>NW_003852445.1:6720964-6723198 GCF_000181295.1 Otolemur garnettii
ACTCCTGGGCTCAAGCGAGTCTCCTGCCTCAGCCTCCCAAGTAGCTGGGACCACAGGCGCCCACCACAATGCCCAGCTATTTTTTGGTTGCAGCCGTCATCGTTGTTTGGCGGGCCTGGGCTGGATTCGAACCCGCCACCTTAGGTGTATGTGACTGGCACCTTAGCCACTTGAGCCACAGGCGCCGAGCCAGAATGCATTTTTTTCAGAATGCACAGGTGGTAATGGACAGTTCCTGTAGTGAAAAGAGGCTGGAGAGGTTGGATGGGGCAGATTTATAAGGTCAGGATTGATGGATAAGGGCAAGAAAATTCACTCCCTCTCCCCTAAGGAAATAGAGGCAGAGGAAAAGCTATAGACTCTACTCCCTCGCTTTATTATCTTAGTAGAAACTTTCTGTGTTCTTATATGTTTAATTTCCCCCAGGTAATTAATCCAGGAGGAAGCACTCCCCAGTCTCCACTTGGGCACCAAGGTTCCCATGACGCAGGCCTACCATCTCACAAGTCCGCCTACTGACATTCCACCCAGTTCAAATGCCACCACCTTCTAAAAGCCTTCCCTGATTTAGCCCAGTAGGAGTGACCCTGCCCTGAATTCTGAAAGTCTTTTGAATCAGCCCCCTTCTGCCCCATAGAGACTATAAGACAGCATACTACAGCTTACGTCCTGTTTTTTTGTTTGTTTGTTTGTTTAAGAACATTTTTTAAAATTTTTTTAAAATTTTTTTTGGCCGGAGCTGGGTTTGAACCTGCCACCTCCAGCATATGGTGCCAGCGCCCTACCCTTTTGAGCCACAGGCACCACCCTTGGGTTTGTTTTTTTTAAGAGTCTCACTTTGTCACCATTGGTAGAGTACTATGGCATCATAGCTCACAGCAACCTCAAACTTTTGTGCTCAAGCAATCCCCTTGCTTCAGTTTCTCATTTTTAGTAGAAATAGGGTCTCACTGGCCGGGCGTTGTGGCGGGCGCCTGTAGTCCCAGCTACTTGGGAGGCCGAGGCAGGAGACTCACTTGAGCCCAGGAGTTGGAGGTTGCTGTGAGCATGATGCCATGGCACTCTACCCAGGGGGATAGCTTGAGGCTCCGTCTCAAAAAAAAAAAGAAAAAAGAAATAGGGTCTCACTCTTGCTCAGGCTGGTCTCGAACTCCTGAGCTCAAATGATACTCCTGATTAAGCCTCCCAGAGTGCTAGGCGTGACCCTATCTCCACAGTTGGACCCTAAACACCTTGCCTTACCGCTTTCTGCTTCATTTCAAACAACCAGCACTGCGGGGTTTGCATAACATGTGTGAGCTCCATACAGACATACATTATCTTTACCGGCCCCTCCACTGCTCCTGAAGAATTTGGTGACTTCCGTCAAAGAGCCCTATTTGAATGTCTGCCCTCCCAGACTATGGGCTCCTCCAGGGCGAAAACATGTCTACGTTCCAAGCCCTGGTGCAACCTGACACGTTACAGGGGTTCAGACATGTATGCAGAATGAACTCAGTCACTTTCTCCTAGAGAGTGTCACCATTTGCACATTTAGGAAAAAGCAAAAGAGTAGAGGAGTGAGTTATACTGGGAAGAATGGGAAGGAAGTCAGGGGTGAGGGGACGACTCAAACAGGGCAAGGCTGGCCTTTTCCCATAGGACCCCGGGCCTCCTAGGCATCTTGCCAGAAAACTGCTCCTGGTGGCAGCTGAACTGGCAGGATGAGAGGTCAGACCAACCTGGACTGGTGACAGTCAGGCAGATGGACATTAGCATCATGCTAACTACTGGAGACAGCATGGCCGAAAGAAGCCAATCTGGGTGCCCTGTGAATGCTTTCCCTTTGAGTGGCTTCCAGCCCTTTGACAACTCTGGAGTCCAGCTATGGTGAGCTGAGGTTCATTCACTCACACTGCTAGTTACCACCAGAGGCCCCAGGCTGAGTGGGAGCACAGGCTGAGTGAGGGGGAGCACAGGCTGAGTGAGGGGGAACACAGGTTGAGAGGAAGCACAGGCTGAGGAGGGGGAGCACAAGCTGAGAGGAAGCACAGGCTGAGTGAGAGGAGCACAGGCTGAGGAGGGAGAGCACAGCTGAGTGAGTGGTAGCACAGACTGAGGAGGGGGAGCACAGCTGAGTGAGTGGTAGCACAGACTGAGGAGGGGGAGCACAGCTGAGTGAGTGGTAGCACAGGCTGAGAGGAAGCACAAGCTGAGTGGGAGCACAGGCTGAGGAGGGGGAGCACAGCTGAGTG
>NW_003852445.1:6723449-6726284 GCF_000181295.1 Otolemur garnettii
GGGGAGCACAGCTGAGTGAGTGGTAGCACAGGCTGAGGAGGGGGAGCACAGGCTGAGGAGGGGGGCACAGGCTGAGGAGGGAGAGCACAGGCTGAGGAGGGGGAGCACAGCTGAGTGAGTGGTAGCACAGGCTGAGAGGAAGCACAAGCTGAGTGGGAGCACAGGCTGAGGAGGGGGAGCACACAGTGAGTGGGAGCACAGGCTGAGTGGAGCAGTCTGCTCAGCCACCACTTGCCCTCCTGAGGCTGAGCCTATGGGCCTAATGCACCCCACCGCAGCCTTTGGGGTCCTCAGTGGGAAGTCCCCTGAGGACAAGGCTCCCTTCTGCCCTCCCTGGGCGCAGTTCCATGACTTGGAGGGAATTGCTCAGAAGGGTGGCAACCAGACATGAAAAGGGTTTTCATGTTCAAGGTTTTTCAGGGGCCTTGGCGTGGGTGCCTTGGCCTCTCTCTGCAGGCTTTAGGCCTTCCAAGACTGGGGTTTGTCTTTGCACCCCTGGATTGCAAGTCCTGTGACCTTTCTCTAGCCAGCTTCCCACCTCACACTCCTGTGGAGCATGGCACCCAACATCTTGCGGCAACTACAGTATGGGAATAGAAGGAAAGGGGAAAGCTGCTCCCAAGAAATAGTTAATGTTCTCCCCTTCCCCCAGGCCCCATGCACCTGCAGGCTGCGGTGTGTGGTTTCCCACAGCTGCAGCTGGCTGTGCGGCAGCCCCCTCCCTCTGAGGGAACCTGAGAGGCTCCAGCCTGAGGCGCCCGGGAGGGGCTCCTCACCCTCCGACCCACTGTTGGGGGTGGCACGGGTGGGTCTGGCTGTCCTCTGACCTGGACCTGACACAGGAGTGCTTTGGTCGAGTGACCAACCTGGAATTCCAGGCTTTGAAGCAAAAAGCCGAGATTCTAGGTAGGGAAGTGGGGAAGTTTCCTGAGGAGGGAAACAGGGAAACCAGCCCTGGGGCCCCTCAGCCCCTCCTTGCCCCAACTCCGCTGACTTCTGGAAGAAGCTGACTGGTCTCCTCAGTGCAGGCTTGGCATTCCCCCAGGGGTAAGATGTAGGCCCCAGAAGGAGAGGGTGAGTTGAGTGTGAGAGGTGAGTGGGAAGGACAGGAAGGGACAGGAGGAAGTGAGATTGAGATTCAGCAGGGTCAGTCTCTGTCAAGGCAGCCGTGGAGCTACAGTGCTAGGACCCCGGCAGAATCAGCCCTCTATCTATGCTAGCAAACGCCCAGCTGCCCTCTGGGCCACAAAATCATATTTGAGGGACACCTCTGAACACTGCTCACTCTGAGGCAATGAGAAAAAAGCAAAAAGTCCTGGGAGCTTCCCTGCTGGAACATTTCCCCAAGGCCAACAGCAGAGACCAGAGGCTAGGCCTGTCCTGACAGCTTGTCCACGCCCTCCTCGCCCTGCCAAATACACACTCAGATCTCAGGGGACATGTGGCTGATGCCACCAGGGTGCTCTGGCTCAGGTCATAGCTGAGGGGTAATTCACTCAGTCAGAGCCAAGGCTTGGGGAGAGGGAGGGATGGGAGTGCAGGAATCTGACAGGCACAGGCACGACAGGGCCCAGGGGCTCTGGCTTCTCTCACATCCAGCTCCAGGCAAACCACTTCAATTCAACACTTTCCCTGGCAGGCCCTGTAGTCTCAGGCTCAGGGCTCTGTGGCCCTTGGAATGCAGAAAAGCTCCACTCAAATACACTTCCCACCCAGAGCAGTACGAGGGAGGCTTGAAAGGAAACAGAGCCACCCATCTACAGGGGCCCCTGAGTCCAATGTGGGAGGAGGGAGAGAGCGCCCAGCAGAAGCCACAGTTTGGTCAGCACTCTTCTGCCTCGGGCGGGGGGCCATCTGCAAGGTGGCAGCCAGGGCCTAGAGGAGATAAGGGGAGTGCGGGCTTGGCTCCAACATAACTGACACTCCTGTCAGTGTGTAACCGATGCCAACCACCCAGGGCCAGTGCCAGGAGTCCACTGTGTACTGCAGCCTGGGCTGGGCCCATTCGCCGCAGGGCCGAAGCCCAGAGTCTGGGCTGGGGTCAGCTACCAACCAATGATTTGCCTGCTGAAAGAAGAGCTTTGGGCTCCTGAGCAAAGCGGTCTAAGTGAAAAGGCCCCTGGCAAGGTGGTCTGCCCACACCGGGGTATTTGTTGCTTCATCACTGTTACTACGCTTTATTTGGCATCTACTCATCATTGTCCTCCAGACCCCACGTGTAGCCATGGCTACATTAGAGAGCCACCTTCTGACCTCCAACTTGGACAGCATCACTGTTTTCCTTCTTGCTCAAAGTCCTCCTTTGGGGCAATTTATATCCATATGACCCCTTTGCCATATGGCCCCTTTGCCAAGACTGAAATGCCCCATTATTGGGTTAGGAATCTTTCTATTCATGACTTTATTTCATATTTCATTTAACAACCTTTAGTGAGTGCTTACTCGGTGGCACCCATCGTGATGGCATGGGGAGCACACGGTTGAATAAAACAAGGCCCTTGTCCTCGGTGAGCTGACAGGACACACCCACAGCCGACATCGTAGGTGGATTCCTCTCTGCACCCAACCATAACCACTGAAGGCTTTCAGTTTCTTTAAAGAATGATTTTCAAATCCTTAGGAGACGAGAACCCCCCTAAATGGGATTGTGATTTTTTTCCCTATGTTTTTATTTAGTTTATGTTTTGGTATGTAATAGTAATAGTCACCAAGTTCAAATATAAAAATGACATGGCATAATCAGCTCAGTAAGAAGCTTTCCTCCTAATTTTTCCCAAACAGCCTCCAACTTCTGATACAAAAAAAAACTGTATTCCTCCATATTTCTTTTTTTTT
>NW_003852445.1:6726529-6738299 GCF_000181295.1 Otolemur garnettii
TAGGTGTACGTGGCTGGCGCCTTAGCCGGTTGAGCTACAGGCGCCGAGCCCCATATTTCTTTATGTACATATATTTACTTAGTTTTCTTATTATTCCAAAGGTAGTTTACTATGCTCATGGTGTTTCTTGCCAGTATATCCACACAAAGGTTTCCCCTTCTTTGCTACAGCTACCAAATGTTCCTTGTTCTAAACCTCTGTTGATGGTACTGAGCGGTTGGTCCCCAGTCCTTTGCTGTCAGACAGACACAGCTGCAGGGTGGGTTCAGGGGCCTGTGCATTTGTAATTTAGTGAGATATCACAAAGTGTCCTCCACTGAGGTCGTGTCAGTTTCATTCCCACTAGCATCATATGAAAGACCTGTTTTCCCACAATGCTGATATTTTTAAAGAATAACGAAGGAGGTACTCTGGGGGCTTTAAGGAAGAGAGACAGGGGAGGGGAAACCCAGGACAGACCCCAGGAGCACGCAGGGCTGTAGTCAGCAGATCTGCAGTGGGCAGTTGATGATCCACAGATAGCCGGGGACTGGGTGCCTCAGGCCATGATGTTTTACTTGTGTTTGGAGCGGTAACCCTTCCAGCTGATAAATGAAGTCTTCTCCCCTGAGGGAGCAGGAGACTCTGGGCAGAGAATCTACAAGGAGAGCCTCGGGGAAGAAAGCTTAGCTGGTGTGAGGGGAGTGAGGCAGAGACTTAGTCCATTCGGGATGCTACCACAGAGTATCATTGACCGTATGGCTTATAAGCAACACGAGTTTATTTCTCACAGTTCTAGAAGCTGGGAGGTCCAAAGTCAAGGTGCTGGTAGATTCTTTCTGGTGAGGGCTCCCTCTTGTCTTCATAGATGGCACCACTTTGCTGCATCCTCACACGACAGAAGGGTACCTCTTTTATTCATTTACTTATTTTTTTTTTTGAGATGGAGTCTCACTCTGTCACCCTGGGTAGGGTGCCGTGGTGTCATAGCTCACAGCAACCTCAAACTCTTGGGTTCAAGTGATCCTCTTGCCTCAGCCTCCTGAGTATCTGGGACTATAGGCACCCACCACAATACCCGGCAAGTTTTTCTATTTTTGTTTCTATTTCAGCCTGGTCTCGAACTCCTGAGCTCAAGCAATCCTCCTGCCTCAGCCTCCCAGAGTTCTAGGATAACAGGCGGGAGCCACTGCCCACTGAGGGTGCCTCTTTTATTAGTAGCTCTTTTATAAGGGCCTGGATGCCATTCCTGAGAGCTCCATACCCATGACCTAATTCACCTCCTAAAGGCCCCACTTCCTGATACCATCACTCAAGGGTGAATGTTTCAACATATGGATTTGGGGTAGGGGCACAAACATTCAGGATGATATATGAGTGAAGACCACCATAGCCCGGAAAAAAGGAAAGTGAACATGAACTATAACATTGTGGTCTTCATCAGACCTAGGGATGAGAACTCGAAGGTGTCTCATGCTGTTTAGGGGGGGAGTGGTGGGAGGAATTGTGGAAATTCCTCAACTGGATTTCCAAGAGTTTATCTAGTCATTCATGCAGCAGATGTCAGATACCAACTGTGTGCCCATCATTGTGTTCTAGGTGCTGGGGATATAAATGTGAACAGCACAAAATCCCTGCTTTCATGGAGGTTTAAAAGAGAAATACAGTAAGCAAGTAAGTGAACCAACAAATAAATAGTAAGAAGAAGAGGTAGAGATCCATAGGGAAGAGTTTGGAGAATGGGAAAGTCCTTTTGGAGGAGATGACACTTGGGCAGACCCAGGATCCTGGGAAGAGGCTCATGCACAGACTGGGAAAGAGAATTCAAACAAAGGGATGAGGGGATCAAGGTTCTGAGGGGAGGAGTGGGGCCTGTTCCAAACATAGAGGGTGAGGTTGGAGGAGGGTGGAGCAGGAAGACACAGCCCAGCTGGGAGCCTGGGGGTGTGGGACTCTGCGTGGCCTAGAAGACTATGGCTTAGAGTTTGCATTTTATTTTAAGAATAATGGGAAAAAGAAAATGGTTGCAAAGACCACATTTTGCTTGATTCCATTTCTACAAAATGTCCAAAATAGGCAAATCCATAGAGACAGAAAGCAGCTTAGTGGCTGGCTAGGGCTGGGGGCTTGGGAGGAGACAGGGAGAGACTGCTAATGGGTACTGGGTTTCTTTGGGGGGACGATGAAAATGTTCTAAAATTGATTGTGGTGATGTTTGCACAACCCTGTGACTATACTAGAAACCAATGAATTGTATACTTTCAGTGGGTGAATTATATGGTATGTGAGCTGTGTCTCAATAAAGCTGTTATTTTTAAAAAGGATAATAGGAAGCTGTTAGAGGGGCTTTAATCAGGAGTAACATTATCCCTTAGGCTGCTATAGGAGAAGAAACCGTAGGGAGGCAAGCACAGAGGCAGAAAACGGCTGGGAGGCTGGCACAGTGGGCCAGGCAAGGGCCGATGGAGACCTGCCCGGGTTGGTGGCTTTGTGATGGGGAATAACGGGAAGGACTGGATGTGAGGGGTGGGAGATTGAGATGAATCCAGGCCATTTAATTGCAGTGGACAAGACTGAAGGAGGGGACAGGGAATCACAGCTCTGTTTTGGACATGGCAGGCTCCTGAGATGGACTAGGCAAGGGACATGTCAGAGCAGTGGTAGATGGTCATTACTAAAGGCCAGAAACTCCTTCAAACATGTGCATTAAATCATTTGACTCTCTCAGCAATCCTAAGAGGAGGGCTCCATCGTCACCCGTCTCTACTAAGTACATCTTGTGTGAAGCATCCTGAGATGCTGTGAGGGTGCCCTCAGCCTCACCCCCTGTTCCCACCACTGCTGCAACAGCCAGTTTTGCACAAGTCTTGACAGAGTCATATAAAACCTGGTCAAGGTGGCTCAAGTGGCTAAGGCGCCAGCCACATACACCTAAGGTGGCGGGTTCAAATCCAGCCTGGGCCCGCCAAACAACAATGACAGCTGCAACCAAAAAAAATAGCTGGGCATTGTGGCGGGCGCCTGTAGTCCCAGCTACTTGGGAGGCTGAGGCAGGAGACTCACTTAAGTCCAGGAGTTGGAGGTTGCTGTGAGCTGTGATGCTACGGCACTCTACCCAGGGGGACAGCTTGAGGCTCTGTCTCAAAAAAAAAACCTGACAGTGCCCTTCAGCTTCCTTTCACCTTCTGACACTGGTGGGGGGGACATCCATAGAACCCACTTGGCATGGACATCCATGGGTAACCTGACAAGAGCCTGAATAACTGGCCTCCCCACCTTCCTCCAGCAGATTCTGAAGTACATTTCACAAATCTCAGAAGGACTGAACAATAGTCACCCATAGCGGTGGCAGCTCCCTAACACACCCTCGCAGTGGCCCCTCTCTGTCTCTATTTCACTCTTCTTCTCCCTCACTCCTGCTCCTTGGAGTCATGTTCCCAATCCACACTAGCCTTTGTCTCAGACCCCGAGTAAGACACAACCGAGGCAGAGCAGGGGCTCACACCCAGGCAGGCATTCCCTACTCTCTTCGCATTGCCTTTCAAAGATTCCAACTTCCAGAGGCATTTAGAGGCACAGGCCTAGATGGATCTAAGCAGAGGGAGACTAAACAAGAACGAAGTTCCCCCACCATGCTCACAGTTAAGATGGAAAAAAGGAGGAGCCAGTGAAGGAGCTGGAGAAAGAGCTGCCATCTGGGTAGGTGGAGACTACAGACCCATGTGGGGTTCTGGAGGCCAAGTAAAGATAGCGTTGCAAGGAGCGAGCACTCGACTGTACGAATGCTGCCGAGACAATGTGAAGTGAGGACAGAAAACGGACCTTTGGGTGTGCCAACAAGGAGGCCATTGGTGACTTGGACAAGTACAATTTCAGTGGAGTGGCAGAGACAAAACTTGGCTGGAGTGGGCTAGGAGGGAGCAGAAGTGGGATGAGGAAAGGCAGGGGCAAGCAATTCTAGGAAGAGTGCAAAGGGAAGGGGGGAAATGGAGCAGGGACTGAGCAGAATAGGGGGTCCAGGAGGAGCCTGTTTTTAAGATGAGAGAGATGACAGTACACTTATGTGCTAAACGGAATGATCTGGTAGAAAAAAAGGAGTTAGTGCAGGAGGGGAAAGGATGATTGTGGGCAAAATCCTGAATAAGTGAAGAGACTGGCATGTGGAGCACAAATGAAGGGGATGGTACCCATCCATCCTTCCATTCACCTGTCTATCCCTCCCTCCATCCTGCCACCCGTTCCTCCCCCTCACTTTCTCCTTGCCTCCATCCCTCCACAGCCAGGGCACAGATGCAGACATTTGGGCAGATCTGATGGAGAGAAGGCAGGTACTTTTCATCTGATGCCATCTATTTTCTCAGTGAAATAGGAAGCAAGGTCCTTAGCTAACATGAAGGAACAAAGAGGAGATGTTGAGGGTTGGAGAAGATGAGAAACCCCCGTATAGAAAGTGGGACAGTGAACTTAGTAGAGAAACATAGCAGGATTATTGGGCAAGCTGAGTGCCCACTTGAGGTTTGTGGTCAGAAATGTAAAGTGCAGCTAGTCAGTGTGGCTGAGAATTTCCCCCAGTGCCATTCAGCCACCCCATGCAGGTGCAGGGTGGCAGGGTGTTGGTGTTAAGCAGGGTGGTGTCAGAAGAATCCAGTCAGAAATGAACCTCAGCCATGAGTAGGGAGAGGACACTGCCTGCAGGGAGCAGGGCACATTCCATCAGGGATGGTGACAAAGGCACAGGCTGACATGGACAGGCTTCCAGGCCCTCTGGAAGGGAGGGAAGCCTGGCTCCTGGGATGGGCTGTCCCCTGTCTAGCAACCCTGTGGGCCTGAGGGTGGGCCCAGGGAGCCAGCCAGAAAGGAGATTTTGGCCTATGGCTTTATTTGCAGCCCAGTATTAGGGTGCACAGAGCCAGTTTCTCATCAGGCTTTACCCACATGTGATCTTAGCCAAAAGGCAGAAAAGTGATCACCTGGGCTTTATCCACAGCAAATGTGTAACTCTCCCTGACCCTCTGGGCAAAGATAGTAGTAACTACCTTGCTGACCTCACTTGTTGAAAAGCTGAAGTAATAAATACCAACATTCATTGAGCACTCACCATGTGTCAGGCATTAGGTAATCCTCACAACAGCCCTATAAATTCACCTCCCCTTTAGGGAGGAGGCAACAGAGGCACAGAACATCTAACTTGTAACTAGTAACTTGTCTAAAGCTCTGAGGCTTTTTAAGTGGCAGGACCAGGATCTTAACCTAAACCATACATTCCAGATTTATTAAAATTTGGTTTCCTTATGAAACAGGTGTTATGATCTATCTTACAAATATGGAGATGAGCTCAGAAGGGTTGAATTATTTGCCCAGGGTTGCTGAACTGACTGGTGACAGAGTCAGGATTAGAACCCAGGCCTGACTTCAACGTTAATGCTCTTTTCATTGGCCCACGTTGCACCCATCCCCAGCATCACCACAGGGGCAAGTCTGCAGGCTGACCTGACCTAGGCCCCATCTGTGAAAACAGAAGAAATGGCAGCCTAACCCCAGGCAGGGCCTGGGTATGGTGAGGAGATGTACAGGGTGCAGAGACCATTAACTAGATGCTACAGGAAGCATTTTGCTGACACATTTCTATCATTTTGGAATCCAGGCATCAATATCTACCCATTCTGAAACTGGCCCAGAGGACATAGATTTTCTGATGTGTCAGAAGAGTGAAACCTGTCTACGTCTAAATCTTTTTCCTGTTTTTGAGACTCAAGTGCAGTGGTACCATTATAACACTGCAACATCAAATGGTTAATTTTTTCTTTTTTTTTTGAGACAGAGCCTCAAGCTGTCCCCCTGGGTAGAGTGCCTCCAACTCCTGGGTTCAAGCGAGTCTCCTGCTCACAGCAACCTCCAACTCCTGGGTTCAAGCGAGTCTCCTGCCTCAGCCTCCCAAGTAGCTGGGATGACAGGCGCCAGACTATTTTTTGGTTGCAGCCATTATTGTTGTTTGGCGGGCCCGGTCTGGATTCGAACCCGCCACCTTAGGTGTATGTGGCTGGCGCCTTAGCTGCTTGAGCCACAGGCGCCGAACCCAAATGGTTAATTTTTACGTTTTTTATAGACAGGCTCTCTCTATGTTGCCCAGACTGTTTTCAAACTCTTGGCCTCAAATGATCCTCCCACCTCAGCCTCTCAAAGTGCTGGGATTACAGGCATGAGCCACCATGCCCCACCTAAGTCTTCTCTGAGAACAGCACCAGGTGAGTTGCTATTTACATTCTACTTTCTTCTGAGACTCTCTAATGACTTTAATGTCATTGTCAACTAGTAAGGGTTGGTCTCACCATTTCTCAGGTTGGATAATTGAGGCTTGGAAAAATGAACTCCTGGCTCTGCACCTGTGTTCCCAGCTACTTGGGAGGCTGAGGCAGTAGACTCGCTTGAGCCCAGGAGTTGGAGGTTGCTGTGAGTGTGATGCCATAGCTCTCTACCCAGGGGGAAAGCTTGAGATCTGTCTCAAAAAAAAAAAAGAAAAAGAAAGAAAAGAAAAATGAACTCCTTCAGTGACTTCTTTTCTGGTGTCTATCTGTGTGACAACAGGCAGAAGGTGGGGACACAAAGTGTAAGGCACCACTCTCCAGAAGTCTGAGTCCTAGAGCCTTCCATCACCTTCTGCAGAGGCACTGATGACAGTGATGCTACTGTGGCCCTAAAGGCTGGAATGTGGTGCTGGGAGTTAGAACCACTCCCGTGAAAGCCCATGGGCCTGGTCTTCATTGGACCACCTCACCACCACACTAGGCTGCCTGGGTTCACCACTAACACAAATACAACATGTGTTCAGTAAATGTTAATCAGCTTCATAAAGGGCTCAGGAAAGGCTTTAAGGAGGAAGAAAGTGGAGTTGTACCTGGGCCTTGAAGGTACAAGGAAGTGCAGAGATGAAGAAAGGACCAAGGCTGAGAAAACAGCATGTAGGGCCACAAGGTATATTGGTAGGTAGTATGGTGAGAGATGAGATCAGAGGCCTTTGTCTGTTTGAGACAGAGTCTCAAATTGCCGCCCTGGATAGAGTGCCATGACGTCATAGCTCACAGCAACCTCCAACTTGGGCTCGAGTAATCTTCTTGCCCCAGTTTTTTCTATTTTTAGTAGAGATGGGATGTAGCTTTTGCTCAGGCTGGTCTCAAACTCATAAGCTCAAGCAGTCCACCCTCCTTAGCCTCTCAGAGTGCTAGGATTATAGGCATGAGCCACGGCGCCTGGCCAGAGGCCTGAGTCTTTCACTCCCAGGGACCAGCCCCACAGAGTGACCTACGCTCCTGCTCTCTACACTTTTGACTACTCTTAGGCTCAGAACCACATTCTGCTCCACAAGCCTTGGTATGGAGTTGTACCGGCCCGGAAAAAAATTCTCTTCTAAATTAGCACAAAGGTGCTGGAGAGCCTGGCAAGGACTCCACTCGACAATCTGGCTTATTTATCCCTACTGGCGACCACACCCAGTGCTTTAGAGCAGTCTGCAGTGGTGGAAACATTCTCTGTGCTGTCCAGTATGGTGGCACTAGCCACCTTTTGAGCATTTAAATGTGTCTACAGAGACTGGCGACATGAATTTTAAATTTTATTTCATTTTAATTAATGAATTTAAAACAGCCATATGTGCACTGCTATTGGGTAGTACTGGTTCACATTTCCTACCTGGCCGTGAACTTGAAATGTAAGCTTTTATAAGAGCTAGTCATACCTGGTTTTGATCATAGGCATATCCCCACCATCTACACCCACCCTAGAATGGGATTGCCTATTAATTAAATAGTTGCAATTAAAAAGTTGCAAAAAAAAAAGTTACCAAATAAATGAAATAGTGAAGTTTTTGTTGACTCCATTACTCTACAGCTTCCTTAAGAGCAGAGGCTGTCTTTTTTTAAAATTTCAGTAAAATATACATAATATCTACGACCTTAACCTTTTTAAGTGTCTGTTCAGTAGTATTAACTATATTCACATTATTGCACAACAAGAGACTGTGTCTTTTTGTATTCTTGAAGCCAGCACAGTGCCTGGCACATAATCTCAGTAAATATTGGCTGAAGGACTGCAAAGCACATGCCTTTGTGAAGGCCAGAACAAAGGCCATCTTTTACCACACACACATTCCCTGGGGCTTAAGAAACAACCTTCAGTGAAAGCTATAGATGCTGGAGCAGTGGGTTGCAAAGAAGATTTACAAGACAATCTATTGGGGGCAGTGAATAAAATAAACTTTAATTTATGGTTTTAAAATCTAAAATAAAGTTTAATATATGGAATGACAATGTACATAAATATGAGTTATAAATATACAGTTATTCAGAGGTGCAGCCTCGGGATTTTATGCTGATTATTTGGAGATCTTTTCTCTAGGACCCTGAGAGAGACTGATGTTTCTAACTCTCTCGGCCTCTAGCCACGTCGTCCCTCAGTTCAGGGAACATTCAATACATAGTAAGAATCAGTGGGTTGCAGATAGAAGTAGGAAGAAAGCTGGACTAAAGGGAGATTGGCTCAATCTGAGGGCTAATGAAGAATTAGAACATTGGCCGCAGGCGTCTTTGTATTTGAATCATATCCATTTTTGATCTCACTCCTAGCAGAGGAGTCAAAACTTAAGTTCGGGGCCCTCAAGAACATTTTCCTTCTTTGTCAGTCATAAAATTCTGATATAGCCCAGAGGTGCTCAAAGGGGGTTGTAAATCAAGATAGTTGGAAGAGAATCCATTGTCTGATCCTCAGTTTTCTGTGCTTTTTTTCCTGAAGGCAATCTTCCTCACAAGGCACCTAAGACAAGGCATTCCCTTTCCCACTGGGGAGGAAAGAGTGCTTTATAAGACAAAGCTGCACCCCTCCCATCTGCCCCCACCATGGGCACTGCCCTAGGGGTAGAAATCTCCAAGGCACCAAACTGGAGTGACTACTGGGGGTAGCGAGGTAGGTATGGAGAAAGAAAGTGACTCTCATGGGGGCGGGAGGTGGGGGGAGGTGATGGTGGAGGGGGAACAAGTCATTTTGCAAGTCAAGTAGTTTCCAGCTCTGCTTTCAACAAAATTGAAGGAGGCACTAATCAAATTGTCAACGGATCATAAAAAAACATTTTGATAATAATGTTATTAGGCATATAACTTGGAAGAAGTTCAAAGAATTGAATGACATTCTTATAACAAACTCATTGGTTTCCATTTATTTATTTATTTAATCTAGGCAAACCCTGTTTCTGAGTGTTTAAACCTACAAAGACACAACATGGGAATGAAGTGGGGGCCGAACTTTGTGTCAGTCTGGCAGTAAGTCGGAGTCATCCATACAAACATGCATGAATTGAGAAGAAAACTTGTCTCAACCATCTCATTAAAAGATGTATTTCCAATAAAAATTTAATTTTTATGTCTGATAGTTATTTATCAAACTTTACATTTACATTGTTCTGATCAATGTATCAGAACATTGCTTGTATTCCAGCAAGTTTATATTATTCAGCTTTATGAACAAAGGAGGTTCTTTTGGGGGAGCTAGGGGGAGGCTCTCTCACCCAGGCTAGGATGCAATGGCACAGCATCATAGCTCACAGCAACCTCAAACTCCTGGGCTTAACCAATCCTCCTGCCTCAGCCTCTTGAATAGTTGGGACTACAAGCATGTGCCACCATGCTAATTTTTCTATTTTTAGTAGAGATATGGGTCTTACTCTTGCTCAGACTAGTCTCAAACTCCTGACCTCAGGTGATCCTTTCACCTCAGCCTCCCAGAGTGCTAGGATTATAGGCATAAGCCACCCACTGGCCCAAAGGAATTGTTAATTAAAAAACATTTTTTTTAGGTTTTAAAAATTAAACTTTTAATTTTTTTTTTTTTTTTTTGAGACGAAGCCTCAAGCTATCCCCCTGGGTAGAGTGCCATGGCATCACGCTCACAGCAACCTCCAACTCCTGGACTCAAGCAAGTCTCCTGCCTCAGCCTCCCAAGTAGCTGGGACTACAGGTGCCCGCCACAATGCCCGGCCATTTTTTGGTTGCAGCCATCATTGTTGTTTGTCGGCCTGGGCTGGGGATTCGAACCCGCCACCTTAGGTGTATGTGGCTGGTGCCTTAGCCGCTTGAGCCACAGGCGCCAAGCCTAAACTTTTAATTTAAGATAATTGTAGATTCACCTGCAGTTAAGAAATGAAACATAGTAGTCCCATGTGCTTTTTACTCAGTTTCCTCCAATGGCAATGTCTTGAAAAACTATAGTACAATATTATGACCAAGATAATAGCATTGGCTCAGTGCCTGTGGCTCAAGCGGCTAAGGTGCTAGTCACATACAGCTCAGCTGGCGGGTTTGAATCCAGCCTGGACCCACCAAACGACAATGATGGCTGCAACCAAAAAATAGCTGGGCGTTGTGGCAGGCGCCTGTAATCCCAGCTACTTGGGAGGTGGAGGCAGGAGAATGGCCTGAGCCCAGGAGTTGGAGGTTGCTGTACCTCCAACCCAGGGCGACAGCTTGAGGCACTGTCTCAAAAAAATAATAATAATAAAATAAAAAATAATTAAATTAAATTATTAAAAGATAATAGCATTGATACAGTCAAGATACAGAGCACTTCCATCCCCCCAAAGATACTTCCTATTGTCCTTTTATAGTTATACTAACCACTCTTCCATTCCTCCACCTCGTCCCTAATCACTGGCAGCAAAGACTCTGTTCTCTAAGCTCTAAAATTTGGTCACTTCAAAAATGTTATACATGAAGGTCAGTCAGTTAAAATCCAAATTCATCCTAGAAAAACATCTACATACCTCATTGCTGAATATCCCTATGGTCACCTTCAAAGTACTCTCCTTGGGCAACTGGAGAACATAGTGATATTCACCTATCAGATATGTATCACTTTTTCTAGGATGAGTTCATGAACTTAATTGTCCAGCCTCATACAATGACTGCTCTGATGACCATTCCAGAAAAAGAGTTCCAAAATTCCTTTGAAGGGTGGACTAGGTTCTGGCATTGGTGCATAGCTTCTCACGGGGAGTACCTCGAAGGCCGTCATAGTGATAGCCAGCAATGAGGTAGGTATGTAGCACTTTTTCTAGGATGAGTTTGCAAACCCAACTGTCCAACCTCGTAAATGGTGTCATATACCTTTTGATCTTTTGAGATTGGCTTTTTTTCCCACTCAGCATAAGTCCCTGGAGATTTAGCTAAGTTTTTTTGTGTCTCAATAGTTCATTCCTTTTTATCGCTGAGTTACACCATAGCTTATTTTACTATTCACCTGTGGTGGGACATCTGGGTTGTTTTCAGTTTGGGGCTATTATGAACAAAGAGACTATGGACATTCATGAACAGGTTTTTGCATGAACATAAGTTTTCATTTTTCTGGGATGAGTCCCAGGATAGATGGACAGACAGCAAGTAAGTATAAGAAAAGATGTTCACCACGATGAATCATTTGGAAAATGCAGATTAAAACCATCATGAGCTATGACTACACCTATCAGAATGACTAACATAAAAAATAGTGACATCGCTGAAAAATGGGAAGAATGCAGAGAAACTAGATCATTTATATGCTACTGGTGGGAATGTAAAATGGCACAGCTACTCTGGAAAATAGTTTGGCAATTTTTTTTAAAAATGAAGCATGCAACTATCATATGATTCAGCAATTTAAAAAATTTTATTTAAGGCTCGGCGCCTATAGCTCAACTGGCTAAGGCGCCAGCCACGTACACCTAAGGTGGCAGGTTCGAATCCCCAGCCCGGACCTGCCAAACAACAATGAC
>NW_003852445.1:6739259-6742476 GCF_000181295.1 Otolemur garnettii
AAAAAAAAAAAAGTAGCTGTAGTCCCTGCTACTTGGGAGGCAGAGGCAGGAGACTCACTTAAGTCCAGGAGTTAGACTTAAGTTACTCACTTAAGTTACAGGAGTTACTGTGAGCTGTGATGACACAGCACTCTCCCAGGGCAACAGCTTGAGGCGCCGTCTCAAAAAATAAATAAATAAATAAATAAATAAATAAATAAATAAAATAAAATGTCAGTATTTAGGGTAGTGCCTATAGCTCAAGCAGCTAAGGCACCAGCCACATACAACGGAGCTGGTGGGTTCGAATCTGACCCAGGTCTGCCAAACAACGAGAACTACTACCAAAAAAATAGCTGGGTGCTGTGGCAGGCATCTGTAGCTCCAGCTACTCAGGAGGCTGAGGTAAGAGAATCGCTTAAGCCCAGGAGTTTGAGATTGAAGTGAGCTGTGACACCACGTCACTCTACCCAGGGCAATAGCTTGAAGCTCTGTCTCAAAAATAAATAAATACATAAATAAATAATAAAATAAATAAAATAAAATGTCAGTATTTAGCCTGTAATCCCAGCTACATGGGAGACTGAGGGGGGAGGAGCATTTGAGGCTCAAGAGTTCAGGTTCATCTTGGGCAACATAGGGAGACCTCATCTCTAAAAATAAATAAATATTCATTTCTCTTTGAATTTTCATAATGACTAGTAATAAAGGCACATCAAAAGTGGGAAAAAAATCAATATTTATAAAATGCTTAAAAGGATATCTTTTAGAACTATTTAAACGTGATGGAAAATTTCAAAGCCAACTTTAAAAATGCAAAAGAGTGTGTAATGTAAAAAATTATTTGAGGGGATTTAAAGGTAACTGTCAGAAGGTTAAGGCTCACATATCTAAGTGAGGATTCTACCCCTAAGGCACCCCCAGGTGGGCCTCTGGAAGTGCATCTGACCCACTCAGCCTATACAGGGAATCTTTGATGTGGCTAAAAACATGCAAAAAGCAAAAAACCTTCAGTAGTGTATCCTGCCCTCAGGCTCTGGAAGCCACCAGGGTGCCCACTCCTGGCCTGGCCTGCTCTCAACTCCCTTCCTAGGCCTCAGCCTCCCTCACCAACCCTCTTAGATCCCCACCTTAACTCTCTCTCCCCTCACCCCACTGCCCTGCCTGCATGTCCCAGTGCAGGCCTGCCCCGCTGTCACCTCCCAGCCCCAGCCTGTCCAGCCCCGGAGTAAATAAACCACCGGGCAGGGACCCAGACAATAGGCCTTGGCAAAGAGTTAATGTGCTGGGCCTCTGGCGTTAGCCGAGTGTGACCAGAGCTGGCAGGGGGCCTGGCCTGGCGCCAGCATCGATTAGGACTAGACGGAGCCAGGGCAGACTTGGCACAGACGGGGCCCCACAGCTGGCAGATTCAGTCACCCTGGCCACAAGGGCACGAGGCTTGCCTGGGCGCCTGCTGCCACCCTCGGGCTGTGTTCCTGTGGCTGGCAGTGGGGAGCGGGCACCAGTCAGGCACCCAAACCCTAGGCCCTGTTGTTCCCAGGGGGCTATCCCTGATTAGGCCTCTTCTTGTTCCAGGCTTCCTCTGAGGCTGCTTTCTGGCCCTGGGGGGTGGGGGGAAAGAGAGAGGATGGGGGATGGGCAGTGGCCAGGATTGAGGACCCAGGGAAGCTGCTAAGCTTGGCTGGTGTCCGTCAGCAGGCAGAGCAGCTGAAGCAGTCCCCATTTCTGTTCTCCATATTGATGACCAGGCTTTCCTTCTCCTATCCCTCAAAAATGCTGCTGGACTACTGGGGGCTGCTGGCTCTGCTCCCAGTCAGCAGCCCCACCCTGGAGAGGAGCTGGGAGGGTCTGAGGGCACCAACCTGAAGGCTCTCCCAGGCTTCTCTGCTAAGAAGCTGTTCTTACAGGTGGGGCTTGCCTGGGAGGAAAGGGCCCTTCTTGGTGTTTCCAGAGCTCCCAGCCTCTCCTGGAACACTCCAGCAAGGAGCTATAGTGCCAGACATGTCTCCTCTGAAGTGGGCACTCTCCTGTGCTGAGGAGGTCCAGGGTCTCATGGTCTTGTTGAGCAAAGGTTTGCTTCTTTGGCTTGACATCATGGAGACAGATCATTCCACTGGGCAGTCTCCAAATTTTTTTTTTTTTTTTGAGACAGAGCCTCAAGCTGTCCCCCTGGGTAGAGTGCCATGGCATTACAGCTCACAGCAACCTCCAACTCCTGGGCTCAAGCGAGTCTCCTGCCTCCACCTCCCAAGTAGCTGGGACTACAGGTGCCCGCCACAATGCCTGGCTATTTTTTGGTTGCAGCCGTCATTGTTGTTTGGCGGGTCGGGCTGGGGATTCGAACCCTCCACCTTAGGTGTACGTGGCTGGCGCCTTAGCCGGTTGAGCTATAGGCGCCGAGCCCAGTCTCCAAATTTTAAGGCATGGTCAGCCTCTCTGCCCTGAGAGGTCCAAAAAACTCCACTAAAGAGAGAAAACACCTGGCCACATGCCTGGAGTGACAGTCCTGCATTCCAAGGCCATGGGCAGAGAGAGGGGAGGTCAAGTCTTGAGAGAGGTGGCTGCTCCAGCCAGGTACACCCAGCCTGATCACTCCTGCAGGTGGAGCGAGGCCTCCATCTCAGGAGGCAGCTATAAACCCCACTCTACCCCCACCACTGGAGAAGAGAGCAGACACAGGGAATGAGGAGGCATTTGGAACCAGAGAGAGGGGGAATGGCAGCTAGCTCTCACAACCACTCCACTGCCTTCTCCTGCCCTCAGTTTCTCTGGTCTCCTTCTTCAAGTTTGACACATATATTGACTGACTATCTGAGGGTCAGTTAGGGCCTAGCAAGTAGGGGACATATATGCCCCTCCAGTGACACTAACCTGGCAACTCTGGGGGGTTGTGGGCTCCCAAACATGCAAGATGACACAGTGGCAAGCGAGGAACAGAACCAGCCTGAACTAGAGATGTGAAAAGTCCAGACGTTTTGGACACACAGGAGGGTTGGGGGAGTGATGAAATTTCTATAAAAAAAATAGTGACATTTGGGACAGAAATAGAAATACATATGATTCTCCCCCTCCCCCAACAATACTTACTTTTTAATGTCCTTGAAGGACCTACAAAAATCACATAGGTCGTTTAGGAATACAAATGTGCTATGCATAACTTGGCTCATAAAATTGTCACCTTTGTTATGTGGTTTCAGAGATGTAAAGGCCTGTTTAAAAGTTAAAAACATGGCTC
>NW_003852445.1:6743390-6746074 GCF_000181295.1 Otolemur garnettii
TTTTTTTTTAATTGTTGGGGAATCATTGAGGGTACAAAGAACCAGGTTACACTGCTTGCATTTGTTAGGTAAAGTCCCTCTTATAATTATGTCCCACCCCCAAGATGTGTCACACCCGGTAACCCCCCAACCCCCTCCTTCTTCCCTTTCTCTATTCCCCACCCCCCCCCACCATATACTAGCATCGATTGTCCTCATGTCAGAATTGAGGACATTAGATTCTTACTTCTCCATTTTTGTGATGCTTTACTAAGAAGAATGTGTTCTACCTCTATCCAGGTTAATACAAGAGATGTAAAGTCGCCATCGTTTTTAGCGGCTGAATAGTATTCTGTGGTATACATACAACAGAGCTTGTTAATCCATTCCTGGGTTGGTGGGCGTTTAGGTTGTTTCCACGATTTGGTAATTGTAAATTGAGCTGCAATAAACAGTCTAGTGCAAATGTCCTTATGATAAAATGATTTTTTCTTCCGGGTAGATGCTCAATAATGGGATGGCAGAATCAAATAGGAGGCCTACTTCATATTTTTTAAATAAGGGTCCACATTTTCCTTTTGCTCTGGGCCCTACAAGGAGTGGGTCCTCCTCACACCCCTGCCTCAGGCCAATCCTTAGGGTTGCCGCAGCCTCATCAGCACCATCTCTCCAGGATCAGGGATGTCCTTGCCCTTGTGTAACTCCAGCTGCTTCTCCTCAGGCCCTACCTTGAGCCTCCCCTGCCCACGGCTAGATCTCTGGCATCCTTCTCACAACCCCTCTCCCCTGGCTGTGGTGACGGCTGGGAACATAAGAAACAGGACCTGTTCCCTGTGCAGCCCGGTTGTTTGAGCAAGGTGGCTTGCTCCTCACTCTTGTTGGCGTCCCCTCTAAGAGCCATGCCTCACGCAGAGCGGGAAACCTTCAAAGAAGCTCGGCCTTCCTGCCTGGTCCCTTGGCATCCTGATCCAGTCTGATGGTGTTTTTGCAACTTTCCTGTCAACTCAGTGACAGAAGTTCAAAGAGACTCTGTCTTCCTTTCTGGCTTCCTTTCCAGACGGCGCTTTCTCTTCACTGCTCCCCAGCCCCACCTCTATCGAGGAAATTGGTCTCATTCCTCCCCCATCTCTCACCCCAAAGGTCCATTCCCGAGTGTTATGCTGAAGGCAGGCGGTGGCAGGGCAGTGGCGGGCATCTGAAGTACCAGGTAGGTGGGAAGTTTGCCAACAGCCTGGCTTCGGGCCTCTCTGCCAAGACCCCCTGTAGAGTTGGAAGGCTCAGAAGCTTTGGGGAGGGAAGAGCAGGGAAAAAGACCCTCGCCTGCCTTGCTGCTGGGGTGGGAGGAATGGTAG
This sequence comes from Otolemur garnettii, assembly GCF_000181295.1. Taxonomy (NCBI): domain Eukaryota; kingdom Metazoa; phylum Chordata; class Mammalia; order Primates; family Galagidae; genus Otolemur; species Otolemur garnettii. Next base: position 6,744,722 of record NW_003852445.1, read on the forward strand.
CACCCCTCATTACAGCACCCACATCTCCAGTTCTGGGAGAAGGTGACTCTTCATCACCTGCTTCTCCTGGACACACTTCCTAGTAGCAGATGACAGATAAGAATTGGTCCCACCTGCTGACTTTCTGTGGGGGAAGCCTAGCAGCTCAGGCAGTTCACTGGCAGGCTAAAGCCTTGATCGCAGGAGCTGCAAAGGGGCCTCTAGCTCAGGATGTGCAGCAGTCCACTCTGACAAGACCATCACTCTCCCAAATTGGGAGTTTGCCAGTTTTTCCAAGGCATTAAGGGTTGCTCAGCATTGTGCCTGGGCATTTCTAACTACCCCAGAAAACCTAGTCCTCGGGGAAGTATGCATATCACTCCTGTCCCTGCTCTCCCTCTTGCTGCCTCTAACTACAGAAACAAGTCCCCAGGACCTGGGGGAACAGAGCCTCCCCTCCCCTGCAGCCGCAGGAAGAGAGCCTGCCAGGCCCAGGGTTCCAAGCCTTCCTGATCAGCACTGAAGCCAACCAGAGACAAACCCTGCCCTGTCTCCAGACCTGAGAAACCAATCACCATGGGCAGGACTGTAGGCCAGCCTGGGGACCAGGTGAAAAGCCAGCCCAGACCTGGCAGGAACACACTCTGAAAATCAAAGTCCTCAAAGGGTAGAAGGCCTGGCTTCTAGAAAGGCCATAAAGGGTAGGCCTTGTGGAGAAGAATTAAAAGGCTCTGCAGAAAGGGGGAGCACCCCAGGACAAAAGAAGGCAGAGGACAAATGAGTCAGCAAAATGACTTCCCACCTCCTGAGAGGCGAGGGTGGGACTTTCCACTTAAGACTAGGAAGCTGCGAGGTAAAAACTGAGGGGAAAGGGTACCCAGGGCAGGAGAGGACACTGTCAGAACCCGAATGATTCACCTGGAGGCCAGTGCTAGGAGAGGGCGGGGAACTGAGTAAGTGGTGGGCTGGTGGCCATCTCCATCAATCACTGTGACCTGACAATGCCTGGGACTTTCCTTGCAGAATTAAGACAAATGGACTTAGGGTATGCGCTGTGACTGGAGGGAGCGCTGAGGGAGACATGGAAAAGACCAGGGGAATGGTGAATGACCGCAGGCTCATTTGCTGCTGGAGCAAGGCCTAAACCCGGACTTACACAGTGTCCACATTCTGGGTCTTCAAAGGAGTGTCAGCATCAGAGTGGTGGTTAGAATGTGGAGCTGGCTTTTATACTGAATAATTCTTTTTTTTTTTTTCTGAGACAATCTCACTTTGTCACCCTTGGTAGAGTGAGAGGCAGACACAGCTCACAGCAACCTCAAACTCTTGGGCTTAAGCAATTCTCTTGCCTCAGCCTCCCAAGTAGCTGGGACT
>NW_003852445.1:6747485-6748611 GCF_000181295.1 Otolemur garnettii
CCTCCCAAGTAGCTGGGACCACAGGTGCCCACCACAATGCCTGGCTACTTTTTTGGTTGCAGCCATCATTGTTGTTTGGCGGGCCCAGGCTGGATTCGAACCTGCCACCTTAGGTATATGTGGCTAGTGCCTTAGCCGCTTGAGCCACAGGCACCCAGCCTACATTGGGTTTTTTTGAGACAGTCTCACTCTGTTGCCCAGGCTAGAGTGCCATGCATCAGCCTAGCTCACAGCAACCTCAGACTCCTGGGTTCAAGCAATCCTCCTGCCTCAGCCTCCCAGAGTGCTGGGATTAAAGGCGTGAGCCACTGTGCTGACCTACACATGGATTTTTGATTGTCCAGGGGTCAGTGCCCTTAACCCTTGCATTGTTCAGGGTCAACTGTATTATATTCAATTTTGGTTGAACTTGTTAAGTTAGGTAGGACTCCTAAACTATGTAAACAAAAGTGTAAAATGATACAAACTTTCCAGAAGACAATTTGAGGGTAGGTATCAAAGACTTTTGAGAAATCCATACCCTTTGTGTGCCAAGATGGTTAGTTATCCACTGATTTCTCTCCCTTCCATGGTATATAGGTGATGTGAGGAAGTGGCTACCTAGCCACGGACTAATTCCGCAGCTCTCCTACAGTAAATGTGGCACCACATGACTAGACCCCACTAATGGAAAATGAAGGGTGGTCGTAGTGTCTCTTCTAAGCTGTCATACTTAAAAAGCAGATCTGCCTTCTCTACCCTCTCTTCTCCTATCAAGATGCTTTTGGGCTTGGCACCTGTAGCTTAGTGGCTAGGGTGCCAGCCATGTACACCAGAGCTGGCAGATTCGAATCCAGCCCAGGCCTGCCAAACAACAATGACAACTACAACCAAAAAATAGCTGGACGTTGTGGCAGACGCCTATAGTCCCAGCTACTTGGGAGGCCAAGGCAAGAGAATCACTAAAGCCCAAGAGTTTGAGGTTGCTGTGAGCTGTGATGCCACAGCACTCTACCCAGGGTGACAGCTTGAGACTCTGTCTCAAAAAAAAATTTTTTTTTTCTTTAGGCTTGGCATCTGTAGCTCAGTAGCTAGGGTGCCAGCCACATATACCAGAGCTGGCAGGTTCAAATCCATCCCGGGCCTG
>NW_003852445.1:6750148-6754284 GCF_000181295.1 Otolemur garnettii
CACACACATATTATATCTATGTATTGCTTATACTTTCAATCACTTCCACATATGTTGCCACTTTTCTACATTATTATAATCCTTACTTCAAACAGCAGCTTTCAAACTGGTGATTCTCATGCCTACCAGAGCTGATTTTCAAGGCTCTATCATTTCACTTTTTGAAATAGCAACCTCAAACGTGGGCAGATAAAAAAAGAGAGAGAGAAATTTTGCTCCTCTCTTGCTACTCTATTAGTCAGGAAAGGTTAGGGTATGCTGTAGTAACAAAGCAACCCCCAAATTCCAGTGGACAAAAAAAATGGTTTTTTTCTCTCTTATGCTACATGTTCATTCCACGTTGGCCAGGGACTGTGCTCCACAGAGGCACTCAAGGACCCACGGGGACAAAAGTCATAACACCTTGTAGTTGTGCTATCAGAATAAGAGGCCTCTCAAATCACTGGAGCAAAGAAATACAGAGTAAAGAATGGCACATGGGCATTTTTTTGACTCAGCCCAGAGGTGACATACATCATTTCTGCTTATATTTCATTGCTCATAACTTGTCACATGGTTCATTTAATATCCGGGACTAAATACAGTGTTTAGTGAGCACCTCTGTTTAACTACATTTCTCTTCCCATCTACCATTTCCTCCAAGAGACTGCCTGTTTTCTACTTATCTTTGCATAAGATGTAGTTCCAACTTTCTGAGATTGTTCTAGGACAGGAATGGCAAATGCGTGCTGTTGTTTCCCCTTCCCATGCCCAGCAGACATTACTCATTGGTCATGGCACTCTTTTCTGCCAAGCCTAGATATAGCATCAGATACCTTTCCAATATAGGTAGCTGCCAATTTCTTGGCATCATCACTAGAGATGAAACTTATTTCACTGACCCCCTGGACATGGAACTAGCTTGCTTGGTTCCAATCTACACTATTCCACTGGCTAAGACCAGAAGGCACTTGATCCTGTCTGTAATCTGTACTGTTAACAAATGCCTAATCTTAGGACTCCAATGTTACCATCATTTTGGGCTCTGGTATTTTCCCTTCAACTTCTACCACTTTGATCAGGGTAAGAACAATCAAAGGAAACTTGACTTCCTTCACAGTTAACATGGGCTACTACCCATAAAATGAAAGAAAAGAAATCTTTATGGTAAAAACAAAAACACAAGTCCTTCTCAACAGAATGCTGCAATGAGTCAGCCCCAGAACCCCTCTCCAGAAGCCTCCACAGTTTCACAGATCACTCCCCTAAATAAAGAAAAGGAATCTTTCTTTCCTTCCCTCAACGACATAGAACAAACAGGCTGCCTCTCATAAAAATAAAAAATAGATTCCAGCTGGGTGTGGTGGTTCACGCCTGTAATCTTAGCATTCTGGGAGGCTGAGGGAGGAAGATCCTTTGAGCTGAGGATTTAGAAACCAGCCTGAGCGAGAGCAAGACCCCTTCTCTACTAACAAGTAGCCGGGCATTGTGATGGGTACCTGTAATTCCGGCTACTTGGGAGGCTGAGGCAGGAGGATCATCTCAACACAGGAATTTGAAGTTGGTGCAAGCCAGACTGATGCCACGGCACTCTAGCCTGGGGCAACAGAGTGAGATGCTTGTCTCAAAAAATAAAATAAAATAAATAGTAAACTTAAAAAGAAAATATCAATTTCCTTATGATGTAAACAAAATAGGATCTCAATAGGAAAATCCAGAATGTCCTTCCACTTAGCTGTTAAAACTCTGCTCACCACATTTTCTGCTTCTTATGGACTTTATCAGGAGCCCCTGAGGCCTCTGGTAAGAGATACTTTAAAAAATAGAGAAGTTGGGGCAGGCTGTTGGTTTCCTTGTGTTTTTTCCTCTAAGCCATTTCCCAAAACTTTTTAAAGTCCTCACATTATACAAAGCGAAGATATGTTCTCTCTACTCCAATAGGCAAGAAGTCTCTCCTGACAGGAGTTTTCACTACTGTTGCTGTTTGGAATTGGCTCAGCAGACGTAAACAGGGTCATCTGGGGCCAAAGAGGGTGGGTGTTTAGTTTTAAAGCTCTGGGGTTAAGAGTGAAAGCATGTGACTCCAGCCTGGCCAGAAACAGAGAAGCCTTTGTGTGCAGCCAGCAAGCGAGTGGCAGTCCTGAGGCTAAATGCAGGGGAGGGGGGCAGGAGAGAGAATAATGCTGGCTGACACAGGTTGGAGGGACTGATAGGATACCACTGGAGGGAGATTAACTCTTTGTTTCAGGCTCCTGGGCTTCCCCAGGGACAGCTTCTGTTCGTGGCTCACGGTAGAGAAGAAAAAAAAAAGACTTAAAAAAAAAAATAGAGCTTGCAAAGGGACACACATACTCCTGCAGCCAGAGTAGAGACGAGAGGCAGACCAAAGCAACTGGAAGCAAGAGCAATGTCTGTCCGAGGGGGAGTTTTTGGTAGTTGAGCCCCAGTATGTCCTTGGAATCTTCCCCTCTACACACAGTGCCCAGCCCCATGCTCCCCGTACAGCCCCTTTCTCCTCCTGGATGGCTGGGATGAACTGAAGGCAGGGCAGCCTGGACCACACCTTCCCCAAGTCCTCCTCCTCCTCAGGAGGGGGAGGTGGTGGTTGGCATGGCACTGCCAGAGGAAAGCTGGCGGGCTGCTGACTCAGCCCACCCTGGCTGTGCCCTCAGGCACTGGCAGCCATTGGTAGAGTCCCTTTCCAAGGTGCTCGGGACCCACAGATGCACAATGAGCTTGGGCTTTGCTTACAAATAACACTGAGCAAGGCAAGTGGCCCTCAGTCTGGCCCACCAGCCTGGGCTGCTCAGAGTCCATTTGCCCCAGCGTCAGTGTACACTTCCCCCAACCCCGCATCAGCCCAGAAATTGCTGCATTGAACCCTACTGAAGTGAGCAAGTCAAATTTCCTGAAAGTCTGCAGAATGTGACTTCCAGACTTTGGCAGGGGGAGGAAAGGGAACGAGGCTCATTTTGTCACTTGAAGCTTGATTCTGTGGGACTGCTCCAGAGTTCAGAAGTGAATATGGCGGTGGATGGCGTACCTTGCTGAATGCCATACCACCAGCCCCCAGGATTCTTCCCATTCTTTTTCTTCTTCCCACAAAGACTGTTGAGTTCCTTAGAAGTGTCAAGGTCTTTGCTGGATAGTGGGGCTACAGTGGTGAATGAGACAGACCAGCGTCGGCCCACAAGGTGCCTTCAGTCCATCTAGACAGGCACAAAGTCACTCACACAATAATGTCCTCTCATGGTCAAGAAAATGGTGACTGCTGGTGGTGAGAGGTGATGAGGGTATTTGCTGGTCCCTAATAGTATGAAATCCAGTCTTAGAGGGGGATTCCCATTTTCCCAGTTGGTGAAATGTCATCAGCTCTTCTCTACATTTCATGGAAGAATCACCAAAATAATACATTTGGAATGGCCATAAACTGCAGAATACAGAGACAGTACCAAGCCCTGGTGCTCAGGCAAGAGGCTCACCAACCCCAGCCTTGATCGGTCAGACTCGGGGGCTAATGGATTCTGGTATTACTATTTAGAACAGTATCCAGCCCGAGACGAGAGAGAGAGAGAGAGAGAGAGAGAGAGTTAGTTTTCAGCACTTATGAAATTGGTGCCTGGGGCTCTAGGGACTTGGCAAATGTAATGGTGTGTTAGAAATGAGGTTGCCACCAGGCACTGAACCCTCTCCACTTCAAAGATAGAATCACTAGGCAGAACCTTGAGCTCACTCAGGTGCAGAACAGGAAGCCTTTATCAGTGTTGCCCAAAGTTCCTGGGCCTTTGCCTATATCAGCTTCCAGGTCTTCCTGGGCCACAGGCCATGGTCTCCTACACCTCCAGCATCTGACTGCTCCCCACTGGCTCATTCTGCGGGAGCCTCCAAGACCCCTTGATCAGAAGCCCCTTTCTAGATTGTACTATAAGACCACCAAGCTGAAGAGATTGCCCAGAAAACAGTTAACAGTGCCACTGGTGTTCCAACTGTTTAAGGTTGATCAGGCACCAGGAAAACAAACCCATGCTTTACTGAAGAAAAATATCTAAATATCAAAAAACATAAATAATATGGAAAAAATTGCAAAGAATAAAATAAATTTAAAAAGGAAAGGAAACTTTGAACCTTTTTTTTTTTTTTTTTTTGAGACAGAGCCT
>NW_003852445.1:6756107-6757320 GCF_000181295.1 Otolemur garnettii
TGTTAAGGGGCTCAGTCAATGCCATTGACACAGTCAGTGGACCTCATCTCAGAGTCAGGAGCAACATCCAAATGCTGGTGACAGACCCCTGGAAGGTAGCATGGAGTTAGGGGACCTTTGAATGGGAGCAAAAGCAGCAGCCAGACATCACTTACTTTCACACTCCCTTTAGGGGAATCCCAGTTCCACTTCTAATTTCATCCTGAACTTTCTCAGTTAGGAGGGTGAGAACTTCTCCAGAGAAGCAGGGGATTAAGGGCAGAGTGGTTGGTTTAGTGGTCCAAAGGAGTGTCATTTTACACAGGGACTGGTTCCAAGACCTCCTATAAGGCAAAATCCACACAAAGTGAAAATTGCCCTTGAAAATCCTTTAAAACATCTATGAAGTGTAGCAAGCAAACTTTATCACTTCACAGGAAATCCCAACCAGCTAGCTTTTCCTTCAGGTTGGAAGAGAGGCCCATTGCCTCAGTTGAGCAGCGGAAGAAAACACTGTCTGGCATTAGGACCATACTGACCTGAGAAACTTACTTATCTTTGAGTGTGACAAGATGGTGGTGTGATATGAGGCCAGAGAGGGCTGTCATGGGGTTCCCACATCACACTCCCTCCAGGCACCTGGTGCTCCGGTGACAGGGCAGGAGACTGGGTGGCTGCACTGTGTCACTATATATCCATGTATCACTGTATATGTACCTTCTTCTCTCTTTTCTTCTCTCTCTCCCTCAGCTGAGCGTGTACAGTTGACTCTGTGTAAATTAAATGGGTGCTTCAGGAATCTCCACCTTTTCTTGTTTGTTTTGAGACAGTCTCACTTTGTCAACCTCAGTAGAGTAGTATGATGTCATGGCTCACAGCAACCTCAAACTCTGTGGGCTCAAGCAAGATTCTCTTGCTTCAGCCTCCTGAGCAGCTGGGACTAGCTGCCATGTCTGGCTATTTTTAGAGATGGGGCTCTAACTCTGGCTCAAGCTGGTCTTGAACTCCTGAGCTCATGCAATCTACCCACCTTTGCCTCCCAGAGTGGTAGGATTACAGGCATGAGCCACTGCACCCGGCCTTTAAGAATCTCTACCTTAATACCAGCAGCTCAACATGCTGCCACTTTGGGCTGCCACACCTGAATTCCTGACCTGACCCACAGAAACTGTGAGATAATAAATGTTTGTTGTTTTAAACCACTAAACTGAAGGGTAATTTATTTTATTTATTT
>NW_003852445.1:6758001-6760703 GCF_000181295.1 Otolemur garnettii
GCCTGTAGTCCCAGCTACTTGGAAGGCAGAGGCAGGAGAATTGCTTGAGCCCAGGAGTTGGAGGTTGCTGTGAGTTGTGATGCCACAGCACTCTACCCAGAGTGATAGCTTGAGGCTCTGTCTCAAAAAAAAGGGAGGGTTTGGTAAAGGCTGATGAGAGACAGTCAGAAGGCTCTGCAGTTGACCAGGTAAAAATTGTGGCAGAGATAGAAGATACGTACAAAAGACATTTCCAAGTAAGAATGCTCACACAGAGCTTATTGATCAATTGCCTATACACAATAAAAGTAATATTAACAATAGTAACAGCTAACATTTATTGAAAACCTAATATATACCAAACACTATTCTAAGCACCTTACACATTCTAACACATTTAATCCTCATAAAACCTTATGAGTAGGTACGACTATCTCATTTTACAGATGAGAAAACTGAGGCACAGAAAGATTACATGACCTGCACAATGCCACACTACCTGTGAGCAGCGCAGCCTGGGTTCAAACTTGGGTAGCTGTGCCTTTAACTTCCCACTGTACTTCCTTTGGAGGGGATCAGAGAGAAGTGGGGATAAAGGCAGGACAAGGGTGAGCTCTTAGGATTTCTAGCCTGGGCAACGGAGTGCAATTTTAACCAAGCAAAGAGCAGAGGACTTGAAAGATATTACTACCACCAATCACCTACTAATTCCCTGTTTCTCATAGGAACTGCTTAATGGGCTCAACTACAACCCAGCAAGGAAAATGTAGAATAACATCCGGACGTGGCACCAGGCCCCACTTCTACCACACTCCAGTAAAAATAAACCTCTGTCCAAATATAGAGTGGTTAGAAGTGCCATGTTTTACAGGAGAAGAGGCAGTTATTTGGCATTAAAAATAGATAAGTTTTGGCTTCCTCGAAGATCTGGACAAGAGCAGTGCAATTTTCAAATGGAAATACAGATGGATGGGGTGAGCCGCCCTTCAGGCTGACTCAGCTATTTAAAGAGCCCAGTGAGAACATTGCATTCCCCTTTCTGTGCCTCAGTTTACTTGTCCATAAAACAGAGAGGTTAGGCAAGATGATCTAGCACCAAGTCAAGCTCCAGTCTTTATGAGGGTAGGAACTGAAACCCAAGACCTCAGAGAGCTAACAACTTCCCAGATCATGGAGAGCCCTGCTCAGGCAAGGTGGGTTGGCCCTTTAGTTCATAGTTACTACTGATAAGATCAGGAATAGTTTTGGGGTTTAGGGGTTTTTGTTTGTTTGTTTGTTTGTTTGTTTGTTTTTTGAGATAGGGTCTTGCTCTATCACCTGGGCTAGAGTGCAGTGGCATCACTAGAGCTCATTACAACCTCTATCTCCTAGGTTCAAGCAGTCCTCCTGCCTCAGCCTCCCGAGTAGCTGGAACTACAGGCTTGTGCCACAATACCCAGCTAATTTTTCCATTTTTGTTAGAGACAGGGTCTTCTCTCACTTAGGTTGGTCATGAACTCGTGGTCTCAGTTGAGAACCTCCCATCTTGGCCTCTCAGAGTACCAGGATTATAGGCATGAGCCACTAAGGTTATTTTGTTTTGTTTTGTTGGCACTCTTACTCTCTCGCCCTGGGTAGAGTGCTGTGACATCATTAGCTTGCAGCAATCTCAAACTCTTTTTTTTTTTGTAGTTTTTTTTTGGCCGGGGCTGGTTTTGAACCCGCCACCTCTGGCATATGGGGCCGGCGCCCTACTCCTTTGAGCTACAGACACTGCCCCAACCTCAAACTCTTGAGCTCAAACAACCCTCTTGCCTTGGCCTCCCGAGTAGCTGGGACTATAGGCACTCACCACGATGCACGACTAGTTTTTGTATTTCAGCAGACAGGCACTCTTGCTCAGGCTGGTCTCAAACTCCTGAGCTCAGGCCATCCACCCACCTCAGGCTACCAGAGTGCTAGGATTATAGGGGTGAGCCACTATGCCTAGTCCAGACACATTGTTAATCCACAAAGAAAGCCAAATGAGGCAGTCCCCCTATAACTGGCAGCCTCCTAAGATGCTACCTTAACAGAAGGGGTGGGAGGTTGTGTGTGGAAGGGGCTGCTGGAGGCCCTTTCCATCATGAGTACCAGTGGTGGGCAGATCCTTTGATACATCCTTTCTAATCCTGCAAGGCACACACAGCTACAGTTTACACATGGAATAGGGCTCAGAAAGGTTACATAACTTGCCTGAGATCATTCAGCTGGTAGAGCTTGGAACTGGGATCCAAAGCCAGGTTTAATGGATTTCAAAGCCCACATCTTTTTGCCTCAAAGGGCCTCTGCTGTGCTGCTCCCATGCAGTCAGAATCACTCTTCATAACTCCAAGAGGGGAAAAGAAGTCATAACAAAAGCTGAGAGCCTCTAGGGCAATGTCTTTCAACCTTTTTTTGTCTCATAGCACACTGGAACCTATAGTTGAACTTCTGCAGCACACTTACATTATGTTGATTTAAAAACAAAAAGTAGGCTCGGCACCTGTGGCTCAAGTGGCTAAGGGGCCAGCCACATACGCCTAAGGTGGTGGGTTCGAGTCCAGCCCCGACCTGCCAAAACGATGGCTGCAACCAAAAAATAGCCAGGTGTTGTGGCAGGCACCTGTGGTCCCAGCACTTGGGAGGCAGAGGCAGGAGACTCGCTTGAGTCCAGGAGTTGGAGGTTGCTGTGAGCTGTGATGCCATGGCACTCTACCCAGGGG
>NW_003852445.1:6761727-6768928 GCF_000181295.1 Otolemur garnettii
GGCCAAGCCACAAATCAAGTCTCTAATTTCCTAACTGATCCCCTTGCATTTTTCATTATACCTTGAAAAAGAAAAGATCAGCTTTGCTTTAAATGGTTTTATTAAAAATTGTACCAACTGATGGGGGAAAGATATGTACACGCACATATATGCAGGTGAAGAACATAAACATAAAGCCAAAGACTCTGTACAGGTTAAAAGAAAAGGGGTCCCCATTCTTCTCTCTCTCCCAGAGGCAGAGTGCCCAGACCCCAGGGCAGCTCACCTGGGGATGAATGAAATGCTACATTCTCACTGGGTCTCCCCCTGACAGCCCCTGTGGATCCAGGGACAGGGGAGAAGGCTGGGCAATGCTCCTAGAGTGGGGAGAGCTGCGGGCCACCTGCACAGAGACAGTACAGGCCCAGGAGCCCATGTGGGGCTCTGAGCACCTTTAGCTCTGTGGGAGGTGGAGAGGCCAGCACACAAGTGAAGAGCTCAGCTTTGCCTGCTATTCCCTTAAGGCTCAAAGTTCCCACCAACCCTATAGCTGCCTAAGGGTGGTAGGCTAACCCCTTCCTGTGAGAGCATCTGGCCAGATAGCCTGCTTCCAAGGGTCCTCACCCCCACAAGGAGGGGCCCTGCAACTTCCTCCAGCCTGGGCTAGCACTGACTTGCGGAATCCCCGCAGTCATGGGCACTGAAGTCCTGCTACTTTCCCCTCTCCCATCATGTCCCCCCAAAGGAAGACTAGTGCTCATTGGGGTAGTGTGTTCCTTGCTGACCATGACAGTCACAGTGGCTTCACAGAACTCTTCCCTGAAGGGTTCAGGCTGAGGGTGGCCTGTCCCAAACCACTGTCCCCCCTCCTACCTGCCATGTGCAGGTGGGAGCTGCCTGTGGATGGGACTAGGACACCCCTGGCAGGGAGACAGGTCAGCTGGGCCCCTCTGGCCCTTGAGACAAGTTTGCCACCTAGCTTTGGACACAGACCCACTCCCCTGGGAGCTGAGGGGAGGTCACTGGGAGGTGATCTTTTTCTGCCTCAGATTGAGCAAGAGAAGGTCCCAGGGGCAGCTCTTCAGTGGCCCAGACTTTGAATCAGGCCAAGGCAGAGGGGCCAGCTGAGTCTTCCAACCTCACTAAGGGAGTCAGATGTCTGCCTGGGGGAGTTCCCTCCCCAGATCTGTCTACTAACTTCTAGAAACTGCTACTCTAAAGTTCTGAATTAGAAAGGCTGTTTTGACCCTGAATATCAGGCTTCCCTTCCTCTGGGGCATTTTTAGAGGAAGGAGGTTTCCAGTCTCTCTCCCAACCCCCACCCTTACCAAGCCACAAAACTCCCAGCATCTTCAGCTGGTTACAGGTCAGGACACAGGTCAGACTCTCCCTCCTCTAAATCTGATTGTCCACCCTTCACTAGAGACAGGCAGGCTCCTGAGGGTGGGGGATGGGAGTCTGAGGAGTCCAGGGGGAGGGGCAGATCTCCTGAGGCTGGACTTGAGGAATGCTTAGGCCAACTCACCAGGCAGAAGGGAAGGGGCCAGTCTGGATCACTAGGCCAATTAAAGACAACCAGGCTGGAGGAACTTCTCTCCTTCTTAGGACTACTTTGCCTGTTACCTCCTAGGTGTTTTGAGGGTAAGGAAGAGGACTATAGGGACCTTAACCCCAGATAACGAGTTCCTAGCTTTGCAAAAGATAGAGACAGAGCAGTCAGACCACCTTCCACCTAGCCCTAGGCTTGATGTTCAGGTGGGCTTCTCACCCTCTGGACTCAATTCTCAAGACAGCCTCATCCAGCCTGGACCTGGCAAGGATGGGCCTCTGAGGCTGATAGCTTTGCCAAGGACTAGACCATTTACTCTGTCACTCAGCTTAGGTGGAAAGTCTACCATGGGGTTAAAAGTGTCTGGTATAACAAACCTGGTTGGGGGGGGGTATGCCACTAAAGCATACACCAGCAGCCTGCCTATTACGGCCTCAATTCAGGAGAGGGGAAAACAGCATATGTCCAATACACATCATAAAATGATAGGGAGACACACAGGGAAGGCTGGATTTCACAATGGTCAGTGTATCCCGGAGCCAGACTTCTTGCCTGGTAGGGACATGCTCCTTCTCCTTGTAAGCAGGAACCCATCTTTTAGCAGGCAGACCATGGTACACACCCTGAGAATAGAACTCTGACCAAGAAGAGGTAATATCTCCAGAACATCTGAGCAGAACAAAACAAAGGCTTATGCACAAGAGTTTAAGGTCCTTCTCTTCAGGGCTGCTGTAAGCCCACAGAGCACCTTTGTGCAAATTAGGAAAGGCACCCCTCTTCCTCTGGGCAGAAGCAACCCCACATCAGGGCATACCTTAGTGAGCAGAGCAAGGGCTAGATTTCAGCCTCCATTAGCTCCCTCTGCAGATGCCCTTGTGCAGTGAACAACCTGTCCAACAGCATGTCCAGAATAGCCCCGAAGCCCTCCTCTCTGCAGAACTGGATGAGTTTGGGCTTATTCAGATGAGAGTCCACTCTGGACTTCTCCAATTTCCTTGGGTAGCCACACAGTCTTCTCTGCCCAGAGAAGCCACCTTTTCGTTGGGCCTTGCGTCACCGTTAGCACCAATGTTGACTTTTCTCACATATGCAAGAGTTATAAGTTAATTTCTAGGTGTCTGGTTAACAGATTCCTTTGTCTGATATCAGAGCTGCCATACTGGCTGCTTTAAGTTCTGTCCTTGAGAGCCGCAGCAGGGAGAGAAGGGAACAAGTTCAGAGGCAGCTGTGGTCCTGCCGGGTTCCAGAGCATGCCCTTCTGGCCCAGCGGGAAGCTGAAGGAAGACCGGAAATATGCACCCAGGTTTCATGGTTCCATTGTCTAATCATTACCTTTTACTCTAAAAGTCACTTTTAGCTGGCAAAGCCACTGTCCTGGCTTCTTCCTGTATCCCACTAGGTGTCAAAAAGGAATGGGGATGTGGGGGAGGAGGTATGTTGTTTCCAAGGAAACTGAGGGGTCTGGCTGGGGTTCTCTGGGGCTGCCTCTTACTGGTGGGGTGACCACCACATCTCCCAGCCCCACAGCAAACCTGCCCCTTTATGTCCCACAGTGCTGATGCTGAGGGTGGAATGCAGGCTGTTGGTTGGGTCTTTCGAAAGAAGAGCTGACAAAGGCACAAGCTGCTGGCTACAGCACATTGACTGGCTACTTGGCTCACTCACGGTGGGCCCCTAGCCAGTCCCAGGAAGCCAGAGGCGGTGGTGGTTCTACACTGTGAACCAATCTCGGGGCCTCCAAGTCAGATGTGAGGCCTATCCAGAACTTTGGTTCATTTTGCGGCATATTTGAGGGGTCCCTGGAGAAACCCAACCCTCCCTGAGGTCTGCTGGAGGTGACAGGGGCTGGGCAGGAATCCCTGAGCCCATGGGACAGGACTGGCTGGGCCAAGTGAGAACCCAGCCAGATAAGGACCTGGCTGGTCAGCCTGGTAAAGCTGCCATCCTTAGCTGGAAAGGCTGTGACCGAGGCCCTGCTGGCTTAATGCAATGTGACCATCAGGACCATGGCTCCATCCACAGTGGAAGGCTGACAGGTTTGACGTAACTAGGAGACCAATCCAGTCTATTTTTTAACTGAGTTCCTGTGGGAAAACTAGAGTCTACTCCCTGGAGAGCACTGCTAACTGGTCATCTTTGACGGCTGGAGACTGAAGAATTTACTTGTCAGAGGCCTTGGGAGCTCCCGCCATCACAGACACATCATTAGCCTCTCCTTCAACAGTGTTTGACAAAGGCCCCGCTCCTGGTTGAGGCCCCAAACAGAGAAAGGAAGTCCCGCTTGGGTACGTCATATATACACACAAAAAGAAATTTTTAAAATACAACAGAAAACAACTCCATAAGACATAGTGTCAGTCCTGCCCCACGTTCCTTCCTGTTCCAGATGGCGGTCCTGGTGTCCCATGCGAAGAAGGCAGCCCAGCCTCACCTGGGACCTGCCCCATTCCTGTTCTCTTCTCCGTTCAAAGCCAGGTTGTGTAGGAAAAAGAGGACCTGCCACCACACACGATTTTGGTTCTGCTGGTGCTGGAAGGAAAAGATAAATAAATAACTCCTAAACACAGCCTTAAGGACTCCTTATCATTTCCAGAAAAAGTTCTGATCTACATATCTCAAGGTTCTTTAATCCTATCAGTCCAGCAAACTGGGGAGAGAAGGGGGAGGCAAAACAGAAGTAGCCTGTGGAGGAGATAGTTGAATTCTCCACAAACAATTGCAGTTTTAACATTAAAAAGAAAAGACCAGGCTCTGTGTGCACTATGCACAAGAGGATTAAATTTTTCCCCTGCTTGCAGGATTTTCCAGAGTTTAGCCAAGTGCTGCTTTTAATCAGATTGGCTCCCGAGCCCCTCCAACCTCAGCTGCATGAACAACAAACTTGCTTCAGAGAGAAAGAGAAGAAGTGCCCCCCTTCCTCCCCCCACTGCAAAGTAACAGAGAGAACAAGGGGAAAGGGGGGGCCTCCATCTGCAAGTGATTTGACACTGTGAAGGTCAAAGGGTTAATCTTCAATTTAAACCACACTGCTGAGGCAGCAAAAATCTGATTTCATCCAGTGCGAGCACGCACATACAGACACACACGCGTGCGCACACATGCACACACACGCACACACGTGTGCCTGCCCGCTCTCCCTTCCCAGCATCTCCAGCTCAGTGCTGCCCTTTTTATAGCTGCTCTTGACAGTAAGCCATAAATAATCCCTCTTGGAGCGCTTTCCTACTGACTGGAGCCAATTAAATGTTAAGCAAGAACATACTTGAAAATAAAACAAAAACAAAGAATACACACTACGCTCTGGAGGTTATCCCAGGTCCTACTGTCAGGCTGGGGAGCTAGGGGCAAAGTTCAGGGCTCAGTGGCTCCCAGGCTGGTGGCTAGTCCCCTGCCCACACAGGTACCATTTCCCAGGGGCCAGCAGAGTGGGGGGGGGACCATGGGGTGCTGGAAGAGGCAGTCTTTGTTCTCTCTTTGTCTGCCAGGGCAGAAGGACTGGGCTGGGGCCTCTCCACAGGGTTCTCAGTGGACACGGGAATAAAAACCTAGTGTGCAGAGAGGGGCCAGCACAGGCTGGACTTGGATTACTTCAGTGGCCCAGGCAGCAAGCGAGTTTATGTGAGGTGTCTGGAGGAGCTGGAGCCCTCTCTTAAACTGTCTTTCACCACAGCACCAGCCCCCACCAGGCAACCACTCCTAGTCAGATGAGAAGAGGATAGAGTAAGTCAGTGGCCCAACTGGAAAGTGAGCCCAGGTTTCCTGGACTCCTAGAGCTTCCAAGTTACACCCAGCTTGGCCTCCCTGACCTGTCCCCAGGGAATCACACAGGTTGCTGGGTTGCCCCGCCCTCAGCCACAAAGACAAGAGAGGTTTGCACGGAGGCATGGCCTGCCTGACAACTGGGTGTACATAGAAAGTCCCACATCCAAAGCAAGAGCATTCCTCTTTTCCCTGCAGAAGAGGGACTGGAAAATAACCCAGCACACTGAAGGCAGCTCCTGCTACAAGGGGAAGGGAAATCAGGCGTGCCACAGAAGAGGCCTGGCAGACTGAGCCTGGGGAGACTGATGGCTTCCTCATGTTTTGTAAACAAAGATGAGTAAAAAGAGGAAACACACCCGGCTTAACAAAATCTGGTTAGAGTAAAGCTGCATGAAAATGGACTCAGCTGCAAACCTGAAGACTCCAAGACTCGGGCCTGCAACAGCTGGACAGAGGAACCCCCCTTTCCTCCCCTCCCCAGCTGCTGCCCAGGACAGGTGCAAAGGTCATGTGGCGGAACAGAAGGACAATCCAGGAAAAGACTGATCCCTGGAGAGGCCTGTCTGCTGGAATTCCAAATCCCTTAAGGTGCTTGTTTGAAAAGGCCAAGAAGCAATAACATGATCATAACAGTAACACGGAGTGTGTGTGCCAGGCTCTGTTCTGCGTGCTCTATAAACTTGCCTCGCTAAGTGTGGTCTGTGAGCCGCCATGCCATCTAAAAAGCTTCCTAGAAATACAAATCCACTGACTGAATCAGAAGATTCCCAGGTGACTTTGAGGGATGTTATCGGATGAGATGCATTGCTATATATGTATTAAACTCCTTTGGTCCTCTCAATTGCCCTATGTATGCAGCAGGTATATATCCATTGAAATGAGATAAGGGAAAAAGTTGTTTCTGATAACAGCCACCACATAGTTAGTAAATGGCAGGGACTAGAATGAACCCAGGCAACCTGGCCCCAGAGCAGCATCCTCCCCACTATCACTATGCTCTGAGTCAGGGGTCCTCAAACTACAGCCTGTGGGCCACATGTGGACCGCCAAGGACATTTATCCAGCCCACCAGGTGTTTTTGCCACCGCTGCCTGTCCTGCTTAGCAGCCGACACGTCCCAAGGCCCATAGTCCAGCCCTCCAACAGTCAACAGTGAACTGGCCCCCTGTTTACAAAGTTTGAGGACCCCTGCTCTGAGTGCTTCCACAAGCCTTTCTTCTACCAAAGTAGACCTTCAATCTTCTTACTAAGCCATCTCAAAATAGCTCATCAGCCAAGGAAGGGAGATTACAATTCTATGATGGGGCCTGGGTCAGTCTCATCTCTGCATGCCTCAGTTTCCCCCAAATTCCACTAATGAAAGCCATACACTGCCAGGTTAACCTCCTGGGTCCTCAGGTCTCTAGGAATAAGGCAAGATAGAACTCTCACCTCCATCATTTGAGGACACTGGGGGGCCCAGAAGCAGCTGTGGGCTGGAGAGTGCTGTCAGAGGGAAGGCTGAGGTCTCCCTGGGGATGCTGGCAGGCCTTGATGAAGAAGGCAGCACACTCGGGCCAGCCCTCAGGAAGGGTCCTGAGGGCTCAGGAATTGGCAAGGAAGGCATTATGGGTGGTGGACAGATCCTCATACCAAGGAGAAGAAGATCTGGCTTTAAGCTGGGATTTCCCACCAACCTATTTGTAAGTTCTCACTAGACTCATAAGGAACACACGGATATTAAATTAAATCAGTGGTTTTCAAACCCAATTATGTCACTAAACCACCTGAGGGATTGTTGTAAATAGTCTCCAGGCCCCACCAAGACCAACTGACTCAGAATCTCCAGGGAAGGGTCCCAGAAGTTTGTACATTGAACAAGCTCCTTGGGGGTGACATTTCAAAAATCAGAAATCATTTTTTTTTTTTTTT
>NW_003852445.1:6769072-6791322 GCF_000181295.1 Otolemur garnettii
TTTTTTTTGGTTGCAGCCATCATTGCTGTTTGGCGGGCCTGGACTGGATTCGAACCCGCCACCTTAGGTGTATGTGGCTGGCGCCTTAGCAGTTTGAGCCACAGGCTCCAAGCCAAAAATCAGAAATCATTTACTACATATTTTAATTATAAAGACAATACATGTTAAATTGTAGAAAGCTTAGAAAAATGCAAGAAATTACAGAGGAGGAGAGAAAACCACTTATGATTCTGTAGCCTAGAAGAAAACGCTTTGTGATTGGTATTTTCTTTAATCCCTTTCAATCTCTTCCCACAAAGTTATATGCCTTACCCCAGTGGCCACGCCAGACTTAAATCCTGCCCAGGTGACTCTGAGGCACCCAGGCCACAGACAGGCTTTTGGAAACCACTGAGGTATTTTCCAACCCTAAAGAGCTTGTGATCCATGATTGCCTTTAGGACTCTGAGCACCAACAACCAAATCCTGTCGGCCTGGTGTAGGGCCTGGGAACCCATCCATAGGCTCACAAACCCTCTCTAGACACAAGCAGATGCCACGCACACTCCACTCAGCCTTCTCCTGCCACAGAGCAGCCCCCAGAAGGCTCTTTTCCGAAAGGAAACCAAGTTGTCTCGTCCCAAAAGAATCAAAGAACACCCTGATTACGGAGGTACAACAATAAATAAAATATTTTCTAAAAGTTAAACAAAAGGGCCTGACTAGGAAGGAAAGAAAAAGGACTTGAAGAGAGGCCAGTGGGAGAAACAGCAAGGAGGAAGGAAATTAGCATTCACTGGACAGGATGAAGTACACAAAGACACCAAAACGCCAGACAGCTTGGGTCCTTCGAGAAGAGGGCGTGGAGGAGAAGGGGAGAAGGAAGGGGGAACCAGGAAAGAGTGAGCTTGGCCTCTGACCCTTAGGCACCTGGCACACAGCCTGTAGTCAGTTGAGAGCAGACCCTCAGAGCAAGCCCCAACTGTCCTAGATTTGGCTGGATCACCTCCCACACAGTGGGAGTTCCCAAAATATACGGCAGGGGTACCACAGGGTGTCAGGTTGGAGTACAGAGGATAGAAAACTTACCCTAGAGCCCTCAAATTCTCGGAGCCTAGTGGGTAAAACGAAGGCATGGAGGGAAAGAATAGAGGTGAATGCTGGGCAGGAAAGAGCTAGGCTAACGTGGCAAATCAAAGTTAAGGGAGCACAGCAGGCATCAGACCTGTGGGTCTTCTTTGGCTCATCCAAAGAAGAGACTATTTCTTTTTTTTTTTTTTTTTTGAGACGGAGCCTCAAGCTATCCCCCTGGGTAGAGTGCCATGGCATCATGCTCACAGCAACCTCCAACTCCTGGGCTCAAGCGAGTCTCCTGCCTCCGCCTCCCAACTAGCTGGGACCAAAGGCGCCTGCCACAACGCCCGGCTATTTTTTGGTTGCAGCCGTCATTGTTGTTTGGCGGGTCCGGGCTGGGGATTCGAACCCGCCACCTCAGGTGTACGTGGCTGGCGCCTTAGCCAGTTGAGCCACAGGCGCCGAGCCAGAAGAGACTATTTCTTGCTATAATGAAGGCAGTCAGTTGGCAAGTGTTTAAATCCCCACTGTGTGCAGACATTCTGCCTGAAAGCACCATGGCTTATCCTGTGTGATGGGGATCATGGAGGGACACAGTGGGCACTCAGCAAGTGCAAGGTGGACTGACTACAGAAGAGCTAGTCCTGCAAGATAACCCACTTGTCTGGGGCCAGGAACAACTGATGTCTGGTCAAAACGAAAGATGGACTTTATGTGATGGTATCAACCTCTCGCCTGAGGAGAGGCCCAGCTAGTAAAAAAAGGCTTTCTTCTTCTTCTACTTTTTTAAAAAAGCTGGCTGTGGTGTCTGACAAGGTTGGATTACATAAATCAAACTCTGTTTCATCCCACACGGCCTCTGCCCTAAGCACAAAGCTCATTCCCGCCCTTGCTGGATAAGAATCTCTCTCTGCCTCTCCCCTCTTCAGATCCAATTCACACCCTCTGGGGGCTCCATGTGCCACCAGTGTTCCAGATGCTCTGGCAAGAGCTAATTCACCCCAAAAAAAATCAGAGGAAGAAACAAAGCCCAGAAGCGTATGGCTTTAAAAGAACCAAACACACAAAATGCAAATCCACCAAACACACAGTAATTTATAATTTCTCAGACTTAGAGCGGGTGCTTTCCTGTCTTCTCATGTGATCCTCACAAGGATCCGGGACATAGGAGGACAGGTATTATCACCCCCGTGTCATGGACAGGAAAGCAAAGCTCAGAAAAGTCATTCGTAGTAAGTCAGCTGGGAGGGGGTTTCAACCCCTGACTCCAAAGGTATGTCCTTTCACTAAAATATTACAGTGTGCTTATTCCCATTATGAAAACAGTATTACCTTTTCAAAGCAAATTTCCACTGAACTGTTCCCCCAGTATGTTTAAAGACATTGTTTCCAGATCATTAACTATTTAGTAAGGATGCTGTGGACCAGAAAAAATAAACCTTTCAGAGGCAGAGCTAACTGAACATCAAACAGAAATAAAGCTGAAACTGGTCTGAAATTGTAACTTCAGACCTTGCTCTGAAGCCATGCTTAATTTCTCTAAAATGCAGAATTGTACAAATATATACTCAACTCTCCAGGGTGATACACACTCTGCAACGTGAAGCTTTCCTACCTCTCCCCTTTCCTACCTCTCCCCTTTCTCCTGTCACATTCTAAACCCACCCGGGCCAAGGCTGAATGCAAGAGCCTCTCAGTTGAGAACAGAAACACAAAGATAAGAGAGACTTTTGGAAAATTCCACTTGAAAGAAGTTGGGAAAATGTTTTTGTTGAACTCAGCAAAGTTTTATCAAGCACCCAACTAAGCTAAGAGTTATGAGGGATACAAAGATGATTTAAATATAAGCCTGGTGCTCAATTATTTTACAATATAATGGAGAGAAAAGCAAGAACACAAAACTAAGTATTACATGAGGCAGAACCAGGCGGGGCAACATGAGAGCTCCATCCATTGTACTTGCTTTCTGGAATGTGTTTGCTGAGCAGGAGGGATCAGGTTGTGAGAAGACCACGGTTTCATAATCGATCAAATCTGTCTGACTCCCAGCTCAGACAATCACAGGGTGATCCAGGCACATTACCTTGCTGAGCCTCAGTGTCCTATAAAATGGGACAATGGGGTCTAAAAGCACAAGGTTGCTATGATGATTAAAAATGAGTATGTTTGTAAAGCACTGGGCCTAGTAGCAGAGCTGAACAGGCTTACTCTTCCTGGTGAGGCAGGAAAACGAGGACCCACTTTGATGTGCACACTGGGCCTGCCCTGGAGCACCATCCTCCCAGCAGACTCATGAAGTCTGAGGGAGATCCCTGACGTTCTACACTGAGATTGGCCGCAGCCACCAGAGGCAATGGGGCTCAGGATCCTAGGCTGCCAAGCCGAGTTGGAGATCCTGAAACCTAGGGGACAACCCCCTGGGCCTGGTGGGTTCACTGCCTTACATTGTTTCTGACCCAGATGTCCAAGTAATGAGCAACATGGCAAAAAAGAAGAGGAAAAAAAAAATACTTCCAGCCAAGAGCTTCCTCAGACCAGTGAGTAGTGCTAACAGGACACTGGTGGCACCACAGCAACACCAATCACTTCTTCAAGGAAGAAAGGGGAGCCTGGAGCCAGCCAGTTCTCAGTGGAAGACATCTGGCTCCCTCCAACACAACTGAAGGACACTGGCTCCAACCACTGGGAGCTGTGGAGTGAGGGTGGAGTGGAGAATAGGGCTGTGCTGTACCACCAGGCCCCTAGCCCCTTGTTCTGTACCTCAGCATCTGCGGTTGGAGCTACTGAGAACTTACGCAGTTTCCCCAGGGATCAGTGTTTCAGTTTCCCTCTATCTGAGAGTAGTTCAATCAAACCTTTGGGCAACTTCTTGAGAGCTTGGAAGGACACAGTGGTGTATGCCCTGGTTAAAGATGGTGGGGCAGGGGGCGTTGAGGAAGAGCAGACCCAAGGTGGGTTATACAGAAGGAAGCCAACGCCTCTGACTCTCAACTTGGGGCCTTTGCAGCTGGGTGTTCTTGTTCCATCCTGGACCAGTTTCCTGGACAGGATGAGGCAAACTGGGAAAAGTAGGATGAAACCCTCCCCTCTACACACGGACG
Source organism: Otolemur garnettii (assembly GCF_000181295.1). Lineage (NCBI taxonomy): Eukaryota > Metazoa > Chordata > Mammalia > Primates > Galagidae > Otolemur > Otolemur garnettii. The sequence continues at coordinate 6,773,227 of NW_003852445.1, forward strand.
GTTCATGTCCTACACATGGAGTATGTATGCCCTCTTGGCTGCTGGACACGTATCAAAAGGTAAACCAGATTTTTTTTTTTATTCTTCTTTCTTTGTGCTTCCCTCAACGCCCTCCTCCCATCACCTACCCTCTGAAAAAGAAAACAAAAGCCAACTCCTAACCCCATGGCCTGCCTTGGTTGGGAGGGAATGAACTGTCTGGAACTGCAAGTCTCTTCTTCTGGAAGAGAGAGTAGTCAGGTGCAGAGTGTGTGGGGAACTCGGCCTCTAGTCTGCCACGCTGATGACTCAGAAGCTAAATATAGCGAGCGATATAAACAGAGCCAGCCACAGAGCAAACACAGGGCCCCCAAGCCCCAGCACTGGCTCTCACGCATACTGGCTCTCCCCAGCCCCTCCCCCAGCCTCATTCTTCCCCTGGCCTGTCCTAGGTGGACCTCCCACTCCTGGGACAGAGGCTAGCTCCCTAGGGACCTTTCTTACTTTAAGGCAAATTTCCGGAGCCTTGCCTTGGCTGCACCATTTAGGTCTGAGCAACCTCATTGGCCAAGATCCGAGCTCCAGAAAATCACTCACTGACAAGGAGAGCACCCTGAAGTTTCAGGAAGCAATCAGAGGCTCTCTGCACAGAGGATCCAGGCTGATGGGCAGTGAAGCTGTTAGTTCAGAAACCATGTGAACACCAACTTCAGTACAGCTTCCAAAAGAGCTCCCTAAGAACTACAAAGTCAAGTCCAAGTGAAACCCTAAAGTCATCTTTTAACACATTTCCAAAAGTATTCAACTTCCCTACCTTAATAGTTATTTGTATTATAATTCCCAAAGGCCTTTCCCATCACCTTTATAAGGTAAATATTGGAAAGCAATGCTTGGAAAGGTTAAATGATTTGTCCAGGGACACAGAACTTGTAAGTAGCAGAGCTGGGATTTTAACCCAGATCTGCCTACAAGTCCAGGATCCTTTCTGTGATGTTACAACTAAAGATGGTTTCAACTGAGTGGCTGAAAGTTTTCTCAGGTTTCATTTTCCAAAAGTCTAATTACTATTTAGGGAATTTCTAAACCCAGCTTTTCTGAATGGAGATACTCTGGTCCAAATGAAAAAGGCATTTACAACATGAAGAATTCCAATACTCACTCAATGGTCTATAGTAGCTGCTTTTTTTGCTTTTTGAAGATTCTTGGTTTCTTACTGTTGTCTAGAAATAGCCCCACAAATGTCACGATGGGCCACTAGGACAGGAGACCTTCTCAAGGGGAGGGACATCAGTTCCTGCCCCTCCCTAGACCCACACCAAAGGAGATCATGGCACAGAGAAAGCAAAGAAATGGGGCACAGACCTTCTGGCCAGGGCAGTCTGTGAGCTTAGTTAGGAAGTGAACTTGCTGGATGGACATGGGCACACCATGGTACAATCCTCACAGAGCAGGAGTCAAAGTACTTCACAGTCAGTAAACCATCCGGGGTCCCCGCTGAAGTCTGTCGCTTACAGAGGAGCAAAGATGGGAACCTTCACTCCTAACCCAGCCAAAGGAAAGTGGGATATGTGGTGAGGCTGAGAAAGGCTTTTACCTCTACTTACTCTGCCTCTGACGCTCTTGCTGCTTTGGAGACTTCTGCCTCCAGTTTATGCCTATGGATTCAGAGGAGCCCCCTGAACTGATCACTGGGGTAACCAAACTAGTCCTCCACCTAGCACTGCCCCTCAGGAAATATGCTGAAAGAGCACATGGCCACATAAACTGACACCCAAGGGAACCTGGAAGCTGCTGCATCTTGGGTCATGTTGACATGCTCAGTTTGCCACAATGCCATCCTATCCCATCATCATACCCCCTCCCTCTGCTCCACACTTCCAAGGGAAAAGGTTCCTTTAGTACAGAGAAAAGAACAGCTGAGGTCAGTAATCAGGGCCAAAATAAGGGTGCTCACACTCCCTAAAGGACTATGGATCAATGGTTACAGTCTGGCCCCAGAATACTGTCCCAGATCTGGGGGAAAGGAGGTGGTCGGGCTTACTCAAGCGCCTTCCCAGTTGCCTCTCTCAGCTCTCTAAATTCAACCCATAATGATGGAGATTGACTCTCACTCTCTGAGGAGATATGGATAAGGCCAAGGTGTATGACAGAACACAGCCTGGATGCTGATTTATCTGGACAGGGCAGGTGGATGGAAGTTGGGGGAGGCAGCTCTGTCTGGCATTAGCCTGACAGGTGGAGTGGAAAAAGAACCATGAACAAGAGCAAATGTGCGTTATGATCAGGATTATAAACTCACAGAAGGAAACGAGCATTGAAGAACATCTACTACGTGTCCTGAATGTTCATAGGCATTTTCTCGCTTATCCGTCACAATAAAATTCTGCGGTATTAGCTCTAATTTGCAGAAGAGGAAACAGGCTGAGCAAGGTCCAGTGACTTTCCAGTGGTTAGCAGGTGGCAGAGCTGGCATTCAAACCTGTACCTGAATCCTGGAGTCTTAATCCTAAACAACTTCCTTCCCTGTACCTCAGTTTCTCTGCCTACAAAAATGAGGGAAGGGAATAGAGAAAGAAAATAAAGGATAAAACTAAGAAAATAAAGGAGTAAGAAAACAGTATTTTCTAGATATGAAACATTAGACCATAGTTTATATAAGAATCAAGTTCAGAAAATGACTCATTTCTTAAAACCAGCTGCTAAAAGGTCCCGGAGGGCTGGTGCTCCACCTGTCTGAAGCTATCAGCCTAGACCTTCCCACAGGAAGAGTTCCTAGTGAAGGTCTGTGAGCAGGGTCAGTGAGGAGGGGATTAAGAACAAGAGGATTCTGGGGAGGATTCTCCAAGGAAAAGACAAAAGGAGGGCTCTTTGTATTAGAAACTTGGGGGAAAGTAGCTTTTTGACAAGAAAGGCCTTACTGGCCAGCCTCCTGCCATTGCAAGGTAGGTAGCAGAAATAGGTAGCTGGTAGGAGAGTAGGGACGCAAGGAACGTGGATGCCAGTGTGGAGGGAGGTGCAGGGCAGCAACAACTCTCAGGAAACTCTCTTCCAGTTTTCCCTCTCCCCAGGTGGGGTGGCTCTTGCTGAAAGGACAGTACCCTGTCAGGAACTGACCTGTGCCCTCAAAGAGGTAGCCATGAACTGGGAGAAATGATGTAACCAGCAAAAAGCAGGGCCAGGCCTTGGGATAAAGATCTCTTGTTCAGGACTAAGTCAGGAGATGGGCCCCAGAATTGTGTCATAGTCCCAGGACACAGCTGGGCCTCCCAGCCTGTTCCTAAGCCTGGTGAAAGAGATCAGATTATTGTAAATGAAGCAAACTACTATCCAGAGTCTTCTAGGTTAGTCCAGGAGATCCACAGCCACTCTGGATAGGATAGCCTATCCTCTCCAGCACCAGGACTGGAAACTGTGGGCTGGGCTCGGCCTTAGGCCTGTACAAGCACAGCAGGGTGAATGGGCAGGAAGGAGGCCAAGAGACTGAAAACATGAATCTGAGTGAGTCCACACATGGACTGAAGGGGAAACACTGTGCCAGGTTTCCACCAAACAATCAAAGGAGGGAACAGGGACTGAGCCTTGGGCCTATTATCTAAGCATAGGGGTACCCTCCCCTTCTGACCATTAAGAGGCTAGAAAAGTCAAGTCCAAGTCCAGCCCCAAGTTTCCCTGAGAACCCCTTGGCAGGCAGTACTAATCATATCTAACCTGATAGCCTGTTCTCAGGAAACCCAAGGTCAATTCCTCTTCCCCTGGCACTGGCAATGGTTTGGCCCTTAAGCCAAACCTAATAGAACCAATAACTCTCTTCCAGTCACCTGAAGTCACCCATCTAACCTCAGGGACTGCCCAATCATGGCTGAGTTATTTATTCTGATTTGCTGACTGACAGGCAGACAGACACATACACACGTTTGCACACACACAAGCTGGGCCAGGGACACAGTTCCAGAGGTAGGGAACATGTTCCCTTCCAGGTGGCACGCCTTTGGCTTCAGCTGTGGTTGTACTAGCACAGATCCAGCCTCAGGCTCCTCTCCCTATCTTGGCAGCCATCCAGAAAGCCAGCCTAGAGAGGAAGGGTTAAATGCCCAGGGGCCCAACCCAGACAGAGGCTGCTGGAGCACGACAGCCTCCAGTCAGTGCCACAGAGGGCTCCTCCAGCACGAGTCTGCCAGCCGCCTCCTTTGTTGATGGACCCTGCCACATGCTCAACTGACATGCAATGCTCCGCCCCGGCGGGGCTGGTGCCAGGCTGCCGGCCAAGCACCCGGCCAAGCACCCGGCCAAGCACCCGGCTGGCCGACAGTCTGAAGAGTCTCTCTGAGGTACACCCTCCATAGTCCCAGGCCCTGGTTCCCAGACAGACAGTTAGGAGTGGCCTCCCCAGCTGGGAAGTGTCAGGTTTCAACCGGTTCTACCACTTTCTCCCACTCAGGCCCCATCCCTTGGCCTGGTTACTGGGTTCTCACTGTACCTCAGGCAGGCACACCACCCCCCCAACTGTCCAGCGTCAACTGCAACACCTGAAAATCTTCCTCTTGGGTCTGTGAGGGGCAATCCCCCGACCTCAAGAAGAGGCAGATTGTCAAGCAAGAGTGCAGAAAATCATCCCATTTGCAGGGAGCACCTGTAGCATCTCCTGATACCACTCTTGTGGAGTGTGAGCTGAGAGTGGACAGATGAGGGCAAGATGCTCATCCAGTTAGGTCCATCCAGTTCATGGGCACTGCAATAGCCAAGGCCAAAATTCTGGGCCCATATCCTTGAGGACTAGCAGAGATACAGTTGCTGAAAAGAGGAGAGAGAGGAGAGAAAGGAGAGAAACAGGCCCTGGTCCCCCAGCCCCAGCAGACGCAACCACTCCTCCCATAAGCCCCCATGCCTACTTGCTGCACATGAAGCCGGTGAAACTGGTCTGCAATGCACTGAAGCTTTCGGGCAATCTGTACCTCTGCTCGATGTTGCCATTGCCCTTCAGGGGGCTGCTCCCCAATGGGCAAGCCTGCAGGGAAACTGGCAGGGAGAGGAAGCCGGTAGCCAACATTACCTGCAAAGACAGAGGACCCACATCTCAGCATTCTCCATAACCATGCCTGCCCCACCTGGCCAAGACTTGGGGTCCAAGGGTAAATCTAAGTATGGGAAGGGAAAGGAACCAGCCCTGTTTTTTTCTTTTCTTTTCTTTTCTTTTTTTTTTTTTTTTTTGAGACAGGAGCCTCAAGCTATCCCCCTGGGTAGAGTGCCATGGCATCACGCTCATAGCAACCTCCAACTCCTGGGCTCAAGTGAGTCTCCTGCCTCAGCCTCCCAAGTAGCTGGGACTACAGGCGCCCGCCACAACGCCCGGCTATTTTTTGGTTGCAGCCATCATTGTTGTTTGGTGGGCCCAGAATGGATTCGAACCCGCCACCTTAGGTGTATCTGGCTGGCGCCTTAGCCGCTTGAGCCACAGGCGCTGAGCCCAGCCCTGTTTTTTTCAGGACTCTCTGCCAAGTTGGACAGCCTGCCTTGCCTGCTGCCCAAGTGTAGAAAGTTGATACTGGGAAGACAGAAAGAAATGGTCCCAGCCTTCCCTTCTCCCTGTTCTCTACTCACTGTCAACGTCATGGCAAAGGGCAGGGAGTGATGTGTTGCAGGTAAATATGCCACCCTTCTGTCCTTATGTATCAAGCTACACTTGACCACAGTTGATTATTCATATAGTAGCAGGTTGAAGTCCTTCTCTGGAAAAGCACTGGAGGCAGCTCTCCAGAGTTTCTGGGTTGAGCAATGCAAGAAGCAGAGAAAAAGAAAACCAAAAAGTATCTGCACTTTTTTAATGCACTAGAGGAAGGCTGGTCTCAGCTCCTGAAGCTCTGGGCAGCAGCACAAAAACAAAGGAGAGAAAACTCTTAAGACCCACAGAACTGCCAAGTTCCTCTCTGGAGACAGCCCAGGTCAGACTTCTAGACAAGAGCTCCGCACTTCCCGTGTGCTGGCCTTACAGCCACCGCTAGGGGCGCCAGCAGACCCGCCTGTGGCCTCATCCATCTCCTCCAGCCAGAATTGCTTTGCAGAATCGCCCCAAGGGGCAGTTCCCTCTGGGAATAACTGCAGCATCTCCTCAATCCGCTCTATCAGATACCGCAAGATAGCCTCTGAATCTTCAGCCTCCCTCCAGAAGCTATTGTACTAAAAGAAGAAAATAGGCTGTCTAACCCTGCCCTTTTTTTTTTTTTTTTTGAGACAGAGCCTCAAGCTGTCCCCCTGGGCAGAGTGCCGTGGCATTACAGCTCACAGCAACCTCCAGCTCCTGGGCTCAAGCGAGTCTCCTGCCTCCGCCTCCCAAGTAGCTGGGACCACAGGCGCCCGCCACAACGCCCGGCTATTTTTTGGTTGCAGCCGTCATTGTTGTTTGGCGGGTCCGGGCTGGGGATTTGAACCCGCCACCTTAGGTGTACGTGGCTGGCGCCTTGGCCGGTTGAGCTATAGGCGTCGAGCCCTAACCCTGCCCTTTTGCCAGAGGAAGGCACATTTCTCATAAAACAAACCACTTAAGTCCACAAACGAAGGGGTCTTGTCTGATTTACCCTTGGAAACATCCCCTTTACTGGCTCTGAGCCCAGGCAGGCCCAACCTCTTTCTCCAGTTCCCTTTCCAAGTACAGAAAGTCCCAAGTGACAAGTGGGGCCACCTTCTGCCTGAGGAACCTTCCCTCCCAGAACAAGCTAGGTTTTTCCCTTCTGTGTCAATAGCCAGTCATAGCTCCCTTGTTCTTCTCTAGGGCAACATAAGCCTCTTTATGGAAGACAAATCACAGCAAGGATATAAAAGGCTGGACCACTCAAGCAACACAGGATATAAAAGGAGATACCATGAGCCCAAGGATCCCTCTAGAGAGAGATAAAAGGTCAAAAAGAAGAGCAAGGCCATTTGCCCCTTGGAGGGTCTGAGGAGCACAGGTAAGGAGCAGTAACAAGCAGAGAGGCAGGAGGTTGAAAGTGGTGGAACCAACTGCTGCTCAGTTGGTTTGCTGCTCAGTTTGGGGGAGGAAATAGCAAAGGGCAGGTTTAGGAAGGGAAAGTCCCCTCCTTTCCCCCAATCTCTGTGAGAGGAGTCTTGAGGCTAAAAGCACTCACCATAAAAGAGTCTCTGGGGTTCTTCAGTCACCCCACAAGGCAGCATGACACCCTGGCTTGGGGAGGCTGGGCTGAGGGTCTGAGTGGCTTTGTCTTCCTGGCTGGTTGGTCGGAGCCCAGGGCCACAGCAGTGGGTGAGAGGGAAGAGCTGAAGCCGGCTAAGGGGACAGTCCAGCTGGCTCTGGGCAAACAGGTCAGCAGAGAGCACATTCCCAGTCCCCAGCTCCCCATCCTCTGGTTGGAACACGTCATCCTCCAGTTCCTCCACACACTGCGATGGCTCCATCTCCCCTGTGAGGGAGAAGTGCAGGCATCTGGGATACTGCCCCCCCAACCAGACCATACCTGGAAGGACTTCCCTCCCCTTCTTTCTCACCTTTTAATTTAAAGGAGCAGGACCCATATTGATGGCATACCACCCTGGTAATAAAGGACTCCCAAGGGTGTGCTGAATTTTACACCCACTCCCCAACTATGGACTGCCTCAACATTCAGGAACTCCGAATTCCCCTTTAACCCTCCTCCCCCTTCTGACCTAGGCTAGTCATGAAGTTTTTGACTCTGAGGCTTGTGAGCAACAGCAGGGGTAGGAGCAGCTGCCTTAAGCATGCAGGGTACCTGGGAAAGTATAACCAAGACTAGCCTCTGTAAGTGGCTTTGGGAGGGCAGAGGGGGCTGTGGCTGGCTGTACACACAGTACTCACAACACACACACCCAATCACCACCCTAAGGCGTAACCTCCAAGCTCTCATCTCAGTCTGAGCAGAGCTCCAGACTCAGTAACAAAAACAAAAGCCAGCAATCCTAGGGCAGCCAGGTTCCCTCCAAACCTGCTAAGCCCCGCCCTACTGCCCATTTAGTCTAGTCTCCACCCCCTGCTTGCACAACACAACAAACAGGCTCTGCAGTGTGGTAAGAGTGTGTCCTGGAGAGGGGATAAAGACCCAAGTTAGCCATTGCAGCTGCCCTCTCAGCTTTTCTCCAGCAGAACAGAGCTGTCTGCCAACTGCAAGTGGGTAGATACAGCCTCCCTGGCTCAGTCTACTCACTAGTCACTAAAACTCCAAATCTTCATCCCCACAGTCTACCATTCCTGCCAGCCCTGAACCCGAGATTGGAGGAACCTGTCTCACAGAAGGAAGTAAAAGTCAGTCTTCTCTGTGTGACCTCACTCACCGCCTATACTATTCAGGTTGTTGATATGAGTTTCTTGGTGACAAAGAAGTTCCTCTTGCTCCACCTGATGGCTCATGGAAGTCTGAGCATCTTGAGCTTCCAGCCTCCTACACACACACACACACACACACACACACACACACACAGAGGCCAGGCACCCCTTAGGGCTCTAGGGGCAGCAGGAAGCAGCAACCACTTGAATGGTTAAGGATACAGAGAGACAACGTTCATCTTTGTCAGACTCAATTAGAGAGCTCCAGGAGTTCTGTCCCATAGTCTGCCTTCAAAGAATAAGCCAAATGGTCTGCAGGTTGGTGAAATACTTAAAGGAATCTCAGGGAAATTCAGAAATCCTGCCCTTCCCAAATGCAAACTCTAAGGTGTCTGCTTTTATCTTCCCACCAACCCATCCAGTCCCCAAGCTATCTATGGTCTCTCTGCCCTCTTCCCTGGAGAGTGAAGAGTTGCCTGCTAGGATGTTAAAGCAGACACATGGTGTTTTTTGGATAGTGTTTCCAAAGGGGCGGGGGGTGGGGGATACTCCAGCTTATCAGCAAGAGGAAAACAAAGTTTCTTGATGAAAAGACCAAGTGCTATCCTGCCAGTCACCTGGCAGGGGCTCCCCTCCTGCCTTCCAACCTTCTCTCTGCAGGCTGGCAATCCCAACCTAAGAAGTGGCCCTCCAAAGCCAATCACAAGCAGGAGTCATTGTCTTGGTTTTTCCTTTGAAGCCTATCACCTCCCCCTCCCCCTCCCAGCAAAGCCCCAAAGTTCAACCCTTGCCTGGACTGGACAGTGGGGGAGGTGCAGCGAGAGGGTGTGGTTCTGCAAGCCCCAGGGATCCCTCCCACTCTCCACAGGAACTACAGGTGGCTCTCCAGTTGGTGGGAGCCTCTGGAGGGGTGCAGGGCAAGGTCAAGTGTCAGTTGGGAAAGGGTGAAGAGATCCTCTCGCCATCTTCTCCAGAGCTGAAGCAGTGATGTCCACACTGGTAGGAGGGAAGCACTTCTTGAGAACACTGCCAGGGAATGCTTTATTCCTAGCAAGGGGAACTAAAACTTTCTGGAGCCATCCCAGCCCTTAAGGGCTGGAAGAGGGATGCTGAATTTAGACTCTTCCTTTCAGGAGAAGGCAGTAGCCAGACACCCGAGCCTCAACAGTGGCTAAAACCTAGGAACACGAACACACACACACACACCCCAGACCTGGGTGACTCCAGGAGAGAGTCTCAGCCTCCGAGTCGTGATGCCAGGGCTCCGCGCCAGGGTCCAGCGTGATGAGCACTCTGAGGCTTGGCGCCCAGACTCGATTGGGATGGAGGGAAAAAACCCAGCTGTTAAGGAGAGGAGCCTTCAGAATTCGCAGGGAGACGGGATGCCCACAACTCCCTGATCTACCCCAAAGTCAGACCCAGAGGCCAGCCGGCTCCGGGGCGCCCAGGTCAGCTCAGTAGTGCACCCCAGGTTCCCCTGCCCACCTGGACCCAACTCCTTTCGAGTCCCAAATGCTACATTCAAGTTCCCTTTGGAGCAGCGCACCCAGGTGTGGGCTCTGCACCCCGTTCCCTCGCCCCAGCACCCCAGTTCTTCATGGTCACCCCAGACGTCTGCAGCCCGAACCCTTCCCGGGCCCCCACGCGCAGAGCGACTCCACTCCCCACTTCTCCGAGTAAGTGCGATCCAACTCCGCCCGGCCCCTTGCCGCCTCCCGGGCGCTCACCGGGCTGTGGCGGGAGGCGGGCGGCGCGGATAGGGGCGGCGGCAGCAGCGGGCGCGGGCGGGCGCGGGAGGAGGCCACTCCGCACGGGGTGGTATTGTTTCCAAAATACGCCCGCTCGGGGCATCCCGCAAACAGCTGATGAGGCCCCGCCTCCAGGCGCGTCACGCCAATGACTGGCCAATGGCGAATGGAGCCCCAAGTCCCGGGCTGGGCGGCTGCCAGGGACGGTCACGAATGTGCGAACCTTCCCTTGGAAACATTGCAAGGGGCCGAGCAAAATTCCGACCCCCGCCAGAAACGCTATTGGAGTGCCGTTGCCCAAGCGGATTTTGTTCCTAACGCAGGCTCTGGAAGCTCCAGAGAGTCCCTGAGTCTGAGTCCTCTCAATTAGGTGAGGGAGAGGGGGCGCCAGAGTGACTTTTGTCTTCTTTTCGTCGGGAATGGGCTGAGTAATTGCTGCATGTTCGGAAAGGAAGGGGAAGAGTAGGCGGAAAGCTTTTAGATATCGCCAGAGCGTCCAGTGGTGCAAGGTGCGGGTCCCGGGGATCCCAGACTGGTGGCAAACTCCTCCTGCCTGTCGGGCGGGTGAGAAGAAAACTCCAACCCCAAAACTGTAGAAAGCGTGAGGACACGTTTGCTGGCACTGTTTGTTATTGAGTGACAGTGGAGTCAAATACATCCAAAGGGGCCCTCACGTCCGCTTCTTGACTGGATGTGGACATTGACAAAATAAGCTTCTGGCTGAGGAGAGGAAAACTTAAGAATGCAAAGGGCTGCTTGGGCAGTTGACACACCTCCCGTTTATGGCAGCATCTAGAAACGGTGCTGGTGCTGCCAGGAGAACAACTCATCCTGCACATCGCCCAAGGGAGTCTACAGGCTACCTTAGAGACATTTATTGGGCACTTACTTTGCGGGAGGTACTGGGGTAAGTGCCAAAGATACCTGGTGCCTGCCCTCACGGAGCTTAAAATCTCCTAGGAGAGGTAGGCCTGGAAATTATGCAGTGTCAGGGACAATAAATGCTGAGGGATGCAGAAAAATTCAACATGTAAAGATTGGGAAAGACTTCAGGGAGATGGCTTTTGAGATGAATGGGAAGTTTTTTCAGTAAGGAAAATTGGAATAGCCCAGGCCTAGGGCAGCAGAATAAAGTACTGCTTGCCCAGGGAGGAGGGTCAGGTTGATGACTGGATCACTGGGTGCAAAGAGAGAGCATGAGCAGGGAGGTTCAGGTCAGTTTACAAAGTGTCCCTGGAATGCTGGCCTGAGGAATCTATTTTATAAAGAGGAGGCAGCAAAGATTTTATTGAAGATGAGTGGCTTGACCAAGCCTGAACGTTAAGAAAGATAAATGAGGCTCGGCGCCTGTAGCTCAACCGGCTAAGGCGCCAGCCACGTACACCTAAGGTGGCGGGTTCGAATCCCCAGCCCAGACCCGCCAAACAATGAGGGCTGCAACCAAAAAATAGCCGGGCGTTGTGACGGGCGCCTGTGGTCCCAGCTACTTGGGAGGCGGAAGCAGGAGACTCGCTTGAGCCCAGGAGTTGGAGGTTGCTGTGAGCTGTAATGCCACTGGCACTCTACCCAGGGGGACAGCTTGAGGCTCTGTCTCAAAAAAAAAAAAAAGAAAAGAAAGATAAATGAATTCAGAAGTCTGAGAGGACGCCAGTCCCTTTAACAGCCTAAGCAAGTGAAGATGGAGGCCTGAGCCACCAGAGGCTGTGGGGTTTAGCAGGTGCAGGCACCCACCAAACTGCTCTCCTGGGTTGTAAACTCAGAAAAAATTAAGTGGAGCTGGGTCCCTCAACTCAGTGGAGCCTGAAGTCTCCTTGTACCTTTTTCCTACCATTCTTTTCCTAGCTCCCTCAGCATGTGCCTGGAAAAGGGTGAATTGGGCATGTCAAGGCCACAATTACTAGAGTAGGGAAATACTGTCCCCACAGGACCAAGAAGAGGAAAAAGGGAAAGAGCAGAGAATCAAGGTTGGCCAGCAGCCTACTTCCCCCAGGAGTTGACAGATGTCCAGCAAGAGTTGCTGGAGCCAAAAGGAGGTATATTATTTTACTGGGAGGCATGCCCAAGAAGGAGTGTCAGAGCTGGTCAGGGTGACCTTGCACTCGTGCCACATGTGGGAAGATGAGGGGACTAAGCCCAACCTCTGTGAAGGGCACAGGGAGCCCTCCAGGGTTCCCATGCATAGACCTCCTTCCTCGCCTTGCTTCCATCCCTTTTTTATTATTGGCTTTCTTTCTGGGCCAGTGTCTCAGAGTGGCCAGTGGTGCTATGAGCAGTCCTTAGGGCAAAGACTAGATCTAAAGGACAAAGCAGCTCTGAATCTGCCCTCTAGTACAGCAAGGCCCTGAGGGGTAGGGGCCATCCTAATTCTCTGACCCATTCGGGATGCTAAAGCTGTTTTATCATAGCCGCGCATGGTTAATTTGAGATCACAAGGCAAGGAATCTGGGAGAGTAGGGATTTTACCTAGGATCACCAGTTCTTCAGGGTCCTGAGCTTTAACGTCTGTTGACCTCTGAAGCTGACTAAATTGTGTTTGTGGGTACACACAAATGTTGTGAGTAGGGCGGTTCCTTAGCAACAGTGTCTTGGAGGGGTCTATAGCTCTATAAAAGGTTTTTTAAATCCCTATTGTAGGGAAATGGGGCTGGGAAACAGCAGGGTGTATCTTAGTGGATCTAGGCAGTTTGTAAGATGGGGGATGGTCACACCCACTAGTGATAATTCCTTTAAGCCCTATCTCTCAGGCTTTCTCAGCCTGCTCCCTCAGGCTGGTTCTGAAGGACACCTGTGGTTTGGCCCCCTGTGCTCTCAGCCTCTAAGGTCAAGCAGCAAGGGGCCCGGCCTTCTGAGCTGGAGGGACCAGAGAAGGACGTCAGGGATAAAGGGGTCAGGGAGGTCAGGAGCCTCACCCTCACCTCTCATCACTGTCAAAGCAGGCCCCTCCCTCTATGTCCTTTCTCCTATCCCAGCACAGCATGGACTCTGCGGCAAGAGTCAGGACCTGCTGGGCTGCAGGTTTGGGCTCTGAGCCCCCTGACCAATAGTAGAACTCTGGGAACAGATGAGCCCTGGGCTTTTGTCTGGGCTCACAGCAAAGTCACACTGCAGCCCCAGCAAGCTCTCTCTCTTTCTCTTCCTGCCTCTCTTCCCAATTTGTTCTCCTTTGCTGACTAATGCTGGCTCTGGAAGGAGAGAACGCAGGGAATGTTTCTCTGAAGGGCATTAGCATGGAGGCTGACAGGGAGGTGGACCTTCCCTGACAATCTGAGAGGGATACAAAGAGTTAAGGGGAGGCTGCTCTCAACTGGAGAGAAAACCCAGCTCCCTGTAGAAAGAGGGCATGAGCCCTCTCCATTGTTCACCTGGCTATAGGATTTCTCTCTGAGACAAGGAATGGGCTCTAAAACTCCAGTAACTGGATCGGGGGGGAAGGGAGGTTTTTAAAAAACCAGCTGACAGCTGAATAATAGGAATTACCAGGCAGGCTGCCCTGGGGTTACTAAGGTTTGTAACTCAACCCCCAGGAAGGGCTTAGATTAGAAACTGATTTATGGTTAAGGTGGGGGTCTTGTTGGGGGAGTCCCTGGTCCCTGACTCCCATCCTTCCAAAAGGCTCATCTATGTAAGAAAGACCATGGGCCTAGAAGACTTGGGTGTCCTTCCCTTGCTGGACTTGCCCTAATAGAGGGAATTTATCTCTGTGTATCATTCCAACTGTCTGCAAAGGATAACTCCTCTATTCTGAGTTGTACAGTGTTGGGGCGGGGGGGGGGGTGGACACTAGCAGCAGCCAGATCAGTCCTGGTTCAGCCCCTCTGGGTGGAAGGGGGGGGGTTTAGGACCTGGGGTGGGGTTGGGTGTGGCGGTGGGGCTGGGAGGGGGGAGCCGCTGCTATCTTGTTACAGTGTTGGGGGGGGGGGGGGGGTAAGCAAACAGAGAGAGACAAAATATACCTGAGCAGACAGACAGATTGGCTTCTGCTGATTGGACAAGCGGGAGACTAGATTTCACAGTCAATGAGCTCACTACTTGCCAATCACTGATTCAGTGAGATTCAAATAGAAAAGGGTAGGCCAGGCACAGTGGCTCATGCCTATAATCCTAGCACTCTAAGAGGCCCAGGTGAGTGGATTGCTTGAGCTGATTTCAGGACCAGCCTGAGCAAGAGTTGAGACCCCATCTCTAGTAAAAATAGAAAAACCTAGCCAGGCATTGTGGCTGGTGGGCACCTGTAGTACCAGCTACTAGGGAGGCTGAGGCAAGAGGATCATTTGAGCCCAAGAGTTTGAGGTTCCTATGAGCAATGATAACGCCACGGCACCGTACCCAGAGTGACTGAGACTTGTCACAAACAAACAAACCAAATAGAAAAAGGTACTGTACTAAGGAGTCAGCATCTGGGAATTCAGATACCTGAAGGGGATGCAGACTAAAGACTACGGCTGGCTCAGCGCCCGTAGCTCAATGGTTAGGGCACCGGCCACATACATGGGGGTGGGGAGGGCTGGCGGGTTCCAACCCAGCCTGGGCCTGCTAGAACAACAATGACAACTACAACAAAAAATAGCTGGGCGTTGTGGTGGGTACCTGTAGTCCCAGCTACATGGGAGGCTGAGACAAGAGAATCACTTAAGTCCAAGAGTTTGTGATCTGTGAAGCCATGGCACCCTACCTAGTAAGACTCTGTCTCAAGCAAAATAAATAAATAAATAAAGACCAAGGCTGTCATGCTAATGCCCAGGAGAACCTAAACAATAAGGCATGAAATATGGCATTCAGTATATGTTCAGTTTTGTTAGACTACCCAGTAAATGTTTGCTGAATAAATGTACATTTTCACGTTTACAAAGTCTGAAGAGTTCTGTGTTAGGAAGTGGGACGAAAGCTGCACCCGGGGGATTTCCAGCAAATGTCCAGTCCACTTTGTGTTCGCCATTTGGGATGCCTGGTTTAACCTTAGTTCTTCACACCAGCAGAGAGAATCCTCCTAGAAAGCAAGAGTAATATCATCTACTCATTGGTACCCCCAGACTACTCTCCTCCAGGTTTGGCACATGATGGCACTTACAGGTCTATAGAAAAAAATGTATGGGAAAACCATGAGCCAAGCCCTTAGGACAGTGTCTTTAGTGCCTGTCCCCCACTCAGTGCCCAGCCCATGGAAAAGGAGTTGGCTTTATCCTTCCGAGAAAGGAAGAAATCCGATCAAAATACACTTTCTTGCACGCTACCTCCCTTAGGATGGCAGCTTTGCCTCTTTCCTGGGCAAACATGTATCACTATTTCAGTACATACCTCTCTTTGGGATTGACAGAAAAATCTCAGAGATTTCCAGCTGAAGCCAGAGATTGCTATCAAGGAAACTGCCACCTGGAAGATCCAGTGACCAGCCTCTTGCTGGCTTAAGGTCTCCAAGGTTATGAACTTGGTGCTCAAGAGGATCTTGATGAGAAGATGAGTTAGATCACCTGTTTCCCAGCTGACACTTCAGCCCCCACTTTCCTGGAGTTGGAGAGGGTCTCTCTCTAAGAGGGGCTCACTCACCCAGATGTGAGTTTTTCAAACATTCACTGGGTGGCAGATTTCATGCCATTCATTCCTAGGGTGATCCTTGAGCTTATCAGCAACTCTTCCCAAATGTGAACTTTTACATACATGTACACACCTACACAACAAGCTCGAAGGGACACTGGGGATAGGAGGAATATGTGGCAGGAAG
Source organism: Otolemur garnettii (assembly GCF_000181295.1). Taxonomy (NCBI): domain Eukaryota; kingdom Metazoa; phylum Chordata; class Mammalia; order Primates; family Galagidae; genus Otolemur; species Otolemur garnettii. The sequence goes on from NW_003852445.1 coordinate 6,788,963, forward strand.
AGCTGAAACTGGACAAGCTAAGGAAAAACAGCATTCCTTGGATGGCTAAACCTCCTCCAGATGGCTTTGCCTTTCCTTGCACAGAGGCACCTGGAAACATCTGATGACCCACTTCCTCCCTGTCCCCACAGTTTACCTGTCATCAGGTAGAGTAGAAAGAACTCTAGACATCAGGAGATCTGGGTTCAGCTCCTGCTCTGCTATGAACAGGTGGCCTTCTGACACTCATATTTATATCTTTGCCGCTATGGATTCAGAGGTGGCATAACTTGGGTAAACAGTCTGTTTGAGGTTTTTGTTTTGGGGGGATTTTTTAGACAGTCTCTGTCATCCTGGGTAGAGTGCCATGGAGTCACAGCTCACAGCAACTTCAAACTCTTGGGCTCAAAACATCCTCTAGCTTCAGCCTCCCTAGTAGCTGGGAAGACAGGTACCCACCAAAAGGCTCAGCTAGTTTTTCTATTTTTAGTAGAGATGGGATCTCACTCTTGCTCAGGCTGATTTCAAACTCCCAACCTTAAGCAATCTACCCACCTTGGCCTCCCAGAGTGCTAGGATTATAGGCATGAGCCCCCATACCCGGCTATTAGGTAAACAGTCTGGCAGAGCAGGGGCTAACACCAGCCTCTGATCCTAATTCTGCCCAGATCCCTGCCAGGGCTATAATCAAAACCACTCCCACCTGTTAAACACCTACTACGTGCCCCATTTTACACTTTAGTAGACTAAGATCACATCTTCCAAGGACAGACAAATAACAACAGAAGCGTGATTTGAAGCCACATCTGCCTGACGTGAAACCCAGTGCTTATATCCCCTACACCTACGGTTTTTAGGCACACCCAGTCCCTCCCCAGACAGGATTCGCTCCCCTCCCCTTCCCCCATCAATAACACACTGTCCTCACTGCCCCAGAACAGGAAGGCCAAGCCTGAGGCAGCCTACTGAGGTGAATTCCAGCCTCTCTTAGTTGCAAACACTCCCACCACCAGCACCACCTGCAGCAGAAGCTATTGCATCACCCGCAGGAAGCGGTCCAGCCGCCTAGCATGGGCTCTAGGGCACATTTTCAGTTCCTACTTCTCTCCTTGCCTGCATTCAGTGCACTGCCCCATCTTCCAGCCCTGCCCTGGCCTGTGGGCTGAGGCTGATGTGCATGACTAGACAGGCCTCTTTTCTGAACTCTGTCAGATGGGTGGAGGAGGATCTGGCTGAAGGGGCCTTCCCAGCTAAGGACCATTCAGAGATCCTGTGGGCTCAGAGAAAAGTCCTCCTGGATGCAGGAAACAAGCAAGGGAAGGGAGTGCCCCACAGCACCATCACCTCACACCTCCCTTCCAAGGATGACTGCCCCACACGCCTGGCTCAGGTCCAACTATCCAGAGGAGGGCTCTCAAGAGCCTGCCAACACATGCAGGATGTCTTTGTGTGGTGGCTGAGCCCTTTAGGCTGGCAGACAGGCAGCACTGGGCTTTGCTATGGAATCTTCTGGAACTGAAGATAGATCTTTGCCCCTCTAGTTCCTCTTCTGCACATCCTGGATTTTCTTTCCCCCTCTGCCAACTTCCCTCTGTCTCTCTCACATGCAGCAGCTCTTTCTTTATCTGTTAATCTCTCCTCTTACCCTGGTTTCCTCCTGCATCTGCCACCTCTTACTGGCCTCACTTTGGAGCATAGCAACAGCAGCCAGCCCTTTACCAACTCATAAGATATTCCACATTTTAGGAAGACATCCTATGTGGAGAGGCTGCTTCCTTTAATATTACCATCCCCATTTGAAAATGGTTCACTCAAGTTCAAGTGACATTTTAAATGGCTCTAGCAGAGGGGTTACCACTGTCTCTCCACCTAGAGAGAGATCTACACTAAACCAGTGACCACTGTACAGGTTTCTTCCAGCCCTCAGGTTCCTCTTTGTACCTAACCTGACTCACTTCTTGGCAGGAGTTAGGGCACCCAAATCAGTGATTTGAATAAATGTCAAGCTGTTCTTTAGGAGCAGTCCAGCCTTAAATTACCAATCTTAGTTTACTTTGTTTAAAGAAATTTCCCACTGCAATGTGAAATGGATAATGATAGGGCCACTTCAGGCTTACTCCTAAGGCTTCGAGGTCGCTAAGCTTGTACAAGATGTAATAAAGCTCTGAGAAATGGCCTTAGGGGCTCCAATTTCTTCCCTAAAATCAGACCAGGTATGGGACCTATTTCAGGTTTCATGGACTCCTAAACACCAACTGAGACTACGTTAACTTGTGACAAGGAAGCTAAGTAACAGGATCAATCCTGGATTTTTTTTTTTTTTTTTTTTTTTGAGACGGAGCCTCAAGCTATCCCCCTGGGTAGAGTGCCATGGCATCATG
>NW_003852445.1:6792253-6792667 GCF_000181295.1 Otolemur garnettii
GCCTCCCAAGTAGCTGGGACCACAGGCGCCCGCCACAATGCCCAGCCATTTTTTTTTAGTTGTAGCCATCATAGTTGTTTGGAGGGCCGGGCTGGGGATTTGAACCCGCCACCTTAGGTGTATGTGGCTGGCCCCTTAGCCGCTTGAGCCACAGGCGCCGAGCACTGAAATGGAATTGTTAAAAAATAATTTAATAGTATGTTTGTGGGACATGTTTCATTTGATCTCTTTTTGTTCCATGGCACTGAGGTCCCTTCCTCTTTCTATAAATTCCTCATAGGTTTAACTAAAATAATTATTACCTCCTCTCTGAAAAGCAACTATTTCCTTTATATTAAGTGTTTATAGAGCACATACTATGTGTCCCAAATCATGTTAGGAGTCTGAGGGAAGCCACAGGTACAACACATCCCC
>NW_003852445.1:6792737-6797984 GCF_000181295.1 Otolemur garnettii
CCACTGAGGAAGGAGACAGGACTCTTTGGGGTTTTAATGAGGCAGCCAGAGATGGCACTATGAGATAATTCTGTGACTCAGTTAAGAAACCAGTATAACAGTGTAAGAACAAGGCTTTGGAGTCAGATAAATGGGGATTCAAATCCCAGTCTTGGCACCTGCAGGTGATTAGAGAAAATCACCTCTAAAATTAACCTCTCTGAATTTAGTTATGTCACGTGTCAGATGGAGATAATTACAGCATCCTCATGTAGTTGGTGGAAAATAGAAATAGTAATACACTACACAAAGCACCTCGTAGTGTGTTTGTACATAACAAAATGCTCAACAAATGGTGGCCATTACACATGTTTTCAGCACTGTGTAACAACTGTAAGATATGAGAAAGAAAGTTGGAAGTGTGAGACAACCTGTTATCTCTGACCCTGTTTTCAAAAGGTGTGTGTTCTAGTTGTGGGATCAAGCCTAGCATATATAAAATAACTGTAGCGCTGAGCACAGTGGCTCACACCTGTAATCCTAGCACTTTGGCGTGCCAAGATGGGAGGATTGCTTGAGGCCAGGAGTTAGAGACCAGCCTGAGTAAGAGCAAGGCCTCATATCTACAAAAAGTAGAAAAATTACCTGAATGTGGGGGTACACACCTGTAGTCCCAGCTACTCAGCAGGCTAAGGCAGGAGGATTCCTTGAACCCAGGAATCTGAGGTTGCACTGAGCTATGATGACACCCCTGCACTCCAGTCAAGGTGATGGAGCGAGACCTTGTCTAAAAAGAAAAAAAAATAATAAAAATAACTATAGTACATTAAAAACAGCTTACAAGTTCCTCAAAAATCATGTTACAGTCAGCTTTCTGTATCTGTAGATTCAATCAACCTTGGTTGAAATATATCCAGGAGAAAAGAAATTGTATATGTACTGAACATGTACAAACGTTTTGTTTCATAATTCCCTAAACAATATAGTATAACAACTATTTACATAGCATTTACATTGTATTAGGTATTGTAAGTAATCTAGAGATGATGTATAGAGGAAGATGTGTATAGATTATTGCAAATTCTACAGCATTTTAAGTAAGCAGTGAACCTGCCACTCAGCAACTTTCAGAGGGATTGCTAATTAACTTGAGCACTGGTATTTTGGTATCTGAGGGAGGTCCTAGAACCAATTGCTCATGGATATCGAAGGATGACTATATACAGGATATAATTACTATAGAAATAAATGAGACTACATATGTTAAATTCTTGACACTAAGTGCCTAACATATAGTAAGCACTCAATAAATGGTAGCACAGTAGTTATTATTATGAACAATGGCCTTCTCCTTAAGATTCTCTCTAGAACAATGGTTTTCAAAGTGTGATCACTGGTCCAGCAGCATCAGCATCACTTGGAACTTGTTAAAAATGCAAACTCTTTTTTTTTTAAAGACAGAGTCTCACTCTGTTGCCTCAGGCTAGAGCGCTGTCACCCTAGCACAGCACCCTCAAACTCCTGGGATCATGCGATCCTCCTGCCCCAGCCTCCTGAGTAGCTGGGACTACTCAAGCACCGGCCACAATGCCCAGCTAATTTTTCCTATTTTTAATGGAGATGGTGTCTTGCTTTTGCTCAAGCTGGTCTTAAACTCCTAAGCTCAAGCAATCCTTCTGCCACAGCCTCCCAGAGTGCTAGGGTTACAGGTGTGAGCCACCACATTGCTGGTTGAGTTTTACATTTACAAAAAGAATAGAAGATTCAAACTTTAGAGTTAGTAAATTTTCTAATGCAATTTATAGAAGAGGACCAAAAATACCCCTTCTCAGTCATTTTACCCCTCCTCCCAAATCTTCTCTACAATAAAAGTGACCCAGGAAACAGACAGAGCCTCTTCTCTAACCAGAAGCAGGGTCGTGGAACAATGCATCCTGCTCCCTCATCTTACGGGGACTAGCAGATCAGGAAAAGACACCCAAAGCTTGAGCCTGATATTCATTTTTAATCATTCGGTGATAAATTTCCTCAGAGGACAAGGAGGCATTTGCCTTGAAGACAAAAGGGTCTATGTCACCCAAATCCTTTACTTATTCATGAAACAAGGAAGATCCTTTATCAACCCCAATCACACACTCCGGGAGCCTGATCCCTGTCCACATTATGCTGTCTGGCCACACCCTACCCTAGCTTGTACTTAGTGTCTCCAAAGTCCAGGGTGGTATCTCAGAAAGAGAACCTGGCATGGCGCTTAGCAGAGAGAATGGAAGCAAAATGGGAGCGAGGGTAACCTAGAGCTCAGGTCCTGTCCAGTACGAGTGACTGTGCAAGACAGAATCTCTGGAAGCAGTGGATTCTCACACCCAGCCTTGCCTGCAATTAGAGGGAATTGCGGGGGGGGGGGGGGGGGGTTTTGACCTCCTTTGTGCTTGCCAGTAAAGCAGAAGAGGTTTTTTTGTTTGTTTGGGACAGGCTATTTCAGGAAAGTAGCTAGTAGTGAAAGAAGGCTGGGGTCTGAAATCCCCAGCTAGAAGTCCTGCTGTGGACCTTATTAGTTATTATACTTAAACTTCTTTGAGTCCCAATTTCTTCATCTGTTTATAAAAAATGGGGATTAAACGAGATTACAAATGTATACAGGTCCTTAGCCTGGTGCCAACCACCTAGATGCTTAGGAAATGTTAGTTTCCCTTCCCTTTGCCAGAAAAGGGAAGGAGCAGCAGGGGTGTGATCGGTCAGCTGCCCGAGTCTCCTCTGTAACCATTACCCTCAACCACCAGTGAACCTGCCACTCAGAGTCTGTCAGAACTATTGCTAATTAAAAACAGGGTAAGATTTACATGCTATTTCTCTGATAATACCCCCACCAGGGCTGCAGCAAACTCGTGGTTTAATCCACTTTCTGTTGCAATCTATATTCCTAGTATATGACTTAGAAACTCAAATGGCAGAACATAAAGTTTATTTTCATTCTTAAATTATTGTAAAAATGAATAGGACAATCTTGTGACTCTTGTTTCTACACGGGGAAGAAGGGTTCACAGGCTGTATCCATTTCCATGAAGGACTGGGGCTTTCTTTCAGGGTTTCATTTTTGGGTTTGGATTCACATTTCTCTATTGGCTCACAGAATCTATGGCTGAATTTCTAAAATAAAGAAGAAAGGGGAGTAGAGGGAAAACGGGCTGTTGTCAGAGGAATTGGTCTCATCCTTTCAATGCCCCTGACTCTTAGAAAAGAAAGCCCATCTTCCCAGTCCTGGAATCTGAATAAAAAAATAACTTCAGGCCTCTCAGGGTAGCCACAGTTGTGCTTATTTGCATACATTTACATACATGTAGATATGAACAATGGATTAACTGGGGAGCCAAGTAGTGATTGCAATCAACTCCAGTATTAAGGGCTGGTCTGTGGGAAGCGTATGGCAGGGCCACAGCCCAGAATGGTGCTACAACCCAGAAACAGCTACTGCTCCGGGACCTGCTGTCCAGAGCCTCAGAGACCTAATGCTTCTCTCTGCCCTCCCAATTCCTGGCTTCTTTCTTTTTATCTGACTCATTGACTCCCTGCCTGAGACCCAGAGGATCTTCAGGCTGTGGAGAGCTCCCTACCCTGGGAGAAGGAACTGCTGGGTACATATACCACGAGAGTCCCCCCAGCAGCGGGCAGGCAGACAGGAGCATGCCAGCAGCATGGAGCCTTGAAAGGAAACCTCTAAGAGGACAGGAAGAGGGGCAGACCTGGGAGTGTAAGGGAACTTGGCCCCAATCCATTACACCTGCTTTAAAAGGGCACCATCAAAGTTTCATGCTGTTTTCTTCCCATGTCTGCAGAGCCCTTTGTTCTCTAGCCACTGCTGACCAGTCTGGCTTCCAGACAAAGCCAGACAGATTGTTCTGAAGTGTGGATTTCCACTGGCTCTCTGCATCGAATGAGCTGTTACTCAGAGCTCTGCCCCAAAGCAGGAGGGGACGTGTGTCCATAGCTGGGCCTGAACCTTGACCAGTTAGAGAGAAGTCTGGACTGCTCTAAATTTTGACCCCAAAATCCTCTCTCAAGGAGCTCTTTAGCCTTTTAATTCTTGGTCTCCTAATGGCAGAGCCCAACTGTGGGCAAGGTCTCCAAATCCTATATGAGCCTCAGGCCAGAGCCATCCAGATGGCATTATTACCATGACCTTCTCTCTTTACAGGACTGTCCGTTGGAGTGGCTTGAGAAGGTATCCCAGACCTCAGGGCTCCCACACTCTGCGTGGGGTCCTACAGATCCCACAACTCCCTTCTTTGGAGTATTCAGAAGGCCCCCTTAAGATGCAGATGTATCTAGAGGAAAGCCTTGGAAAATGAGGCTGTGGCCTCCTCTGGGAGGCTACTCCGGCTTCTCTGGGGTCATGTTCAGCCACAAGATCAAGGGAAGTTTCCTCCTGTGACCCAAGTCATGGACTTTTATTTCCCTCCATTCCCCTGCATATGTGGTTGGCTCTCCATGGGACAAACTGCTCTAGTGCAGAATGTCTCATAAGTGATTCTACTTGTGTCTCATTATCACTTATGAGACACACACAGAGGAAATACCATGGGAGGCCACAGAGAGTGGGCAGCCTTCTGCAAGCCAAGGGGAGATGACTCAGGAGGAAACCAAAGCTGCCGACACCTTGGTCTTGGGCTTCCAGCCTCCAGAACTGTGAAAAAATAAACTTCTGTTTATTTTTGTTTAAGTCACCCAGTCTAATATTTTGTTAGGGCAGCCCTAGCCAGCTAATATTAAACTAATGTGGACGACAGTAATAGAACTTAACTCTTAGAGTTGTTGTGAGGATTGAATGGGTAACGCATGTAAGAACATAGTAGCATGCCTAGCACACAGTAAGCACTCAATAAAAGTTAGCTATTATATATGAAACTAATTTATAGCTTTCATATGAAAGCTATAACCCAATTATAGCCCAAGAATATGGGGAAAGGGGAAAGGGAGGGGACGGGAGGAGGAAGATGGGTGGAGGGAGGGCAATTGTTGGGATCACACCTATGGTGCATCTTACAAGGGTAGATGTGAAATTTACTAAATGTAGAATACAAATGTCTTAACACAATAACTAAGAAAATGCCATAGCTTGGCACCTGTGGCTCAAGTGGCTAAGGCGCCAGCCACATACACCTAAGGTGGCAGGTTCGAATCCAGCCCGGGCCTGCCAAACAACAATGATGGCTGCAACAACAACAAGAGAAAAGCCAGGCATTGTGGGGGACACCAGCTACTTGGGAGGCT
>NW_003852445.1:6798718-6800013 GCF_000181295.1 Otolemur garnettii
AAAAAAAAAAAGAAATTTAACTGCCATTATAACAGTATTAAGAGGTGGGACTTTTAAGAGGTGATTGGGCCATGAGGACTCCACCTTCATGGGTGGAACAGGTGCCATTATAAAAAGACAAGTTTGCTGCCCCTACCCTTTTTTTCTTTTTTCGAGACTCAATCTGTTGTCCCAGGCTACAGTACTCTGGCATCATAGCTCATAGCAACCTCAAACTCCTGGGCTTAAATGATCCTTTTGCCTCAGCCTCCTAAGTAGCTGGGACTACAGGTGCCCACCACAATGTCCAGCTAGTTTTTCTATTTTTATTAGAGATGGGGTTTCACTCTTGTTCAGGCTGGTTTTGAACTCCTGAACTCAAGGGATGCTCCCACCTTAGCCTTCCAGAGCATAGACATGAGCCCCTACACCCAGCCAAGTTTGGCCCTTTTGCTCTCCCTTGCCCTTCCACCTTCCTCCATGTGATGACTCAGCAAGAAGGCCCTCACCAAATGCCAGCACCTTGATTTTAGACTTCCCAGCCTCAGGAACTATGAGAAAACAAATTTCTGTTCTTAATAAATTACCCAGTCTAGGGCAGCGCCTGTAGCTCAAAAGCGTAGGGCGCTGGCCCCATATATCCAGCCCCTGGACAAAATAAAAAATAAAAATAAAAGTAAATTACCCAGTTTGTAGTATCTTGTTAGAGCAGCACATGGACTAAGACACTGATTCTCAGTCTTCCATCTCAACCAGACAACTCCATCCTTCCACTGTTCACAACAAAACTTTGGAGTCATCCTTAACTCTTCTCTTTTTTTTCCCCCACGTCACGTGCAATCTGTCAGTAAACTCTCTTGTCTCTGCCTTCAAAATTTCTCTGGACTTTGATACTTCTCACCACCCCACCACTGACATACTAGTCCCAGCCACCATCGGCCCTTGCCAGGAGTGTTGCAATAACTGGACTCTCTATTGCTTCCCTTGCCCCTTACCAGCTTATAGACTATTCTTTCCCAGCAGCCAGAATCATCCCATTAAAACCTACACATATTGTGTCATTCTACTGCTCAGAATCATCCATTCCCTTCCCATCTCATTCAAAAGTCAGTCTTTCCAGTGGCCTACAAGGCTGAGCATGAACTGACTCCTGATTTCCTCTAGGATTTCACCTCTTCCTCCTCTTTTCACTCATTCTGTTGTAGCCACATCGACCTCCCTACTGCTCCTCTATTATCTCAGAGAGTTCCACCTCTGGTTGGGACACAGAAAGACATGAAAAGCATTTGCTACAATGGTACCAATAAGAGGCTCGG
>NW_003852445.1:6800242-6803860 GCF_000181295.1 Otolemur garnettii
AAAAAAAAAAAAAAAGGTACCAATAAGAAAAACCCAGACAAAATAAAAAATAACAATCATATTTGTCTATTGAGCAGTAGATGCATGAAAGTGTTGATGAATTGAATTCCAGGAAGAAACAAGCCCCTTATAAATGTACAAAAGGTCACAACAGTTTCCATACCTGGGGATGTGCCTACCCAGCTTCAGGTAGATGGAAGAACATGCTGTAGACAGAGGCTTTGTAAAGATAAGAAGAAGTCAGCCAAGCCATGGGGTGGGCTGGCAAGACATTAAAATCTGGAAGAGCCCAATATAAACACAGATCATTTGGCCTTATAATACTCTCTACTACACCCACTCCCACTCCTGAACTTGGCTACAAAAGTGGCAATGGAGAAGTGGCCGGAAAGCATAAAATGATGACATTTTCACAGTGCTTAGATTCTGAGGCCATGTAGGAGTTGAGTCCAAAGATGAATCAAAATGATCTGAACCTATACTCTACCCCACTCAGCTCAAAAACTGACAGCATGAGAAAGAGGTAGAAGCTTTAGACTGGGTTAATTACAGGTGAACACAATTTAATTAAGGCTGCAGTCCAGTCTCTAACTCTCAGAGGAATCCGAGCAGCTTCTTAATCTAACAACAAGACAGAGAAAAAAGTTTGTACTTTCCAGGAAATAGAAATATATATTTCAGGCTCGGCGCCTATGGTTCAAGTGGCTAAGGCACCAGCCACATACACCTAAGGTGATGTGCTCGAATCCAGCCCAGCCCCGCCAAACAACAATGACGGCTGCAACCAAAAAATAGCCGGGCTTTGTTGCGGGCACCTGTGGTCCCAGCTACTTGGGAGGCTAAGCCAGGAGACTCGCTTGAGCCTAAGAGTTGGAGGTTGCTGTGAGCTGTGATGCCATGGCACTGTACCCAGGGGGACAGCTTGAGGCTCTGTAGCAAAAAAAAAAGAAATGTATATTTCAGTCTCTGTTATTCTTTTATACAAAATTTCTGGAATACTATATTTAAAAAGCATCAGATGGTTAAAGAAGAAAAAACATGGGATCCATTATCAAGAGAAAATGTAGAATCAGATCCACAGGTAATCCAGTTAGTGGAGTTAGCAGGCAAGAGCTTAAAAACAATTATTAATATAAATACTGTATGTTAAAGATCATAGGAAAAGATAGTTTTAAAGGTTGAATAGAAGGGTCATTTTAGTAGAGAATGTAAACTCTAAAAAAAAAACCCAGTGGAAATTCTAGATCTAAAAATTATATTTTAAGGCCAGGCATGGTGGCTCATGCCTGTAATCTTAGCACTCTGGGAGGCAAAGGCTTGAGATCAGAAGTTAGAGACCAGCCTAAGCAAGAGCAACCCTGTCTGAACTAAAAAATAGAGAAACTAGCCAAGCAGATACCTATAATCCCAGCTATTAGGGAGGCTGAAGCAAGAGGATTGTTCAAGACAAAGACTTTGAGGTTGCTGTGAGCTATGACATTGCAGCACTCTATCCAGGGTGGCAGAGTGAGGCTCTATCTCACAAAATAAATAAACAAATAAATAATATATCTTAAAATTCTTTGGGTTAGCTTAATAGCACATTGGACACCAGAGAGAAAGGATTGATGAACTTGAAGACAGGTCAATCAAAAGAATTCAAACTGAAATAAAGAGATAAAAAAAAAACGATGAACGGAATATCAGAAAGAGGGGCAAACAAATAACACTGATAGTTTTTTCTATTGGAAGAAATAATCACCAAAAATGTAAAATTTGATGAAAAATATCAACTTACAAATTCTAAAACCTCATCAAATCTGTTCACCTGTTGGATAAATTAAAAAAGTATATATTTGAGGTTCAAAATATCCTGTAACTATCTGCACTTCCTTGGTTTGGTCTCTCACAAGGCGCTGTGCTGAATTCCAGGATAGCGCTGCTCCAGCCCTAAGCAATCACCTGGAGATGTTGTTACAATGCAAATTACATTTTGATTAGCATGTCTATAGGGGATTTAAAAAACGACAAAAGACAAGGTACCTGTCTCATTTTGCTTAAAATCCAGACAACACACACGGTGAGAGGTGATAACAGTGAAAGGCAGCAGAGAAAGTATTGCGTTGGTTTCAATCAACAAGTACGGGATTTCGAAGTATAGATGAACCCAGTGCTCCAGCTAACTGAAATCCTTACTTTCCCTATCCATTCAGATGGAAATTGCTGGAGGGACAAAGACTACAGTGTTGATCCGGCCAGTGTGGATGCTTTCCTATATGCAAAGAAGGCTCAGGATTGGCTGTGGGGAGCCTCAGAGAAATAGGCCTTGAGGCCTAGTTCAGCAGTGCACCCTTCTTGGAGAGGGCCAAGCAGCAAGCAAGAGAATGACTCACTGTGAGTCAGCCTTGAATTCTTGTCCTTTCTAAACAGGAAACCCTACTTGCTTCTTTTGAATCAGGTCTGCTTTTTTTTTTTTTTTTTTTTTTTTTTGAGACAGAGCCTCAAGCTGTCCCCCTGGGTAGAGTGCCGTGGCATTACAGCTCACAGCAACCTCCAACTCCTGGGCTCAAGCGAGTCTCCTGCCTCAGCCTCCCAAGTAGCTGGGACCACAGGCGCCCGCCACAACGCCCGGCTATTTTTTGGTTGCAGCCGTCATTGTTGTTTGGCGGGTCCGGGCTGGGGATTCGAACCCGCCACCTTAGGTGTACGTGGCTGGTGCCTTAGCCGGTTGAGCTATAGGCGCCGAGCCGAATCAGGTCTGCTTTTGATGGACCTGATGGATTTTGATACAATCTTAACTCTAACACTTTCCCTGATTTAGGCATAAGTCAGGTTCATCACTTAGTATCCATGCAGGGCAGGAATCATCAGAGAATCATGAGATGTTAGGGATGGAAGGCCCTTCTTGTGACCCAACACCTTCTCTTTATGATAAAGAAGCACCCCAAACTAAAACTCTAGCCCTATGCTCTTTGAAATAGCCCACAGTGCTCCCCTGACCAAGGAGCTGAGATCCAGGATGAAGAAGGCTCCCCAGTCCTCCTACAATCTTACCTATAATCCCTCAGCAAAGCAGCAAGGAGAAAGAAAAGGGAGGGACAGCTCCTGCCTGGGATGGAGGGTAGGGGATGAAGAAGGCTGCTTTATCAGCTTTCAAGCCATCCTCAGAGGCTAGTAGGCAGGGCTGTATGCCTGGTGATTCAGTCCCCAAAAAGCAGAAGCAGAAGGAAAGCCAGGGAAGTTGGCTGCTGAGAATAGTGGAAGTTACCTGGAGTGTGACCCCCACCCTCAGAGCAATGGGGGGCCAGAGGAGTGGGGACTAATGGGTACTACCTCAAAGTTAGGAAGACCATGTGTCTGGGTTTGCTTAGAATGATCCCATTATATAATATACAACTTTTATCCAAGCATAATTTTTTTTTTGAAATAGAGTCTCACTCTGTTGGCCCAGGCTAGAGTGCCATGGTGTCAGCCTAGCTCACAGCAACTTCAAACTCCTGGATTCCAGCCATCCTCTTGTCTTAGCCTCGCCAGTAGCTAGGACTACAGATGCCCACCACAGTGCCTGGCTAATTTTTTCTATTTTTAGAGAGATAGGGTCTAACTCTTCCTTTTTTTTTTTTTTTTGAGACAGGAGCC
>NW_003852445.1:6803974-6805207 GCF_000181295.1 Otolemur garnettii
GCCACAACGCCCGGCTATTTTTTGGTTGCAGCCATCATTGTTGTTTGGCGGGCCCAGGCTGGATTCAAACCCGCCACCTTGGGTGTACATGGCTGGCGCCTTAGCCACTTGAGCCACAGGTGCCGAGCCGGGTCTAACTCTTCCTGGGGCTAATTTTGAACTCCTGAACTCAAGGGATCCTTCCACCTTGGCCTCCCAGAGTGCAGGCTTGAGCCATTGTGCCCAGCCCCAAGCATAATTATTAAAAGTATCCCCTTTCATTACTCAAAGTATCTCATTTGAGGCAATGTTTCTACAGTCATCCTGGGGTAGTGCTGAATCTTTGACTGCAAAGGCCATGGAGTGGAAATGCTGAGCCCAAGCCCTGGGCCTATGGGGCTCTTCTTCTCTGCTGATCCTCTACTCTGAATCATTCTGGATATACCTCCAGGATCCAGCATAGGCAGGACTAGGACTCAGGTAGGGGATCATTTTTTTCAGAAGCCCTGGGAAGTCAGTCTGGCCTCACGGCAGCTCCAGAAGGGTAGAAAAGGACCCTGGAGGCACTCTGGGACTGGTTCAAGAGCTGAGATGGCTGGAGATGGCCCTTGACTGCATCACAAGCCCCAGCAAGTCTTGCTCTACAGCTTGCTTAAAATCTTTCACTGGGGAGGAATGGATTGTAGGATAGGGCATATACTTACAGTATATTTGCATCCTGATATTAAAATTTTCCCCATGAGGTAGGGCTGGGGAGATAGTAGGGGCAATACAGTGGTGAATCTGGATCCAGAAAGGCCAGGGCACTACCCCAAGGTAAGATCATTAATTAATTATAATTAAACCTATATTGGGTGGTGCCTGTGGCTCAAAGGAGTAGGGCGCCGGCCCCATATACTGGAAGTGGTGGGTTCAAACCCGGCCCTGGCCAAAAACTGCAAAAAAAAAAGCTATAATAACACTATTCATTGACTACATATTTTGTTGCAGGCTGCCTTCTTTTTTGTTTGTTTGTTTGTTTTATTTTTGTTTCTTTTGAGACAGGGTCTCACTTTGTCACCCTTGATAGAGTGCTGTGGCATCATAGCTCACAGCAACTTCAAACTCTTGGGCTGAAGTGATCATCTTCCCTCAGATTTTCATTTTTATTTTTATTTTATTTTTTTTTTTTTGAGACAGAGCCTCAAGCTGTCCCCCTGGGTAGAGTGCCATGGCATTACAGCTCACAGCAACCTCCAACTCCTGGGCTCAAGC
>NW_003852445.1:6805486-6810688 GCF_000181295.1 Otolemur garnettii
TGAGCTACCATGCCCAGCTCAGCCTGCCTTCCTATAGCTGGGGGTTGGCTCTAGCACAATTCACCTATAAGGCATCTGAGGTCACATTCTAAGGAATTACCGGTATATACACCAAAGTTGCTTTCCCATGGCAATTCAATTATGATCTCATCAATTATATCTTATATCATCAATTAAGAAGTAGGACTTATAAGAGGTTATTAGGTCATGAGGCCTTTGTTCTCATGAATGGATTAATGTTGTTATTGTGAGAATGGGTTAGTTATTGTGAGAGTAGTTTCCTGGTAAGGGATAAGTTTGCCCCCATCCTCTGGGTCTCACACACCTGCTTCCACTTTCTACCATGGGATGACAAAGTACAAAAAACGCTTCTCAGATACCATTGCCATGCTCTTGGAATTCTCAGCCTCCAGAACCATGAGCCAAATAAATTTCTTTTTTGTTGAGACAGAGTCTCAAGCTGTCACCCTGAGTAAAATGCCATGGACTCATAGCTCACAGCAACCTCCAACTGGGGCTCAAGCAATCTTTTTGCCTCAGTTTTTCTATTTTTAGTAGAGACAGAGGTCTCACTTTTGCTCAGGCTGATCTCAAACCTATGAGCTCAAGCAATCCACCCGCTTCAGCCTCCCAGAGTGTTAGAATTATAGGCGTGAGCCACCAAGCCCAGCCTTAAATTTATTTTTTTTATAAATTACTCAGTCTGTGAAATTCCATTATAGCAGCAGAAAGCAGGCTAAGCTACTTCTGAAGAAGCCACGTTTCTCCTTTCATGGAGGTGGATTGGGGCCTCAACTCTCCTGTCTTTCCCCATCATCACACATTGCTACCCAAGATAGGAGACAAACTTTATTCCAAGTATGAAATATTCCTGGGGTCCAAGTATCCAGAGGGTCCTCTTACTGTAGCAGGTGTGACAACGCCCAGGTCAGGGTTAGTGGTGGGTGAGGCCTGGGGCTGGTAACTCTGCTGAGCTGAAGATCCCACCATTTAGTTCCTGGTGAGGATCTTGGCAAATAATAAGAAGGCCAAATTATAGCTGGCACCCTCAAGGCCTGTGCTCTTGTGCCCTTTGTAGAGCCAAGCCACCATGCCTAACAAGGCCTGCCTACCTGCAGACATTCACTAAAGAGAGAATTAGCCTCTATCTGATCAAAGACACGGTTATCTGTGTGTCTGTTACCTACAGCCAAGCCTAATGCCTAATGTATGTTAAGACTTAACTATTTACACTGCACTTATTTCTAAAAGTAATTTGAGATGATATAATGAAGAATAAATTACAAAATCACTCAAAGATAAATAATAGGCCTATAATAAAAAAATACAGTGACAGTTATCCCAGAAAATGTGGATTAGGGCTAATTATTATAACTGTGCATACCATCTTCCACAATTAACTTCCTGGTGGCCAAGTCAAATAAGGAATACCTGGTGACTGTCAGTACTTCCCATTATCAGGAAGAAGAAGGTCAGGAGAAAGTTCTAGACCCAGGGATACCACTGGCATCTCACAAGGCAAACTTGTTGTTATCAACAGCATTATCCCCAGCAAAGAAGTGAACTGGAAACCTTCATTGGTTCCATACTAACAGCTGCAGCACTAGTCTGTGTTCCCTACCTGCCCCATCTGACTCACTCTTCACTCTTCTCCCAACAGCGTCCTAGAAGGATTATGTCAGTTCTTTTGCCCTCCGCCTTCCAGTTGGTTTGGCCAATGGGAGACCTTGGGAAGAGATCAGAAGGTGGGAGGAGAGAGAAACTGGATATTTATTCTTCTGCAGTGCCATGCTTGTCAGTGGCTGCATTCCTGACACAGCTCTTGTTGGGCTCTCTCACTGCTTGAGTTTCTCAACGAGCTCTAAGAACAACTCTCTACTCTCCACCAGAAGTAGGGGTAACAACTTCTGGCTACTGCTAGTCCCTCAGTACTTCACTATCCATTTTGGCTCCCTTTAACCCTGTCTTCCACAGTGCATTAATTATCCCTTCATTTATTTCCCCTAATATTGTGTCATTGATTTCCTATTAGGATTCTGACTGATACAGATGGTGTCTCCATAGGGAATGAATTTGGCTCCAATAATAGAAAGCCTGACAAACAGTGGCCTAAACAACAGGGTATTTTTATTTACAAGGCGAGCAGTTCCAGGCCTGTGCAAAAACTCCATGATGCTGCCTCGTGCTGCCTATATAGCCAGGCTCTACCCTGTACTCTTCCTTCCCTTGACATGTTGGCTTTTATTTCCTGTTTTCCCCTTATGGTCACAAGATGCTGCCTAGCTCCAGATATCTCACCTGTCTCCAAGGTAGGAAGGTCAAAAGGACCATGCCAACTGTGTCTCTTCCGCCCCAGTCTTCCTCAGACTTTTATTTTGGTTGTAAATGGATCATAGAGTGCCACTCCTAGATGCAGGGGAGGCTGAGAAATTGGGGAACAAAATTATCAAGTGACTATATTATGCAAATTATGATTTATTGCCTGGGGCAGGAAACATTGCATCATCCTGTTAACAAAGGAGAGCAGGGAGCATCAGTATATGGTAGACCATGAAGACTAACAGCTGCAGCACTAGTCTTCCTAAGGCTGGGGGCGTCAGCAGTACCAAATGTGATGGTGAAAAGATAATGAGACAAGCTGGTGGAAAAGAATGTCCGCAGCCAGTGATAGGTTTTAGGGACCCACTATACCTAAAACTGACTCATGTCCTGTTTCCCACTTGGGTGAGAATTATCAAGACCACAAGTAGAGACAAATCCCAGACTCAGCCAGAAGACTCCTCTGCAAAGTCTTTCACTGTGGCCTCAGAATTTCTCTCTCTCTCCCCCATGTGCCCAAGCTTCAGATGATACTTCTGCTAAATCACTGGCCCCACTGTACTGCAGTTATCTTTCCACACTAGGCTGTCTTTATCCACTAGACCTGGGGTTGCTTGGTGTCAGGAATCTTTTTCTATTTGTGTTTATGTCCCCTTGCCCAATTTGTGCTACATATATAATAACAAATGCTCCATAGGGATCTGTCAACTGAGTGACTGATTGACTAAAGAAAGGAATGGGAGTTGGATTGTGCTATCTACCCTAACATGCTACTGTGTGACCTTGGGCAAATAACTTCTGGGTAGCTCATCTGTTAATTGGGAGAGTTGCACTAGATCTCTAAGACATCTTCTCACTCTGACATCCAGTGATTTTTAACTCTGACCATGAACCACAGAACTTCCACCTCTGGAGCTATTTATTTGGATTCGGGTGTTAGCTATCCAAATATCTTCTGTTAAAATGCACATACACCATACGAGGAAGTTATCATAGTAAAAAAAATCCATTTACATCAAAGGAACAATTTCTGGTGTTTGTGATTAGCTGGTTTCCTGGAAAAGTTTCTTAAGAGAATGAAGCAGAGGAGAGAAAGGTTTTGATATGAGTAGAAATGAAACAAAAGTTTGAAGCAAGGAGTCACATCCAGGCATTTTGGAACTAGCTGAGATTCTGCAAGAAATAGAGAGGGGCCAGGGAGCTTGGGTAACTCAAACATAGGGGACATAATTATGGACAGTGTGGAACCGTAGGGCCACAGAAAGGTATCAAAGAAAATGCGATCACTGTGTTCACATCTATCTAGCCGAATAGCTAAACAGGAATGAACAAGCCTAAGTGTTGCAGAGGGGCAGTGGGGCATGGATGGAGCAAGAGCTGATCCTTTCCTCCAGGTAGGATGGTCAAAGAACTGATGTGCGACCCCTCTGGGAAGCCGGTTATTAGGAAGTGTCCTGCAGCCATTTGCTTTCCACTGTGATATCCCAAGGGACAGTCCTTAGGGTCTCTATGACTGACTGAACTGGAGAGGGAAGAGCAGGCTCTCCATACTGTCTAGATCCTCCCCCCAACATGGCATGCACAGGGAGAAAGTCATACCCAAGGTAAATGGCACTCTTCCCAAGGTGCCTACTCTTGTCTCTTTGCATAACTTGTCACATTCTCTCCCCCTCACAGATATTTTTATCTTGACTATAATGCTATTAATTTATTATTAGTCACTTGCCTTGGTGATTCAAGATTTTTAACCCCAGGCACATTGGATTAATCACAACCTTTGGTCTGAAACACTTTCTTTTTACTGATCCAGGCACGGCCTGTCTTTGTGTTTGTTTAATTATTTATTTATTTCAAAATAACATAAGAAACACTCAAGAATTACTACCCAGCACTAGAAACAAAACACGGAGCACACCTATGCGCTCCTCCTTCATCCTAGCCATCCACCTGCTGCTCTGCTACCCCACATATATTATTTTTAAAATTTGATCTCTTAACTTGTGAGAGGTAGGAGGCTATGAGTGAGTGTTGGGCTTATGAAGGGCCACAGACTATCACGTTTATTCACCAGGACCCAAGCCAACACATCGTGGCCTAACCGGCTGAGTTTGCTTTCTCCCCAAGGAACCTGAGCCTCAGTCAATGATACATGTTCACAGCATTGTGGCTGGAGACGCTTCTTTTTTTTTTTTTTTGGGCGGTTTTTGGCCAGGGCTGGGTTTGAACCCACCACCTCCGGCATATGGGGCCGGCGCCCTACTCCTTGAGCCACAGGTGGAGTCGCTTCTTGAAATGAAGTAAGACTATCCACAAAAACATTGCATATCACTTCAAAACCTCATCTAAATCAAGGTTTCTCAACCTTGGCACTGCTGACACAGTGGGCTGGGTAATTCCTTGTTGTGAGGGGCTGCCCTTTCTATTGTAGGAAGGTTAACAGAATACCTGGCTTCTATACAGTAGATATGGTAGATGCCAGTCGCATCCCTGCAGTCCAACAAATTCTGCAGATAAAATATCCCCCAAGTACAATTCTCCTCCCTAAGAGAAAACACACATACCTTTGGTGCGGTAAAGCCTTGCTGCACTGGGTGGTCCTCAAACTACCAGCCTGAAGAATGCCTGGAAATGCATTAGAAATGCAGGCTCTCAGGTCCCACCTTAAATCTATGAACCAGGATCTACATTTTAACAAGTTCCCCTGTGAGCTCATCTACATAACAAGATTACAGAAATTGCACTTCTTTTTTTTTTTTTTTTTAAGACTAGTCAAGTGCAGTAGTGAGAAGGGGGGAAAGAGTAGAACAAGGAGTTCAATCTGTAACTGACTGTGAACAATCAAGTGAGATAACTCACTACTTTCAGACCAGCCTTTTTTTTTTT
>NW_003852445.1:6810944-6813048 GCF_000181295.1 Otolemur garnettii
GGGTGCCCTAACCATTGAGCTACAGGCACCACGCCACAAATTGCGCTTTTGTTGATAAAGTGGGCCCAGATGCAGTATTTCTCAATGTGGGGGGAATGATGTGGAGCAGAGGATCATTCCATTTTGGGTGAGACAATCTACTGTTGCAAGGGGTTGTCTCCTACTTTGTAGGACATCCTATCCCATCCTCATGAAGTGCTCACGGTGCTCCTCAGTGAGTAGAGCAACCGGAAATACCCAACAATGCCTTCTGGGAAGCTGAACTCTGTTGGGGTGTGAATCCCCAGAAAGGAATGTTTCTTGCAGCAAGGAGGGTCCCTCCACTGAAGACCTTGGGTGAAAGCAATTTGCCTGAAAATAGGGCTGCCTGTCTGCACATGGGTCCAGGAGGCAAAGAAAGATGCAGAAATTAACACATCACAGTCCCATCATGTCCTCAAGGAGTAGCAGGGGTCTGCGGGAGAAATGCTAGGTGAAGAGTCAGGGCCATAAGCCGGCATACCCCAGCCAATGTTCCATCTGGGAGCAGCAAAGAGTGGAACAGAGAAGATACTGGAGCCCCGAGCGGAGAGGAAGGAGCTGGGAAGTGCAGCCCGACCGGTCTGACCAGCTGGGCCGGTTCACCCTGCTTCTGGCAGCCTCAGTGGCCTAGTCAGGATAAACCAAATACATGAAAACAGTTTAGCATCCAAGAGCTGTGTCTGGGGCGAGGAAAGGAATGCATACACGTGGGCAAGGTGGCCATTCTGTGCCCGTCCCTTTCTCACCTGGGACGCAGGCAAGGGATCTCCAAGGCCTTTGCCAGAAGTGGGAGGAGTAGGTGGATCCACAGAAAGAAAACTTCAGAGTTCAGTGGGAAGAGCCCCAGCTTCCAGACCGCAGCTGGACTGGGAGCAGAAGGAGCTAGGTTGCCCTCTGATTTTGCTGCTTGCCAGGCGGGTGAGTCAGGGGGGCCAGCTGCCAAGTCCCCACAACAGTCCCCCAGACTCTTGCCTACTGAGTTCCTTCTGTGCTGTTCCTTCCGCAGGGAAAGCCCTTCTCCTTTCAGTAACTCCTCCTTTTCCCCAGACCCTCACCCTTCAGCAGCACTTTATAACCACTCCTCTCTCAGTCCCCAGGCTCAGCTGGCAGAGGGATCTCATCCTTTTTTGAGTTCCCCTAACTCTAGAAACACACCAGGATCGTAGCTCATAAGTAGTTATAGCACAGATTTTGGGGGGGGGTGGATAAGGCTGGTTTGTTTGTTTATTTATTTGGTTATGTATTTATATATTTATTTAGAGACACAATCTCACTCTGTTGCCCCAGGCTAGAGTGCTGTGGTGTCAGAGCTCACAACAACCTCAAACTCTTGGGCTCAAGAGATGCTCTCACCTCAGCCTCCCGAGTAGCTGTGACTACAGTTTCCTACCACAACACCCAGCTAGTTCTTCCATTTTTAGTGGAGATGGCAGGGGTGGGGGTTGGTGGGTGGGTGGATGTCTCACTCTTGCTCAGGTTGGTCTTGAACTGAGCTCAGGCAATCCACACACCTCAGCCTCCCAGAGTGTTAGGATTACAGGTGTGAGCCATCACACCATGCTTTGGCTGGTGCTTTTTTGATATTAATATTCCTGGTTCTATGTGCAGCATTTGTCACAAAATATTTAATAAATGTTTTTTGGGGGGGGTTAAGACAGAGTCTCACCCTATTGCTTTTCGTAGAGTGCTGTGGCATCATAGCTCACAGCAACCTCCAACTCCTGTGCTTAGGCGATTCTCTTGCCTCAGCCTCCTGAGTAGGGGGCACTATAGGCCCCCGACACAAAACCTGGCTATTTTTTGTTGCAGTTTGGTAGGGGCTGGGTTCAAACTCACCACCCTTGGTATATGGGGCCAGTACCCTACCCACTGGGCCACAGGTGCCACCCAATATTTAATAAACGTTTGTCAAATGAATGAAAGACATCCTAGAACAGTGTTTTTTCAACCATTTTTTTTCTATCTCACAGCACACTTGAACCTATTAAACTTCCATAACACACTTAAATTATATTGATCAAAAAAAAAAAAAAAGAATAAAGAAAAGAATACACTGGCAGTGCCTGTGGCTCAAAGGAGTAAG
>NW_003852445.1:6813496-6818760 GCF_000181295.1 Otolemur garnettii
GGCCTGGGCTGGATTCGAACCCGCCACCTTAGGTGTATATGGCTGGCGCCTTAGCCACTTGAGCCACAGGTGCCAAGCTATATATATATATATATATTTACTATGCTTTGAACTTCTTTCAAAAACAGTTTAATTAGTGTTCTTAAAAAATTATCAAAGCACACCTAAGATCCTCTCCTGGCACACCAATTGAAAACCACTGTCCTAGGGTACTTGGTCTAACAAGAACACGGGACAGCTATTCTCTTGTTCATTTCTGTTAGTCAGCCAGTCGGTCAGTCAGTTTACTGAACACCTGCTTTGGGCCAGGTCCTAGGAATGAACACTCAGAGCTGACACACCCTGCCCAGTGACTCTGACAATCCAGTGAGGGAAACTCCACAGACTCCGGAGCCTCTGACCACTAGAAGGTCAGCTGGTCCAATTTCTTTGTTTATAGTTGAGGAGGAAACTGCAGCCTGTGGACAGGAGGGATGAGGGTCTCTCACACTTGTCTGTGTGGTGGGGTTTTCTTGTGCCATACATAGGTAATCTATGTTCAGAGTCAGAGTGAGTCTGGTCACTCACAGTTGGCAGAAGCCAGTCTCTAAGATACAGCAGTTCTTCTGCTGAGAGCACAGGGCACCAGAGCTAGCTAACATTCCTGCATCTTCTCTTGGATACCCACAGCCTCCTGTAACTCCTCACAGGGGTTCTGGATGGAAAATCAGAAATAGGATCGGACTGATCCAGAGAAATTTGCAACCCTTCATTTTGTCTTTGGCTGTTAGGAGATGATGTGTTTCTAACTCTGCTTGTCCCTTGATTCTTTTCTCCTCTCTTTAGCTTGAAGGTATCTGTTGGAGAAAAGATACTGAAGGGCCAGGAGCAGTGGTTCATGCTATAATCCTAGCACTCTGGGAGGCCAAGGTGGGTAGATTGCCTGAGCTCACAGGTTCGAGACCAGCTTGACCAAGAGTGAGACTCTGCCTCTAAAAATAGCCAGGCATTGTGGCAGTCAACTGTAGTCCCAGCTACTTGGGAGGCTGAGGCAAGAGAATCGCTTGAGCCCAAGAGTTTGAGGTTGCTGTGAGCTATGACACCCTGGCACTCTACCACTGGCAACAAAGTGAGAGTCTGTCTGGAAAAAAAAAGGTATCAAAACCCCCAGAGGGAAACTTGTGTGGTTCTGTCCTGGCTCAAGAGATGGGAGCCCTCATCTTTGACAAGTTCAATTTCAAGAGTGAGCCTGGAATCCTAAAATGTGACAAATTCCTTCAAAGTTCCCTAGAAAGGTCCCAAAGTCAGATTTTCCACCAGCCCTCAGTCTCCCAGGGTTGTTTTACGAGAGGAAGAATGTTGGCAAATTCTAGCTTTACCATTATGCAAAGCTAAAAAAGGACAGCCTTTAGGTTAGAGGCCAAATATGGACAGCTCATCACCTTCCTTAAATTTTTAATTTTTTGCAATTTTTGGCTAGGGCTAGGTTTGAACCCACCATCTCCAGCACATGGGGCCAGCGCCCTATTCCTTTGAGCCACGGGCACCACCCTTATACATTTTTTTCTGAATCATCTCACATCTAGCTGTGGCCAGCATGGTTCCCACATTCAACCAAACTAAGTTGTTTCTAATCATCTGGCTTCCTCCCAGCCTGGGCGCCTCTGACCTCTGGCCTTTCCTTGGAAAAGCAGTTGTGGAGCCCAGATCTGCATGAATGCCTCCCAACTGGGCCTCTCACAATGTCAGAAGCCAACTTTCCACAGGCTACACCAAGCCCCAGGGGGCAATGTCTGAGAGAGGGAGCAAGGAAGCCTGCCTAGCAGAAAAAGCAGTAGAGTTTGGGCATATCCACCCCTCCAGGCGCTCCATCTTCCTGCCCTCCCCACATTGGTTGGTTCAGCCAGGAGCTGTCCCCACTACTGTTCAGCTTCCTAGGATCCTGACCTCCAATAAGGACAGAGCGGTATATAACTCACCCCCTCTAGGATCAGAGCTATGGAGTCACATGAACACTAGTCAGGAAAATTCCACTGGCTCATCCATAGGCTCTCCAGTCCCAGGGCCACAGTGAGCACACTCAGGGCTTTATGTGAATTAGAAAAAAGGAGGGCCACTCTTGGCAGATGCCCTTTGAAGGTCCCCCCTATGAACAGACAATACTCTTTGTATACTTTGTATACTTTGTATACAATACTCTTGTATACTTTGTATACCAAGTACTCTTTGGTATAGCATAATTTGTATGACTATATAACTCTGAATACCCTCCTTTTAAAGCCTCCCCCAGGTGGTCTGGGTGTTTCCCAGGGCTCTGAAATAGCCCCCTCAATTACCATCCAGCAACTGCCTTGCTCTTCTTTCCTGCCCCAGCTCTTAGTTGATGGCTTCTGTCTCTGACATCACTGGAGGACACTGTGGCTTTGCTGATGGCCCCAGTTTGGGTGCTGATCCAACCCCCCCCCCCCGGGGGGGTGCTCCTGATGCTCTCTGAATGGCCAAGTGGACTTGTACCCTTAGCACCTGGACATGAAGGCAGTGCTGCTGGGGGCTGGTATCACATGGGACCAGATCCTATGGCCACTGACTCAGGTCATCTCTTCACAAAACCCCAAGTTCTTTGGACCAGGCCACTATCCGAGGTGGCTATCATGTGGTCCTCCCCATGACAGTTCCCCACAAGCCCAGGAACAAACTTGCTTTCACCATTTTTCTTCCTCAAGGGTAAACAAAATTGCCTACAGGGGCCCCGTCCATCAGTTTATGTCACCTACCTTACACATGGGAGTGAGTGAGCTCTTCCTCCAGGGGTTACTGTCCTTGCCACTTTGCTTCTTTGAGTTTGGATCACCTCATGTGTAAAAAAAAAGGACAATCATGAATACTTGGGAACTCTTTAAGATTCTCCAAGACCTTCCTGGAGCACAAAACTCTGGTCAGGGCAAAACAGCCTAATTTTTCACTTCCTATTAGTTACATAGCTTAACTCTACAGCTTATCTGCTTAACAGCCCTGCCATATGATTGTTCTCAGATTATGGTCCATTCTGACCTTTTGGCTTTCTTCTGTCATATGCAGAAAAGTTGATAACTGGCATCTCCTCATTATGCATGCATATTTACTGCGTATGTCAGTATGGAAATTTTGGGTCAAGCTATTTCCTATGTTTTGTGAAGACCATGAAAGGTAGGGTAATTCTACAGAAAAGCAGAAGCATAGTCCAAAAAGGAGTTTCCATGGAACTGAAGAAACCCAGCCTCTTGCAGAGTTCCCTAGTATACTGTCAGCAACAGCTACTGTGCAATGCAACTGGGCAGCAGCCAGAAGCCCTTAGCCCAAGCTAATGTGTCTTTTCACCTTTCAGCTCCCCTCTTCCTGGCAACATAAGTTGGTTGGTTTATTATGCTTCTTTCTCATTGGTTTTTCCACCTCAAGACACCTAATCACTGGTAAATTCAAGATGCAGCTGGTGTTCTGACTGGCTGGTCTGTTGCTGGGGTGTACACCAGCACAATGATGCTGCTTTCCCGGATGTGCTATCCTCTGGTCCTGAACACCACCCTTCCCTGCTAATTCTGTCCTCTTGACCCTTCTCCCATCCTTAGTCCCTTCCTTCTTGTGTGTTTGTGCACTTAGCAAGCAGTTAATCCAAGGGGTTCCTGGAGACTCAAAGTTTTGTTATTATCTTTGGAGAGTTTGGCTTACTAAAGCTGGAGTTTGTGTAATCTGTGAAGGCAAGGCAAAGTTGGGGATATCAGTCTTTGCACAGTTAAGAACACAATGCACTGGGCTAGGGTGCCAGCCACATACACCAGAGCTGGCAAGTTCGAATCCAGCCCGGGCTTACCAAGCAACAATGACAACTACAACCAAAAAATAGCCGGTGTTGTGGTGGGCTCCTGTAGTTACAGCTACTTGGGAGGTTGAGGCAAGAGAATCGCTTAAGCCCAAGAGTTGGAGGTTGCTGTGAGCTGTGACACCACAATACTCTACTGAGGGCAACATAGTGAGACTCTGTCAAAAACAAAAACAAAAATAAAAACACAATGCATATCCAGAAGACCAAGCAAGAGATCATAGACTTTCTAAATCCATGTAAAGCCCCTGATGCAGGTAGGATTGTACTTTGATGTAAAGTAGATGCATAAAATTGAGGGGCTTTGCTAAAATAGTTCCATATTGCTACCAGTTGTCATTGTGCCTAAAATTCCACCATCAAAATTTATTCCTTTATAAATTTTCTTCTCTAGTCGGGTGTTGTGGCAGTCCCAGCTACTTGGAAGGTTGAGGCAAGAGAATCCCTTAAGCCCAAGAGTTTGAGGGTGCTGTGAGCTATGATGCCACGCGCTCTGCTGAGAGCAACATAGTGAGACCCTGTTTCAAAATATAAATAAAAATGAATAAATAAATAAATAAATAAATGTTCTTCTCCTGGAAAAATAAAAAGATCCTTGGAGGGGCAATATATTGAGTAGCACATCTCAAAATCTGTTCTGAAAGAAGATATGTGGAAAGGTTTCTTTATGGTCAAATAAGTTTAGAGATGCCAACGTATTTTAACACACCCTGTGGTAGACAGGATAATGGCCCCTAAAGATATTGGCGTCCTAATCCACCGGAACCTGTGAATGTGTTACCTTATATGGCAAAAGAGATCTGGCAGACGTGATTAAGTTTAAGGACCTGAAGAAGGAAAGGTATGTTAAGCCCAATCTAATCATGAGCTCTTAAAAGCAGAAAGTTTCCTGACTATAGTCAGAGAAAGAGAGATGACAATGGGAGCTGGGTCAGAGAGATCCTATATTCCTCGTACTGAAGACAGAATAAGGGGACTACACACCAAAGAATGCCAGTAAATGCCTCTAGAAACTGGAAAGAAGGAAACAAATTCTCCTAAAGAGCATGAAAGAAACACGGCTGTGCCAATGACTTGTCTAGCCCAGTGAGATTTGTGTTGAACTTCTGATCTATCATACTGTAAGACCTGTAAGACAATAAATTTGTATTGTTTTAAGTTACTGAGTTTGTAGTATTTTGTTACAGCATCAATAAGAAACCAATACCCTCCACCTCCTTAAAGATTCATGGTGCACTTCAACATATTAAGGACCCTACAAGCTTTTCATTTTGCCCAGAAACTTAACTGAACACCAAAACCCTTACTGCCCTATATCATCTATTAACATTTTGGACACTATATGAAAAATACCACAACAGAGTATTAACTGTTATTAATGTCTAAGTGTGATTTAGTTCCTATATCTTTTTTTTTTTTTTTTTTTTTT
>NW_003852445.1:6819730-6821113 GCF_000181295.1 Otolemur garnettii
AAGTGGCTAAGGCGCCAGCCACATACACCTAAGGTGGCGGGTTCGAATCCAGCCCAGGCCCGCCAAAACAACAACGATGACTGCAACCAAAAAATAGCCGGGCTTTGTGGCAGGCGCCTGTGGTCCCAGCTACTTGGGAGGCAGAGGCAGGAGACTTGCTTGAGTTCAGGAGTTGGAGGTTGCTGTGAGCTGTGATGCTATGGCATTCTACCCAGGGGGATAGCTTGAGGCTCTGTCTCAAAAAAAAAAAAAAAAGAAAGATTGAAATTAAAAGAGCAAATTTTACACTTCCAAGATCGTTTACAGGAAGTGGTCAAAACTGAGATACTGTAGATGGGAACAGGATATGGTGGGGAAAGGAAATGAAGTGATAGGTCAACACTGGTGTAAGGTAAGAGATACTTAGGCTGGAGGGAAAATCCCACTTACCACATCTCCCATAATCCAGGAAGGCTTCCTGGATATAGAGGACTTGAAACAAAAAGTAACTGAAATTTCCTATGGGGAACCACCCCTTCCCCCCTCTCAGTGTTAAGGTGAAACACATGACTTGGTCCTGAACAATCAGTGCACTGAAGCCACTAGTCCCAGTGATGTTTGGGAGGAAGGTGTTAAGAAGGATAACTCCTGGACTGGGCACCGTGGCTCATGCCTATAATCCTAGTATTCTGGGAGGCTAAGACAGGCAGATTCCTTGAGGTCAGGAGTTTGAGACCAGCCTGAGCAAGAGTGAGACCATCTCTAAAAACTAGCAGGGTGATGTGGCAGATGCTTGTAGTCCCAGCTACTCAGGAGGCTGAGACAAGAGGAACACTTGAGCCCAAGAGTTTGAGGTTGCCTTAAGCTATGATATCTGAGCACTCTATACGGCAACATAGTGAGACTCTGTCTCAAAAAAAAAAAAAAAAAAGGAAGGTTGACCCCTGAATCTGCATTTGAACCTGGAAGGTTAAAGTCCGGAGGCTGTTACCCAAAGGAAAATGACAATAAGCTAACAATAAGAAAAGCAGAGATGAGAAATGGGGAGAGGCCCAGTGTACATGAGTCCTAGGTTAAACTTTATCTGAAGTGTTTTATTTATTTTATTTATTTTTATTGTATTTTATTTTTTTGAGACAGAGCCTCAAGCTATCCCCCTGGGTAGAGTGCGTGGCATCACAGCTCACAGC
Source organism: Otolemur garnettii (assembly GCF_000181295.1). Lineage (NCBI taxonomy): Eukaryota > Metazoa > Chordata > Mammalia > Primates > Galagidae > Otolemur > Otolemur garnettii. The sequence goes on from NW_003852445.1 coordinate 6,820,900, forward strand.
AACTCCAACTCCTGGGCTCGAGAGTCTTCTGCCTCAGCCTCCCAAGTAGCTGAGACCACATACGCCTATCACAAGGCCAGGCCATTTTTTTGGTTGCAGCTGTCATTGTTGTTTGGCGGCCTGGGCTGGATTCGAACCCACCACCTTAGGTGTATGTGGCTGGTGCCTTAGCCACTTGAGCCACAGGCACCGAGCCTATTTATTTTATTTATTT
>NW_003852445.1:6822239-6828065 GCF_000181295.1 Otolemur garnettii
AAAAAAAAAAAAAAAAAGGAAAATTGAGGGTCAAAGAGATTATATGGTTTATCTAAGATTGTACAATTAGTACGATTTTATTGAACTAAGCCTTTCTTTCTCACTCTTTCTTTCCTTCCGTTTTTTTTTTTCCTTTGAGACAGTCTCACTGTGTCACCCTCAGTAGAGTGTCATGACGCCACAGTTCACAGCAACCTCAAACTCTTGGGCTTAAGCGATTCTCTTGCCTCAGCCTCCCAAGTAGCTGCGACTACAGGTGCCCGCCACAACGTCCAGCTATGCTGTAGTTGTTATCCTTGTTTGGCAGGCCTGGGCCGGGTTTGAACCCACCAGTCCCGGTGTATATGGCCGGGGCCCTAGCCGGTGAGCTACAGGCGCTGAGCCTGGAACTTAAGCTTTCTTGAATTCAAAGATGGGGCAGGAAATAATCTGGGTCAGAGTAGCCGAAGAATGCTGGACCAGTAGGAGACTTGGGGCAGACCGAGGAAGAGTCAAGCCAAGTGCAAGTACTCAAAGACATTAAAAAAAAAATTCTGGTGCTTAAAGTGTGCCTCGCTCGGTTCAGAGACTGGCTTCATAGCCAGGACGCGCAGAGAATTCATCCCACCTATGCCTGCTGCACCTGGGCGACCAGAGACCGCCACCCTCCGAAACTACAACTCCCATTATGCACCGCTACCGCGCGAACTAATCCCCAGATGAACTACAAGTCCCAGAATGCTTTGGGCGAGAGGCGCCAGTACGCAGGAGCGGAGGAACGTAGTGCGTTGGCCGCGCGGGACCGTTAAATTTGAATTTTGGCGGCTGGGGATGTGAGCTAAGGGTGGGAGTCGGGTGAGTGCTTTTGTTACTTTGGTAGCTAACTCCAAGGGCAATTGACGGTCGGCAGCTCTGAGGGACGCCCGGTGGCAGGAGGAGGGCCTGAGCCAGGAATGCAGGATGGCGGCAATAAAGAAAGAAGGGGATGCTCTAAGGTGGGTAAGGGGGAAGAGCTGCTGGTAGCTGGGCCTGAGAGACCCGAGCATGCCAGGCGGGTGACAGAGGCTCCTCTCAGAGCAGTCGAGGGAAGGGCCAGCAAGGTCGAGAGACGAGCAGGCCCCGCCGGAGCCGCTTCCCTGTTGGAGTGGGAGGCAAAGGGCGGAGGTGAAGACGCCACAGGGTGGGGACACGTGAGAATCCTGCCGCATCTAGCTGTCTAGCAGAGGAGCCTGTGAGCCCTCAGTGGGCTCATACATAAAGCTTGGAATTTGTAATGTACTCTGTATTGGTGTTGCCACCTAGGTAGGTCCGTCTGCCCGCTGCCCAAGCCAGTAAATTGCCAGAGACAGGAGGGTTTACAGCAGAGAGTTTATTCTGCGTAGTGCTAGGCAGGGAGACAGAAATTTCTCAAATCCACCTCTCTCAGAATTGGGGAGACAGAGTTTTTAAAGAGTTTGGTGGGCATAGGATTAGGCAATCAGGGCCTGCTAATTGGCTTGTTTCCAGGCAGAACTATCGGTCCTTTGGTATGGGCTGCTGTCTAGGTGGGTCTGTTACTAGAATACAGGGCCTTGGGTGAAGCGTCTAAGACCAGTTGAGTCAGTTCCTTGGCCTGATTGGGTCAGTCAATCCACTGGAATGCAGTACCTGGAAGATAACTCAAAAACTACCCCCAGGTTCCAAACAGGTGATGTTACTTATGGAGAAGAGTTAAGAATCTTTAAGTCTACCTGCTGTGCCCTCTATAGAGAAGCTAAGGAGGGGACGGTGACTATTATCAAGCAAATGAGGGGGCAGTGGCTCCTTCTTGGCCTTTGGGGACCCTTACCTTAGTTCTCACCTTGCACCCCTCCGTCAATCTGTTTGGCCTTGGACAGGTAAAATATGGGAAATGCTCATATTGATGCTACCTTACTGGGTTCTGGGAGAATCAAAGTATTTGTAAATAACTGCTTCCAAATAAAGGCTCAATGAATGGTAGAGGCTATCATTATGCCAGTATTATAGAGGTCTACAAAGCCCTTCTCTGTATGTTAGCTGTTTTTCCATACTGGGGATGCCAAAAAATGTATACACATTTTAAGAGATGTTACCTATATATTTCTTTTCTTTTTTTTTGCAGTTTTGTGGCCAGGGCTGGATTTGAACCCGCCACCTCCGGCATATGGGTCCGGTGCCCTACTCCTTTGAGCCACAGGCGCCACCCCAGCTATATATTACTTTTTGAAGTTGAATTGAATTAGCTAGTAATGTGTAGTATGACATTCATAGTACCTCTTGTAATTGCAGAAGTCAAATGTGACGTGTATACATCTTTTTTTATCAAGATGTATATACTTTTTTATCAGTATATATTATTACAATCTTTTTTTTTTTTTTTTTTTTCTTAAATTGTGTTTGAACCCGCCACTTCCAGCATATGGGGCCGGTGCCCTACTCCTTTGAGCCACAGGCACCAACCTATTATAATCTTAATACAGGTTCTTTCCTTTTTTTTTTTTGAGACAGAGTCTCAAGCTGTTGCTCTCAGTAGAGTGTCATGACGTCACAGCTCACAGCAACCTCAAACTCTTGGGTTTAAGCAATTCTCTTGCCTCAGCCTCCCTAGTAGTTGGGACTACAGGCACCCACCACAGTGCCCGACTGTTGTTGCAGTTGTCATTGTTTTAGCTGGCCCAGGTTGAGTTCAAACCCACCAGCCTCAGTGTATGTGGCCAGCGCCCTACCCACTGGAGCTATGGGTGCCACCAAGGTTGTTCTTTTCTTAAAATGCATATATATTTTCTTGGCACCCTCTGTGTACACACACACACACAGCAGTTCTTCTAGGTTGAAATTTTGTATGGGTGTTTCTTATAGTGTCCACAATACCCAGATAAAAGCAGTTTCCTTCATGAAACAAGTATTTATTAACTAAACAGTGGGTGCAGCAAGTGAACAAAAGACACAAAAATCTTAACCCTCATAAAACTTAAGTTCTGCGTGGGATGAATAGGGAGTCGGACAATAAACAAGACAAACTAAAAGTCGGGTGGAGGTGGTGATCAATACTAAAAAAAATAAATCAAGAGGAAATAGAGAGTATTGCCAGTTTAGATAAGTTTGAACACGGGGCCTCAATGCAGAGGTGTCATTTGGGTCAAGACTTGAAGGAAATATAAGAGCTAGTCATGCATGTATTTGGGGAAAGTGTAAAGGCTGGGGGTGAGTGTTGGGGGAGGAAGCAGCACCTGTCAGGTCCAAGGCCCTGGTCTCTAGAGAACAATGAACTAGGAGGAAAGGAAATTAAGTAAAAAAGGTGAAGATGCAAGGTTGTAAGGCCTTGGCTTTTATTCTGATGGTAATGGAAAGTCATTGGAAGGTTTGGAGCAGAGGAAAGACATGATCTGACTTGATTTAAAATGGGATCACTTGGCTGCAATGTTGAATAGAGTAAAGGTAGCAAGAAAGAAACAGGGATGCCAGTTAAGAGGATATTGAGGCTGGGCACGGTGGCTCACGCCGGTAGTCCCAGCACTTGGGACTGAGGCAGGTGGGTTGCCCCAGCTCACAGGTTCGAGACCACCCTGAGCAAGAGACTAAAAATAGCCAGGCATTGTGGTGAGTGCCTGTAGTCCCAGCTACTTGGGATGCTGATGCACGAGTATCGCTTGAGCCCAAGGGTTGGAGGTTGCTGTGAGCTATGACTTCATGGCACTCTACCAAGGGTGAAAGAGCAAGACTCTGTCTCCAAAAAAAAAAGGGGGGGATATTGAAATAATCTATGTGGCTTGAGCCATGTGGAAAACAGTGGAGATGGTGAAAAGTGGTTGATTTCTAGATTTATTTTGAAGCTAGAACAAATAGGGTTTGCTAACTGACTGAAGAGTCTGAGAGAGAAAGCAAGGTTGGCACTAAGATTTTTGGCTTAAAAACTGCAATAAAGGAATTGCCTTTTTTATGAGAAGGAGGAATATTGTAGGAGGAAGTCTGGGAGGAGGGAGGAGACAGTCTCAGTTCAGTTTGGGACATGTAACAGAGCATATAATCACTATTTTTAAGAGCAAGAAAAGAAATTCAGGTGAATTCAGCAGACATTTACTTAGTACATAATAGTGTTATATTCTATATTACACTGTGAGGATACAAAAATAAATGACATAGCCCTTACATTTATAGGGTTCATATAACATATAGCAGGTCTTCCAATAATGTCATTTTGTTAAAACATTCTAGAGGAACAAAGTTGATTCCTGGCTGGGGCCATTGTGTGTGTGTGTGTGTATAGCTTGCACATTTTCTTTATGTCTGCATGGGTTTCCTCTGACATCCCAAAGATGCACCCCTTGGGTTGACTGGCCTAACTGAATGGTCCCTGTCTGAGTGTGAGTAGTGTGTTGCAGTGTCTACTGTCCATGTTGCCTTGTGCCCTGAGCTCCCAAGATAGGCTCTTGCCTCCTACAACCTTGAATTAAGTGGGTTAGAAAATGAAGAAATGAACACAAATTATTGTAAAATAAAGGTCTTTAAAGTATATAATAATCATATAAATGCATGACTATATAAATAGTGGTATGAAAGCACTCAGGGAGCCCACTATATTTATTGTTTGTTTTTGAACTTTGCTCCTTAAAATTTTTACTCTGCAAACATTCCTTAATTTAACCTACCCCCACTCTGTATAGTTACTCACTGCAGATTCACCACAATTGGGCAAATAATCACCTTGTTTCTATTAATCTTTCTTAAATGTATGAGCAGCTTACATTTATTTCAATGTTTAATATTAGAAGTGTTGGGCAGTGCCTGTGGCTCAAAAGGGTAGGGCGCTGGTCCCATATGCCGGAGGTGGTAGGTTCAAACCCAGCCCTGGCCAAAACTAAAAAAAAAAAAAAAAAATTAGAAGCGTTCGGGGTCTTTATTTAGAAGTTTGGCTCGGTGTTCTGCCTGAGCTACGGTGGACATTTCCAGGGCAGCGGACCCAGGTCTTCTGAGTCCCGCACCACCTCCCATGGAAGCTTGAGCTAGCTGTGCAGCTTTCTCCCTTTGTCTCATAACCATGTCCACCAATGAGAATGCTAATTCACCAGCTGCCCGACTTAACAGGTTCAAGAACAAGGGAAAAGACAGCACAGAAATGAGGCGACGCCGAATAGAAGTTAATGTGGAGTTAAGGAAAGCTAAGAAAGATGACCAGATGCTGAAAAGGAGAAATGTAAGCGCGTTTCCTGGTGATGCTACTTCTCCACTGCAGGAAAACTGAAATAACCAGGGTACTGTAAATTGGTCCATGGATAACATTGTTAAAGGTATAAATAGCACCAATATGGAAAACCAGCTCCAACCTGCTCAAGCTCCCAGGAAACTACTTTCTAGAGAAAAACAGCCTCCCATTGACAATATAATCTGAGCTGGTTTGATCCCAAAATTTGTGTCCTCCTTGGGTAGAACTGATTGTAGTCCCATTCAGTTTGAATCTGCTTGGGCACTAACTAACATTGCTTCTGGGACATCAGAACAGACTAAGGCTGTGGTAGATGGGACATCAGAACAGACTAAGGCTGTGGTAGATGGAGGTTCTATTCCAGCATTCATTTCTCTCTTGGCATCTCCTCATGCTCATATCAGTGAGCAAGCTGTGTGGACTCTAGGAAACATTGCAGGTGATGGTTCAGTTTTCCGAGACTTGTTTATTAAGTATGGCGCAGTTGACCCACTGTTGGCTCTTCTAGCTATTCCTGATATGTCATCTTTATCATGTGGTTACTTACGTAATCTTACCTGGACACTTTCAAACCTTTGTCGCAACAAGAATCCCGCACCCCCATTAGATGCTGTGGAACAGATTCTTCCTACTTTAGTGCGTCT
>NW_003852445.1:6829337-6830468 GCF_000181295.1 Otolemur garnettii
AAAAAAAAAAAAAAATAGCCAGGCATTGTGGCACTGTGGTCCCAGCTACTTGGGAGGCAGGAGTTGGAGATTGCTGTGAGTGATGCCACAGCACTCTACCCAGGGGGACAGCTTGAGGCTCCATCTCAAAAAAAAAAAAAAGAAGTTTGGAGATATTTTTGTAACCAGAAATATGTTGTAAGAACTTAATTCATGTTTATATCGTGAGCCAATTGTAGAATTAGTTTCATTATTATGTTGTTTTAATTTAAGTTGCAGTTTCCAAGAAGCTATGCATGGTATTAAGTGAATACTTATTATTCATTTTATTAATAATTACTTATTAATTTTAGATTAAACTAAGCAGAACTACTTCCTGCTTTTGTCTGCTTTACCAAATTTATAACACTTTCCCCTTTTATTTTCTTTCTGCCTTAAACTTTATTTTTATAGCACTGGCCACAATATAACTGCCAAGTTCTCTCTTCTATTAGGCAATATTGTAGCCATAAACTTAGGAACCACGTTACAGAAAGGCTCAGAAACTTCTACTATTTATTAATGGGTCAGTCTACTATATTCAACCCCAAAACATCGATAATCACATATCTGAGAACATTTACAATAATCTAGTGCTATAAGAAGTCGATGTTGGTATGAGATTTACTTTTTGTTTCTCTCTTCACAGTGAAGCCATGTCCCTGGAGGGAGATGAATGGGAGCTGAGTAAAGAAAACGTACAGCCCTTAAGGCATGGGCGGATCATGTCCACCCTTCAGGGAGCATTGGCACAGCAAGAATCTGCCTGTAACAATACTCTTCAGCAACAGAAACGGTATGTGGAAAGGTTGAGACTCAACCTGTCCTCATTCATCCCCAACCCTGGTAGATAATGTGGGTGTGGATCAATGGGGCATGAGTAAGGAGTACTCCTCAAAAATTGGTGGTCTGAGAATCTGTTCCCCACCTCCTTTTTTATCACACCACAGCTTTCTGAAGATATCTTCCAGTATGATTAAGAACAGGATTTGGCTCGGTGCCTGTGGCTCAAGCGGCTGGGGCGCCAGCCACATACACCTAGGGTGGAGGGTTCGAATCCCCAGCCCGGGCCTGCCAAACAACAATGATGGCTGCAACCAAAAAATGGCCAGG
>NW_003852445.1:6831070-6832280 GCF_000181295.1 Otolemur garnettii
TGGTCCCAGCTACTTGGGAGGCGGAGGCAGGAGACTCGCTTGAGCCCAGGAGTTGGAGGTTGCTGTGAGCTGTAAAGCCACGGCACTCTACCCAGGGGGACAGCTTGAGGCTCTGTCTCAAAAAAAATAAAAAATAAATAAAATAAATAAATAAATAAATAAACTCTACACTTAGAGAGATTCACATGTACCTTTATAGGATGAAAGCCACATTTTTTTTATCACTAGAAACACATTTTATACATGGGGCAAGGATAAGCATAGTAAAGCAAGTATTACATTGCACTGTTCCCCCAAAGTATTATGTCATTCTGAACGTGAACAGACTTAACTCTATGATAGGAATCAATTAGACAGTCTCCTTGGATTCTGAGTACAGAGGGAGAATGAATCTGCCATCTGCTATCTTTTTTTTTTTTTTTTGGAGAGACAGAGTCTTATTTTGTTGCCCTCCGTAGAGTGCTGTGGCGTCACACAGCTCAGAGCAACCTCCAACTCCTGGGCCTAAGCGATTCTCTTGCCTCAGCCTCCCGAGTAGCTGGGACTACAGGCGCACGCCACAACACCTGGCTATTTTTTGGTTGCAGTTTGGCTGGGGCCAGGTTTGAACCCACCACCCTTGGTATATGGGGCCGGCGTCCTACTCACTGAGCCACAGGTGCCGCCCAAATCTGCTATCTTTTATGAGTACTCAATTATTAACTTTCTTAGGAAGGTATCTTTGAGAATGTGACAAAAAGAAATTATGGTCACCAAAGATCATGTAAATTTCAGAGAAATTTAATTTATACTAGAAAGTTTGTAAATAATGATTTATTGAACTGCTTAGATAAATAAAATCTGAAAAATATTCAAATTATGCATAATAATGAATAATTCATTATAGATGAACAATTTGCATATTCAAATTATGCAAAATCCTATAGATTTTGCTGTCTTTTGACTAACACATCTTTTGGTAAATATACTTTTCTTATAAAAGGCAAGCTGAACTATCAGATTCTCCTTTAATCTCTAACCGAAAAATTTCTACCATTAGGCAAATTAGCATAATTTTGGGTTTTAATATAATAAATATCCATCATCTCATTGGATCTTTAAAAGCATGGGCTTTATGGTTTTTCTTTTAGAGCTGGTGGATTCCTATTTTTAATTCTTCATGGTTTTGTTTTTTTTTTTTTGAGACAGAGCCTCAAGCTGTCCCCCTGGG
>NW_003852445.1:6832485-6838228 GCF_000181295.1 Otolemur garnettii
GAGCCTCTTCATGGTTTTGTTGATGTTATATGGTCATGCAATATGTCATTACATGATTTCATTATTATGCAGACATCACAGAGTGTATATAGTTATATTAAGATGGTATAGCTCTACTTCATGCCTAGGCCGCAAACCTGTATAGCATGCTGTACACAACTGTAACACAATGATAGTTATTTGTGTATCTAAACATATAAACATAGGAAAGGTGCAGTGAAAATAGGGTATTATAATGTTATGGGACCCCCTATATACATATATACACACACACACAGACACACACACACACGGACACACAGTCCGTCAGTGATTGAAATGGCATTATTCAGTACATGACTGTACTAGTTTTCCCACTTTTCTTAACTACTACTTTCTTATTGGCTTGCTGCATTTCACTAAGTCTCTGTTCTCAGCCTATGTTCAAGTTTTCCAGGATTGTTCAACATCTCTTACTCGCCTTCTGTTTTTTTTATCTACCCATAACATATAATTAGATGAATATTTCATTTAGTATATTAAATACTGAATCTGTTCTTTCATAAATGACCTTTTTTTTCTACTTCTCCATTTTGATCAATGACCCAAAATTCACCCAAATTTAAACCATTGCTCTCTCATCCTAATTTTATTTACTTGGACACTAAAGACTGGTGATTTTTTAAAGGTATAATTTATAGGGCAGCACCTGTAGCTCAGTGAGTAGGACACCAGCCCCATATAACAAGGGTGGTGGGTTCAAAACCTGGCCAAACTGCAACAAAAAAATAGCCAGGCGTTGTGACAGGCGCCTGTATTCCCAGCTGCTCAGGAGGCTGAGGCAAGAAAATCACCTAAGCCCAAGAGCTGGAGGTTGCTGTGAGCTGTGACGCCGCAGCACTCTACCAAGGGTGACAAAGTGAGACTCTGTCTCTAAAAAGAAAAAAGTATAATTTACATGCAGTGAAATGCTCAGAATTTTTTTTTTTTTTTTTGTAGAGACAGAGTCTCATTTTTTTGTCCTCGGTAGAGTGCTATGGCATCACACAGCTCACAGCAACCTCCAACTCCTGGGCTAGGCAATTCTCTTGCCTCAGCCTCCTCAGCAGCTGGGACTATAGGCGCCTGCCACAATGCCTGGCTATTTTTTTGTTGCAGTTTGGCTGGGCTGGGTTCAAACCTGCCACCCTCGGCACTTGGGGCTGGCGCCACACCCACTGAGCCACAGGCGCTGCCCCGAAATTCTCAGATTTTTAAGTGTACTGTTTAATCAGTTTTGACATCCATTTCAAGACAAAACATTATGTCAGAAAGTTCTCTTATGATCCTTCCCAATCAGTCTACCCTCCTTCACTAAACACCTACTGATCATATTTCTATCACTATAGGTTAATTTTGCCTGTTTTAGAATTTTATGTAAGTAGAATCATACACTTCTTTCATTCAGCGTATTTCTACAGCTTTTTCATGTTACATGTATCAATAGATTGTTCCTTTTTATTGCTGAATAGGATTCCATTTATCCATTTACCATCTGATAGACCTTTAGATTCTTTCAATTTTGCGCTTTATGAATATTGCTGCTGTGGACATTCTTGTACAAGACTTTTTGTGGACATAGATTTCCATTTCCCAGATTCTAATGGAATTGGTAGAATAAAGAATATATGTTTAACTGTTGAAGAAAATAGCTTACCAAAATGGTTGTAACATTTTACACTACTACTAGCAATATATGAGAGTCCATTTGCTCCAGATCCACTCTAGTATTTAATATTGTCAATCTTTTTCATTTTGGCCATCCTATGGGTATGTGGTTATATTCACTATGGTTTTACTTTCTATTCCCTGGTGACTAGTAATGGTGAACACATTTCATATGCCTTATGACCTTTTATGTATCTTCTCTGTGGTATATCTGTTCACATATTTTGCCTACTGTTTAAATTGGCTTGCAGGAGTTCTTTTTTTTTTTTTTTTTTGAGACAGAGCCTCAAGCTGTCCCCCTGGATAGAGTGCTGTGATATCACAGCTCACAGCAACCTCCAACTCCTGGGCTCAAGTAAGTCTCCTGCCTCTGCCTCCCAAGTAGCTGGGACCACAGGCGCCTGCCGTAACGCCCGGCTATTTTTTAGTTGCAGCCATCGTTGTTTGGCAGGCCCAGGCTGGATTCGAACCCACCAGCTCAGGTGTATGTGGCTGGCGCCTTAGCTGCTTGAGCCAGGAGTTCTTATATATTCTGCATGCAAGTCCTTTTTTTTAGAGACAGAGTCTCACCTTATCGCCCTTGGTAGAATGCTGTGGTATCACAGCTCACAGCAACCTCCAAATCCTGGGCTTAGGTGATTCTCTTGCCTTAGCCTCCCAAATAGTTGGGATAACAGGTTCCTGCCACAATGCCCGGCTATTTTTTGTTGCAGTTTGGCCAGGGCTGGGTTCTAACCCACCACCCTCAGTATATGGGGCTGGCACCCTACCCACTGAGCACAGGCACCACCCCTTAAGTCCTTTATCAAATATGTGAATTGCAAGTATTTTTTCCTCCATGGATATCTATTTTTTTCTTGGTGGTTAACTATTATAACTACCAAGTATTAAAATTTTAGTTAATTAGTTTTTATGTTTTTAGTTTCTTGTTTATTTGTTTGAGACAGAGTCTCACTCTGTCCCATAGGCCAGAGTGCTATGGTGTTATCATAGCTCAGAGCAACTTCAAACTCCTAGGCATAAACAATCCTCTTGCCTCAGCCTCCTTAGTAGCTGGGGCCACAAGTGCCCGCTACAACCCTTGGCTAATTCTTCTATGTTTTGTAGAGATGGGGTCTCTACAGCCTCTTGTTTAGTTGGTCTAAACTGCTGAGCTCCAGTAATCCACCCATTTTGGCTTCCCAGAGTGCTAGGATTACAGGTGTGAGCCACCATGCCTGGCCAATTAGTTAATTTTTTTAGAGACAGGGTCTTGTTTTGTCATCCAGTCAGCTATGCAGTGGTGCCATCATAGCTCACTGTAGCCTTGAACTCCTGGGCTCAAGTAATCCTTCCACCTTAACTTCCCAAGTAGCTGGGATTATAGGTGTGTGCCACCATACTTGGCTAATTTTTTGAAAAACTTTTTATAATTAAAGGGTTTTGCTATGTGGCAAGGCTAGTCTTGAATTCCTGGGTTCAAGGAATCCTCTTGCCTCTGCCTCCCAAAGTGCTGCGATTATAGGCATGAGCCACTGCCCCTAGCCACCAAGTTTTTAATTTTGATGAAGTTGACTTAGTTAGCATTTTTCTTTTATAGTTAGCACTTTATATGTCCTCTTGAGGAGATCTTTGCTCACCCAAAGTCCCAAAGTTATTCTCCTGTGTTTTCCTCTAGTGGCTTTTTTAGCTTTTATGTTTAGCTATATGGTATGGGGTTAGAGTAAAAGTTTTTCCCCATGTGGATATCTAGTTGTTCTGGTTCCATTTTTGGAGAGATTTTTCCTATCCTCATTGAATTGCTTTGGGGCCCTTTTCAGAACTCATTTTACCACATACGTATTTCTGGACCCTATCCTGTTCCACTGATCTAATCACTTATTTCACCAGTAACACATTGTCTTGATTATATTACATGTTAAGGCAGGGTGAGTTTTCCAGCTTTTTTTCTTTTCCAAAATTTCCTTGGCTATTTTTGGTCATTTGTCTTTGCAAACAAGTTTTCTAGAACTTGTCTAGTTCTAGAAAAAAGCCTGCCGGGATTTCTAGTTGTGGGATCAAACCTAGCACATATAAAAATAACTGTAATGCTAGGCACAGTGTCTTATACCTGTAATCCTAGCACTTTGGCAGGCCAAGATGCAATTCTCAAGGCCAGGAGTTGGAGACCAGTCTGAGCATGCGCAAGGGCTAGTCTCTATAAAAAGTAGAAAAATGAGCTGGATGTGGTGGTGCACAACTGTAGTTTCAGCTACTCGGGAGGTTGAGGCAAAAGAATTCCTTGAACCCAGGAGTTTGGGGTTGCAGTGAGCTATGATGATGCCACTGCACACTGGGCAACAGAATGAGACCCTATCTCAAAAAACAAACAAAAAAGACCCATAATTGCTTGGCCAGGAACAAGTAGCACTTTGCTTATAATCCCAGCACTTTAGAAGGCTGAGGTGGGAGGATCACTTGAGGCCAAGAGTTTGAGACCAGCCTGAGCAACATAGTGAGATCCTGTTTCTTTTTTTTTTTTTTTTTGCAGTTTTTTGGCCAGGGCTGGTTTGAACCCTCCACCCTCAGCATATAGGGCCAGCGCCCTACTCCTTGAGCCACAGGCACTACCCGAGATCCTGTTTCTAACAAAAATGCAACTCAAGCCTAGAGGCTAAGGAAGGATTGCTTGAACCCAAGAATTAGAGGCTGGAGTGAGCTATGATATTGCCACTGCATTCCAGCTTGGGTGACAAAGCAAGACCCTGTCTAAAAAAATAAAAATTAAAAACCAAACATAATCACTTATATAATTTTTGTTAATTAATCACTTACTTCCCCTCTATTCTAACTGATCAGTCTTTCACTAATCTTAGCTCTCTGTGTAGTCATATTTTACATTTTCTTTGTGGTACCCCCCAATTATGTATGGTATTATTCTCCAATGTTATGTCCAGAACTTTTCTTTAATGTTCTTATTGTTTCTATATGGCTTCTATTAAATACATATAAAATAAGTTATTGAGTGCTTACTGTCTAAAAATTTTACATTTAAGACTAATCAACCTAATAATATCCCCATTTTACAGATTAGAAAACCAGAAACAGTAGCTTATTCAATGTCACTGAGCTAGTGATTGATGGAGCAGAATTTGAGTCTGGGGAATCTTATTCCAGAGGTTTGAACTGCTATATAATAATGCTTTTCTGTGTGTTGTCTTAAAATTTGTTTCTCTCATTTCTGCATATCTTGTACTTTTTTTTTTTTTTGTCACCTGGGTAGGGTGCTGTGGCTTCATAGCTCACAGCAACCTCAAACTCTTGGGCTCAAATGATCTTCTTGCTTCAGATTCTCTAGTAGCTGGGACTACAGGCGCTCGCCATTAGTAAAAATGCAAAAATGCCCAGCTATTTTTAGAGACCAATTCTTGCTCTTGCTCAGGCTTGTCTTGAACTCCTAAGCTCAAGCAATCGACCTACCTCGGCCTCCTGTAGTGCTAGGATTATAGCCATGAGCCACTGTGCCCATCCTCCTAATTACTTCTATTCTTTTCCTTTCTGTTTAACAAACCCATAAACTCTAGTACAGTTATCTAGATCGATATTAAATACCTAAAAAATGAATAAATATGGAAGTGATACTTTTCATTGGCTATTGTCTATGCTAAGATCCTATTGTATATGTTAACATTCTCTGTTTAAATTTCAGGGCATTTGAATCTGAAATTCGGTTTTATACTGGAAATGACCCTCTGGATGTTTGGTATAGGTAGGTATTTTTATTTAACAAGGGCAACAGAAACATTAACAGATGAATCCTATGACCCTGTTTCTTAAATTAGGGTATATGGGTTGGTGTGTCAGAATATAAAGTGGTATCATGGGGACACAGAAATCCAAGATAATCATAGCATGTCTTCTTGAGGCATTTAAGATTGAAGACTTTTCAAGTTTGTGTCATGTAACTTTGAGCTATACCCTTCTATCTGTATCCTCAATTTTCCCCAGAAGTAAGTATTACAGATAATGTTGGAAATATTCTAGGGATAAGGGCTTAGTTTAGGATCTCTAAAGAAACATAATATTAGATATTTGTTTT
>NW_003852445.1:6838587-6839617 GCF_000181295.1 Otolemur garnettii
GGATTCGAACCCACTGTCTTAGGTGTATGTGGCTGGCGCCTTAGCCGCTTGAGCCACAGGCACCGAGCCTTAAGCGGTTCTCTTGCCTTGGCCTCCCAAGAAGCTGGGACCACAGGTGCCAGCCACAATGCCTGGCTACTTTTTGTTGCAGTTGTCATTGTTGTTTAGCTGGCCTGGCCAGGTTCTAGCCTACCACCCTCGGTGTATGTGGCTGGCGCCATAATTACTATGCTATGGGTGCCAAGATGATATTAGATATTTATGCTTAAAGAAATTCAAAATGGAACTTGGAATAAGAACAGAAGTACAGGTTCAAGCAGCTAAGGTGCCAGCCACATATACCTGAGCTGGTGGGTTCGAATCCAGCCTGGGCCTGCCAAACAACAATGATGGCTGCAACCAAAAATTAGCCAGGTGTTGTGGCGGGCGCCTGTAGTCCCAGCTACTTGGGAGGCGTAGGCAGGACACTTGCTTGAGTCCAGGAGTTGGAGGTTGCTGTGAGCTGTGATGCCATGGCACTCTACCCAGGGCGATAGCTTTAGGCTCTGTCTCCAAAACAAACAAACAAAAAGAACAAAAGTACATGTTCAAAGTATATATTCTTTTTCTTTTTTCTTCTCATTCAGGTATATCAACTGGACAGAGCAGAACTATCCTCAAGGGGGGAAGGAGAGTAACATGTCAACATTATTAGAAAGAGCTGTGGAAGCACTACAAGGAGAAAAACGATATTATAATGATCCTCGATTTCTTAGTCTCTGGCTTAAATTGGTAAGTCTCAAGTGCCATTTGAGTTAAAAATATTAAACCTAGAGAGTCTAGTCGTGGGTCGTGGTGCAGACATGGCCAAGTCCAAGAACCACACCACACACAAGCAGTCCCAAAAGTGGCACAGAAATGGCATCAAGAAACCCTGATCGCAAAGATATGAATCTCTTTTTTTTTTTGGAGACAGAGCCTCAAGCTGTCCCCCTGGGTAGAGTGCCATGGCTTCACTGCTCACAGCAACCTCCAACTCCTGGGCTCAAGC
>NW_003852445.1:6841979-6843891 GCF_000181295.1 Otolemur garnettii
AAAAAAAAAAAAAAAAACAAAACTTTAAAAATGACATATGTCCTTTTTTTCTTTAAGTAAAAAAAGACTGAAGAAATATACCAAAATGTTTATGTTGTGAGGTTTTTGGTGATTTTTTTTCCTTCTTCTTGTTATTAGAATCATCTATGTTATATCTGGTCTCATAAGGTCCCTTCTAAAATGCAGGCTACATTGTCATTCCTTTGCTTATAGCTTTCTCACTCTAATGTTTACTATAACACAAACTTAAAACTGATTAGCTTGGCATTCAAGATCTGTCACAGCTTTTTTCTCTGGCTTGCTTGAACCCCCTTCATTGTTTTAGTCTTCCTTATCTTTGCTTATGCTATTTCTCTGGCTGGAATGTCCTTTCCCTCTCATTCTCCACCTGATGAACCGTTTCTCTTGTTATGGCTAACGTCAAATGTCAATTCCTTCTTAAAAACTTTCCTCTCTATCCCCTTTTCTTACAAATAAATCTTTCACTTTTGTTCCTTTTTTTAGGTCCTCCCAGTATGGTCCTTATCATATTATATTATAATAGAAATATTTTCTTCAGGAATCATAATACATACAGTATCTCCAGGCATTCAATAAATGAACAGAAATTGTTTAGCTGTTAATGCTTTTAATTTGTTACAGGGGCATTTATGCAATGAGCCTTTGGATATGTACAGTTATCTGCACAACCAAGGGATTGGTGTTTCCCTTGCTCAGTTCTATATCTCATGGGCTGAAGAATATGAAGCTAGAGAAAACTTTAAGAAAGCAGATGTGATATTTCAGGAAGGGCTTCAAAGAAAAGCGGAACCACTAGAAAGACTGCAGTCCCAGCACCGGTGAGCTATTTCTCTGGAGCTTGTGTTAACTCTTTAAAGTTACTAGAAATAAACAATCTTTTTTGGTATCTAAATAAATGTTCTCTGATGGATTGGCAAGTTAAGTTTTCTTAGTTGCTATTCAGTTATTTTAAAGATAAATTTTCAATTTTTTTTGAACATATAGTAAAATCCTCTCTTTGGCGGACACAGTTCTATGAGTTTTCACAAATGGAGACATATACTCATCATCATCATCAAAATACAAAGTAATTCCACAACCCCTAAAAGAATTCCACCTTCATAGTCAATACTCATGTGTTCCCCATACCCCTGGAAAACACTAATCTTTTTTTCCAGACTTATACTTTTGCCATTTTCAGAATGTTATATAAATGGAATCTTAGAGTATGTAGGCTTTTGAATCTGGCTTCTTTGCATTTGACTAGTACAAATTCTTCATAGAGTCTAAATACAAGCCTTTTGTCAAATGTGTGATTTGTAAATATTTTCTCCCAGCTTAAGCCTAGTCTGTTCATTCTTTTAACTGTCTTTTTTTTCCTTAAAGACAGAGTCTTACTTTGTTACCCTCTGTAGAGTGCTTGGTGTCACAGCTCACAGCAATCTCCAGTTCTTGAGCTTAGGCAATACTCTTGCCTCAGCCTCCCAACTAGCTGGGACTACAGGTGCCCGCCACAACACCTGGTTATACTTTTGTTGTTGTTGCAGTTTGCCTGGCATTGAGTTTGAACCCGCGACCCTCAGTATATGGGGCCAGTGTCCTACTCAACTGAACTGTAGGCACTGCTCTTTTAGCTGTCTTTTATAGGACAAAAGTTTTTAATTGTGAAAAAGTCCAATTTATCAAGTTTTTCTTGTACTGATCATGCTTTTGATACTGTGTCTGAGAACTCAGCTAAAGATTGCAGAGGTTTTCTAATGTTTTCACATTCAAGTTTTATAGTTTTACTTTTTTATTTATTTATTTTTTTGAGACCTACTCTCACTATGTCACCCTCAGTAGAGTGATGTGATGTCACAGCTCACAGCAACCTCCAATTCTTGGGCTTAAGCAATTCTCTTGCCTCGGCCTC
>NW_003852445.1:6846107-6847407 GCF_000181295.1 Otolemur garnettii
TTGGTTGCAGCCGTCATTGTTGTTTGGTGGGCCCGGGCTGGATTCAAACCCACCACCTTAGGTGTATGTGGCTGGTGCCTTAGCCACTTGAGCCATAGGCGCCGAGCCTTTCATTTTCATTCAGTTCAAAATGTTTTCTAATTTTTCTAATTTTTCTTATATTTATTTAGTAGTATGTTATTTAAATAGGAGATGGTTTTGGATTTTTCAGGTATCTCCTTATTTATTTCTAGTTTAATTCTATGGTGGTCAGAGTTCATAATTTATATGATTTCAAGTCTTTTTTTTTTTTTTTTTTCTTTTTTGAGACAGAGTCTCAACTCTGTCACCCTGGGTAGAGTGCTGTGGTGTCATCATACCTCACAGCAACCTCAAACTCTTAGTTTTAAGTGATCCTCTTGCTTCAGCCTCTAAAGTAGCTGGAATTATAGGCACCTGCTACAACTCCCAGTTAGAGTTTTCTGTTTTTAGTAGAGATGAGATCTCACTTGTATTCAAGCTGGTCTTGAACTCCTGAGCTCAAGCAGTCCTCCTGCCTTGGCCTCCCAAAGTGCTAGGATTATAGGCATGAGTCACTGTGCCTAGCCTAATTTCATGTCTTCTAAAATGGTTAAAGTTTGTTTTATCATCCAGATATGCTCTGTCTTGGTGAATGTTCCATGTACACATTTATTTTATTTTTATTTTTTTTGAGATAGAGTCTCACTTTGTAACTCTTGGGCTCAAGTGATCCCCTTGCTTCAGCCTCCCAAGTAGTGGGGGCTACAGGTACCCCAACAATGCCCTTATAGAGACCAGGTCTGGCTGTGATTCAGGCTGGTCTCCAACTCATGAGCTCAGGCAATCTACCTGTCTTGCCTCTCAGAGTGCAAGTATTACAGAAGTGAGCCACCACACCTAGCCTTCCATGTACACTTTAAAAATATGTATATTTTACTATTTTGGAGTGCAATATTCTATAAATGTAATTTAGGTTGAGTTGACTGGTAGTCTGCTTGGGTCTTACATATTTTTACTGATTTTCTGTCTACTTATTCTATCAATTACTGAGAGGGGTTTTGAAGTTTCCTTTTAGGACTGGGCTGGGGACTCACACCTGTAATCTTAGCACTCTGGGAGCCCAAGGTGGGCGGATCACCTGAGTTTGAGACCAGCCTGAGCCAGAGTGAGACCCCGTCTCTAAAAAATAGCCAGGTGTTGGGTGGCACCTGTGGCTCAAAAGAATAGGGCACTGGTCCCATATGCCGGAGGTGGTGGGTTCAAACCCAGCCCCTGCCAAAAACTGCAAAAAAAAAAAAAA
>NW_003852445.1:6847766-6850588 GCF_000181295.1 Otolemur garnettii
TGCCTCAGCCTCCCAAGTAGCTGAGACTACAGGCCCCTGCCACAACGCCCGGCTATTTTTTTGTTGTTGCAGTTTGGCCGGGGCTGGGTTTGAACCCGCCACCCTCGGTATATGGGGCCAGCGACTTACTCACTGAGCCACAGGTGCCTCCCCCTCAGCCATTTTTTTAAAGAAGAAAAATTATCTTTATCTGTAGAAGATGTGATCCTATATTTAACAAAACCAAAAGTTCCACAAAAAAACTCTTAGAACAAGTAAATGAATTCAGTAAAGTTGCAGATACAAAATTTGCATACAAAAATCAGTAATGTTTTTATACATTAATAATAACCAAGTATAACAGAAAAAGAAATTAAGAGAACCACTTCATTTACTCTAGCATCAAAAAATGATAAAATGGTGGCCAGGCATGGTAGCTCACGCCTGTAAGCCTAGCATTTGGGAGGCCAAGGCAGGTGGATTGTCTGAGCTAATGGTTTAAGACCAGCCTGAGCCAGAGTGAGACCTCGTCTCTAAAAATAGCTGAATGTTGTGGCAAGTGTCTGTAGTCCCAGCTGTTTGGGAGGCTGAGGCAGTAGCTTAAGCCCAAGAGGAAGGTTGCTGTGAGCTATGACGCCATAGCACTGTACCGAGGGTGACAAAGTGAGACTGTCTCAAAACAACAACAACAACAACAACATAAAGCGCTGAGGAATAAATAAAGGAGGTGAAAAATCTGTACATTAAAACATAAAATATTGATGAAAGAAATTGAAGGCACAAATAAATGGAAAGATTTCCTGTACTCATGGACTGGAAGAATCAACATTGCCAAAATGTTTATGCTACCCAAAGTGATCTGAGTATTCAAAACAACCCCTTTGAAACTCCCAATGGCATTTTTAAAAAGTTGTTTTTTTTTTATTGTTTGGGATTCGTTGAGCATATAAAGAATTAGGTTACACTGATTGCATTTGTTAAACTCCCTCTTATACTTGTGTTCCCACCCAAGAGGTATGCCATACACTGTGTCTCCTAAGTCTCCCTCCCCACCATCACCCCCCTATACCACCCCTTATATTAGTTCACCTAGTGCCTTCATATTAGAATTGAGTACACTGGATTCTTGCTTCTCCATTCTTGTAATGCTTTACTAAGAAGAATGTGTTCCATTTCCATCCAGGTTAATACAAAAGATGTAAAGTCTCCAAAAGACGTAAAGTCTCCATCTTTTTTAGTGGCCAAAAAGTATTCCATGGTATACATATACCACAGCTAGTTAATCCATTCCTGGGTTGGTGGGCATTTAGGCTGTTGCCACATTTTGGCGGTTGTAAATTGAGCTGTGATGGACAGTCTATTGCAAATGTCCTTATGATAAAACAGCGGTTCTCAACCTGTGGGTCACGACCCATAGGAACTGTATTAAAGGGCCACAGCATTAGTAAGGTTGAGAACCACTGTGATAAAAGGATTTTTTTTCTTCTGGGTAGATGCCTAGTAATGGGATTGCAGGATCAAATGGGAGGTCTAATTTGAGTTCTTTAAGAATTCTCCATACTTCTTTCCAAAAAGTTTGTATTAGTTTGCAGTCCCACCAGCAGTGTAAAAGTGTTCCCTTCACTTTACAGCCACCAGGATCTGTAGGTTTGAGACTTTATGATGTGGGCCATTCTCACTGAGGTTAGGTGATAATCTCAGGGTAGTTTTGATTTGCATTTCTCTGATGATTAGGGATGATGAGCATTTTTTCATATGTTTGTTAGGCATTCATCTGTCTTTTTTAGAAAAGGTTCTGTTCATGTTTCTTGCCCAGTGATAGAAGGCATTGTTAGGTCTTTTTTTATTGATTAATTTGAGTTCTCTGTAGATCCTAGTTATTAAGTCTTTGTTCAATTCATAATATGCAAATATCTTTTCCCATTCTGAAGGTTGTCTATTTTCTTTGGTTGTTGTTTCCTTAGCTGTACATAAGCTTTTTAGTTTAATTTAGTGCCATTTGTTTATTATTGTTGTTAGGGCAATTGCCATAGAAGTCTTCTTCATAAAATCTTTCCCTAGGCTGATATGTTCAAGTATTTTTCCCCACACTTTCTTCCAGGATTTTTTTTGTTTTGTTTTGTTTTTTTTATTGAGACAGAGCCTCAAGCTGTCACCCTGGGTAGAATGCTGTGGTATCACAGCTCACAGCAACCTCCAACTCCTGGGCTCAAGCGAATCTCCTTCCTCTGCCTCCCAAGTAGCTGAGATTACTGCACTGCTGCAACGCCCGACTATTTTTTGGTTGCAGCCATCATTGTTGTTTGGTAGGCCCGGGCTGGATTCAAACCCGCCAGCTCAGGTGTATGTGGCTGGCGCCTTAGCTGCTTGAGCCACAGGCGCCAAGCCTTCTTTCAGGATTTTTATTGTTTCGTGTCTTAGGTTTAAATCTTCAGTCCATCTTGCATCAATTTTTGTAAGTGGTAAGAGGTGCAGGTCCAGTTTCAGTCTTTTATATGTTTATCCAGTTCTCCCAATACCATTTATTGAAGAGGGATTCTTTTCCCCATTGTATGTTCTTGTTTGGTTTATCAAAGATCAGGTAGCTGTGCAATATTAGTTTCATCTCATGGTTTTCTATTTGGTTCCAAATGTCAATGTCTCTATTTTTATGACAATGCCATGTTGTTTTGATCACTATGGCCTTGTAGTATAGCCTAAGAATTGCCTTGGCTGGCTCGGTGCCTGTGGCTCAAGTGGCTAAGGCGCCAGCCACATACACCTAAGTTGGCGGGTTTGAATCCAGCCCGGACCCGCCAAACAACAATGACGGCTGCAACCAAAAAATAGCCAGGCGTTGTGGC
>NW_003852445.1:6850743-6856984 GCF_000181295.1 Otolemur garnettii
AAAAAAAAAAAAAAAAAAGAATTGTCTTGGCTATACTGGGTTTTTTCTGGTTCTAAACAAAACAAAGAATTTTTTTCCCCCAAATCTTCAAAGTATGATGATGGTATTTTAATGGGGATTGCATTGAATCTGTAGATTTCAGACATTATTTTTACAGTACTTTTCTCCACCTACATCCTTTTCTTTTCTCCTTCTGAGACTTCAGTTACACCTCTTTTCCCCTGATACCAAGAATCAGTCCAAATTAGATCTTTTGATATTTTTTCATAGGTACGTGAAGTTTTTAACTTTTATTCTTTTTACTTTTCAGATTGACCAGTTTTTATTGATCTGTTTTCAGGTTCATGTGTTATTAACTCTTCCTTCTCCATTCTAATATTGAATCCATTTACTTTTTTATTTCAGATATTGTATTTTTCAGGTCTAAAATATCCATTTGATTTTTTTTTTGTTTTTGCAGTTTTTGGCTGGGGCTGAGTTTGAACCTGCCACCTCCAGTGTGTGGGACCGGTGCCCTACTCCTTTGAGCCACAGGCGCTGTCCCATTTGATTGTTTTTTTTTATAATTTCTGTTTCTGTTAAGAATTCCTATCTTTCCATTTATTTCAAATGGTTTTATCTTTACCTTGTGGAGTATGGTTATAATAGTTGTTTCGAAATCTGTGTCTAAAAATTTTGCCATCTGGGTCATATTGATGTTGGCATTTGTTGATTATCTTTTTCTTTGAGAATTGGTGACATTTTCCTGTTTGTGTGTGTGTGTCAAGTAATTTTGGATTATATCCTGGACATTTATTTTGATACTATATTATGAGACTCTGTTGGCTGATATTCTTTTTTTTTTTTTTTTTTGCAGTTTTGGTCAGGGCCAGGCTTGAACCCACCACCCCTGGTATATGGGGCCAGCACCCTACCCCTTGAGCCACAGGTGCTAACCCTGTTGGCTGATATTCTCATGAGAATATTAATGTTTTTGTGTCAGTAGGAAACCAGACTTCAGATACAAGTTCTTCCTCACTATATAGTGTTGGTTCCACTGTCAGTTTTTTTTCTTTTTTGTTTTTTTTTGAGACAAAGTCTCATTATGTTGCCCTTGGTAGAGTGCTGTGGCATCACAGCTGACAGCAACCTCCAACTCTTGGGCTTAAGCCATTTGCCTCTGCTTCCCAAGTAACTGGGACTACAGGCGCCCACTACGACGCCCGGCTATATTTTTGTTGCCATTATTTTAGCTGGCCTGGGCTGGATTTGAACCCGCTACCTTTGGTATACCTTTGGTATATGTGGCTATAACCACTGTGCTGTATGTGCCTGTCAGTTCAGTTTTTAAGACTTTTCATGTGCTGCTTTGGATTTATCTCCTGCATGTATTGCTCAGGGATTAGTCTAGGACTTGGGGAGTGGTTGTATAATAATTTAGTTCTCAAAACCTTTTCTGTGCGGCTTGGAGTATGCATGCTCAGCTCAGGAGTGAACCTAGAATTTGTGCCAGTTCGTGCACAGAATTAGAAGGTCCTCTTCTTTAGCTCATTCCTCTTCAGTATTCCTCCCATACTCTTCACCCTTCAGAGTCCCCTTTTCCTCATCCTCTGGCCAGAAAGATAGGGTTTCTCTAATAGTTTTAGATTCCCACACCATGATTGCAACAGTTCAAAGCCACGAGAGAAAACAGAAGGGAAAAAACAGGAAACAACCCTGTGTGGGTTGTTTCTTCAAGTTTTAACTTCTCTCCACAGTCCATTTGCTTTTGTTTACTTTTCAGAGTCCTTGGTT
This sequence comes from Otolemur garnettii, assembly GCF_000181295.1. Taxonomy (NCBI): domain Eukaryota; kingdom Metazoa; phylum Chordata; class Mammalia; order Primates; family Galagidae; genus Otolemur; species Otolemur garnettii. Next base: position 6,852,517 of record NW_003852445.1, read on the forward strand.
GCTTTTTTTATGTGTTATGTAAAGTTTCAAATTCTGATCAGAGAGAGAGAAAAGTTCAGTGATCTTACTCCATTTTGGCCAGCACCTACAATTTTTTTTTAACTTTCTGATAATACCTTTTTTAAAAGACTAGTCAAATGAAACAGTGAAAGGAGAAGAGAATCCCTTTTGATAATGGTTAAAACTGGCAGCAACATAGGAAGTTTCAAACTTCTGCCAGCTTTGCTAAAAAGCAACTTTATTTCATATGAGTCAGGAGAAATTGTGTGTGTATAGAAAAAGACATGTAGCTAGTGATGAAATAGACATGGCACAATGTTAACAGTTGGCAAATTTTATAATAAAAAGGTGATGGGAAACTCTGATCTTAATAAATTCTGTGATCTTAGTCTCAGTCACCCTAATTTGATCCTCATCTCAACCAAAGGGTGATTTTTCAGAGTAATTTTAATGGTCAAACTTGGACATTTAAAGTCCAAACTTGGACATTTAAACTAAATTATTCTAGCCAATACCTTTTCTTTGTGTGTGTGTGTGAGAGAGAGAGAGAGACTCACTCTGCCACCAAGGCTAGTATACCCTGGTCAGCCTAGCTCACAACCTCAAACTCCTGGGTTCAAGCAAGCAATTTTCCTGCTTTGGCCTCCCAAGTAGCTGGGATTACAGGTACCCACCACAATGCCCAGCTAATTTTTCTATTTTTAGTAGGGATGGGGACTCAGTCTTAGTCGGGTGGGTCTCAAACTTCTGAGCTCCAGCTATCCTCCTGCCATGGCCTCCTAGAGTTCTAGATTCTGGGCATGAGCCACCACACCCAGAGCCACTAAAACCTTTTCTGACCTCAAGGTGGTTGGTTCTCTTTATTTCTGAGAAAATAAATACTTTTTTGGGGATATTTCTGTATTTCTACCTTCAAACTATTCTCCTTTGTTTACTTAAACAAATTAGAAATTTTAGATCTGGTGAGTAGCAGTCATCTCACTAAAAGTTAATTGTCCATTCTCTTTAGGCAATTCCAAGCTCGAGTGTCTCGACAAACTCTATTGGCACTTGAGAAAGAGGAAGAAGAGGAAGTTTTTGCATCTTCTGTACCACAGCGAAGCACATTAGCTGAACTTAAGAGCAAAGGAAAAAAGACAGCAAGAGCTCCAATTAGCCGTGTAGGAGGTGCTCTCAAGGGTAAGTTTGTTAAATGTTATTTTGGGACCTCCTTGGTTTCTGATGGTAGGCAAATTACATAAGAAGATAATGCATAAATATATATGTGGGGACAATATCCTTCTTTTCCTGAATACTAGTTAGCATAAGGAAGGAAATCAGGCTGGGTCCAGCCTCATACATGTAAATCATAGCACTTTGGAGCTTTAGCTCAGGAGTTCAAGACTAGCCTGAGCAAGGGCAAGACCTTATCTCTACAAACGAACAAACAGACAAACAAAAAGAAGCCAAAGGAGAGCTACTGTCACAGTGTACTATAAAACCAAAGTGTGTTAGCAATTTTGTGTCTTAAGAAAGACTTGATATTTAGGAAGTATCAACTTTTTTGAGTTGGAGTTGTTAATTGAAAGAAGATATATATCAAACACAATGTAACCTAATTATTTGTACCCTCATATTAATCTAAATAAAAATAAGTAAAAATAAAAAATATATTGTAGTCATTATCGATGCAAAGCTTACATGTACCAAAGCCTCAGAATAATATTAATATGGTTAAGAATCCTGTCTTTAGCCTTTGGGGGCCAGGAATTAGACTTTTGTTATATACCCAAAGATATTCAACAATAATTTTTTAAAGTTAATTTTATGTTCCTGGCAAATTGAGTAAAGGGTATGGACAATAATAAGATTTTATTAATGAAGTTTATAGCAGACATGTAGACCAGACTATTTTTTGGTTTGTTATCCCTTTCCTGGTATCAGTTATCAGTTAGAATGTTACTTGATCCAAGAATTAGGATATAGAGTGTACATAGTCCAAAAGGACATTTCCTCTAGATCAGGGGTCCTCAAACTTTTTAAATAGGGGGCCAGTTCACTGTCCTTCAGACCGTTGGAGGGCCAGACTGCGGACCCTGGGATGAGTTGGCTGCTAAGCAGGACAGGCAGCGGTGGCAAAAACACCCAGCAGGCCAGCTGCATGTGGCCCATGGGTTGTAGTTTGAGGACCCCTGCTCTAGATCATGATAAAGTTTGATGTAATAATCAGCCCACTAGGCTCGGCACCTATGGCTCAAGTGGCTAAGACACCAGCCACATACACCTAAGGTGGCTGGTTCGAATCCAGCCCGGGCCCACCAAACAACAATGACGGCTGCAACCAAAAAATAGCCAGGCATTGTGGTGGGAGCCTATGGTCCCAGCTACTTGGGAGGCAGAGGCAGGAGACTCTCTTGAGCCCAGGAGTTGGAGGTTGCTGTGAGCTGTGATGCTACGGCACTCTACCCAGGGGGATAGCTTGAGGCTCTGTCAAAAAAAAAAAATCAGCCCACTACAGAGAAGATCCCTAATACATGTGCTAATTTATGTTCTCTTCCAATATGCTCTGCAGATTTCCATTGAGAGAACATTTAAAACTGAAGAATGAAATTTAGGTTAATTTCTGATAAAACTAGACAATGTTGTATTGATAACTGAAGGAAGATGTAGAATGTCTTTTTTGGAAATGTACAAATGGAAGATTGTAGGTGATAAGAAGGAGGGAAAAGAAAGGCATATAAGTGACAGACAAATGGATAAAAACATTATTTTGATTGATTTTTAAAAAATATTATTTTTAAAAATTTCTTTGAGTCTGTGGTAGTCTCATTGATTTGAAGAAGAATAAGTGTACCTTAACTGCCATCTAAGTTGGCAGTTATTAATTAAATTAAATCTAATTAAAGGTTTTATGTGAAGTTTTAATATTTTTTCTTCTAGCTCCAGGCCAGAACAGAGGACTCCAAAATCAAGTTCCTCAACAGATGCAAAGTAATTGTAGAATTACTGTTTTTGATGAAAATGCTGATGAGGCTTCTAGAGCAGAGTTGTCCAAGCCTACGGTCCAACCATGGATAGCACCCCCTGTGCCCAGGGCCAAAGAGAATGAGCTGCAAGCAGGGCCTTGGAACACAGGCAGGCCCTTGGAATACAGGGTAAGAACTCTTAGATACAGTGTCTTTGCTGACATAAAAAAGACTTCAGACTTAGAGGAGCATTTTTAACATCTAATTCTTCTTGAATACTTAGGCATGGTCTATATATGTTGTTTCAGAATGTAAAACTATGGTGATTTTAGTTTTCTTTTTCATCTCCAGCCTCGTGACAATACAGCTTCCGTGACAACTGTACCCACTATGCTTCCCAGCTTTACTCCATATGTGGAAGAGACAGCACAGCAGCCAGTTATGTGAGTTAAGTGAGATTTTGGCCCGAAATTCTGTCTGATAAGTGCTCTAGACAAGAGGAAGGCTATTCTTAAGAAAATCTCTTCTTAGGCAGCACCTGTGGCTCAGTGAGTAGGGCACCAGCCCCACCTACCGAGGGTGGCGGGTTCAAACCCAGCCTCAGCCAAACTGCAAACAAAAAATAGCTGGTGGTGGGCGCCTTTAGTCCCAGCTACTCAGGAGGCTGAGGCAAGAGAATTGCCTAAGCCTAAGAGCTAGAGTTTGCTGTGAGCTATAACGCCATAGCGCTCTACTGAGGGTGACAAAGTGAGACTCTGTCTCTAAAAAAAGAAAAAAGAAAGAAAGAAAATTTCTTCTTTATAGAAATTGATAGTATACATTTATAGATATCTAACTTTTCTAATGTTTCAAGTCACTTTGTAGAAACATGAATTATGTCAAAATTATTATATAGAAAATAGAGGTTTATTTTTATTTTAAATTCTTTTTCATGGGTGTCTTATTTGACCTCTCTGTACATCTGTACATTTTTCGTTAGGTTTGTTTTTTTTTCCTAAGAGACAGAGTCTCACTTTGTTGCCCTCAGTAGAGTGCTACGGTGCCACAGCTCGCAGCAACCTCCAACTCCTTGGCTTAGGCGATTCTCCGGCCTCAACCTCCCCAGTCACTGGGACTACAGGTGCCCGCCACAATACCTAGCAAATTTTTTTTGCAGTTTGGCTGGGGCTGGGTTTAAACCCACCACCCTCTGTATATGGGGCCAGCACCCTACTCACTGAGCCACAGGCGCCACACAGGTTTGTTTTTCTTAATGATGTGAAGGAGCTTTTCATGGATTAAGAAAATCAAGTCAAAATCTATATAAGAGTTGCAAATATTTTTTTCTGTTTTCTTACTTATCTTTTGACCTCCTATAGCAATAACCATTATAAATACGTTTTTAATTCTTATACAGTCAATAGAATTCACAGTTCATACCGTGTTTCCCGGAAAATAAGACACCATCTTGTATTTATTTTTTCTCAAGAAAACACAGTAGGGCTTATTTTCTTTTTTTTTTTTTTTTTTTTTAGAGAGTCTCA
>NW_003852445.1:6858893-6863145 GCF_000181295.1 Otolemur garnettii
CACCTGTGGCTCAGAAGGGTAGGGCACCGGCCCCATATGCTGGAGGTGGTGGGTTCAAACCCAGCCCCGGCCAAAAACTGCAAAAATAAAATAAAAATAAAAATAACAGCATTATTATTAAAAAATAATACAAGAATTACTTAGATACCAAGATGTGTTTTATTTTCCTTAATTTTTAAATGTTTCTTCTTCTGGCTTTTTTCTTTTAATAAATTTTATTTTAGAGTAATTTTAGATTTATAGAAAAGATGCAATGATAATACAGAAAGTTCCTGTATACCCTTCACCCAGTTTTCACTAATGTTAAGATTTTATTTGCTGGCTCGGTGCCTATGGCTCAAGTGGCTAAGGCACCAGCCAAATACACCTAAGGTGGCGGGTTTGAATCCAGCCCAGGCCCGCCAAACAACAATGATGGCTGCAACCAAAAAAAAATAGCCAGGTGTTGTGGTGGGCGCCTGTGGTCCCAGCTACTTGGGAGGCAGAGGCAGGAGACGCCCTTGAGCCCAGGAGTTGGAAGTTGCTGTGAGTTGTGATGCCACAGCACTCTACCCAGGGCAACAGCTTGAAGCTCTGTCTCAAAAAAAAGATTTTATTTGCTAAAACTAAGAAATTGACATTGGTGCAGTACTATTAACTAAACTCCAGAAAGCTCTTCAGATTGCATTAGTTTTTCCACTGTCCTTCTTTCTGTTGCTGGCACCATCTAAGGTACCACAGTACATTTAGTAAGCCCAGTTTTCTTTGACCATTATTCCCCCTAGTTTTTTAATATAAATTTAAAAATAACCCAGTTTGTTTCAAACTCTAATTCAAATTTCATTTTATCTGAGAAGTTTTCTGCCTAATTAAATTTCATATAATGCCGATTTATTATGTATAGGTATTTCAGTTTATAAAATACAAGTACTTATAAGTGGCTGATATCAAACAGAAAACTTGTGGGGGGGTTTGATTGTTTCTTTATTTTAATTATTTATTAGGACCAGTTTCTGAATCAGCTATTTAGTGGCAGATTTAGATCTAGAACCCACATTTTGTGACTGCCAGTTCTTTTGACCTGTATTTCCTTTGTACTATTCTGTCTCTCCTACATAAAGTTTCTAGTCTTTTAATCTTATGATAGACTGTGTTGTGTAACGAACAGTGAAAATCAGTATTGTAAAGTATAATTACAAAATAAAAAGACACGTCTCAATATCTAATTACTTCATTGAACCTTTTTAATGGCCTTTTCCCCCTTGTCATTTCCCTTCTGTCCTTATTCCTCTATACCATTGGTTTGCAGCTTTAGCTATGTATATTTATAATGACCTGGGAAGTTTTTTTAAAAGCAGCTTTATCGAGGTATAATTCACATATCATACATTTCACTCAGTTATAGTGAAATTCAGTAGCTTTTAGTATCTTCAGAGTTGTGCAACCCCTATTGCACAGTTTCCAGAAAAAACTGTGTATCCATTACTATTCGCACCCTATTCTCTACCATTACCCTGATTCTTACTCTAGCCTTAGCAGTGAACTATTTTTTGTCTCTATAGACAACTCGCCAATTCTAGACATTTCATATAAATGGAGTCTTATATGGCATTTTATTACTGTCTTCTTTCACTTTGTGTAATGTTTTCAAGGGTCATCCATATTGTGACTTTTTATTGTCAAGTAATATTCCATTATATGGATACATGGAATTTTATTTTTTTACATTTTGGTGGTTTTCACTTTGGGGCTATTATTTTGAATAATACTGCTATGAATACTGAATGCAGTATACATTTTTGTGTGGACATGTGTCTTCATTTCTCTTGGGTATATACCTAGGAGAGAAATTGCTGAGTCTTACAATAGCTCCATGTTTAATTTATTTTTTATTTTTTTATTTTAATCTTTTTTTCCATGTTTAATATTTTAAGGAACTGTCAAACTGTTTTTCAAAGAGGCTGCACGGCTCGGCGCCTGTGGCTAAGGCATCAGCCACATACACCTAAGGTGGTGGGTTCAAATCCAGCCCGGGCCCCCCAAACAATAATGATGGCTGCAACCAAAAAATAGCCGGGCATTGTGGCGGGCGCCTGTGGTCCCAGCTACTTGGGAGGCTGAGGCAGGAGACGACCTTGAGCCCAGGAATTGGAGGTTGCTGTGAGCTGTGATGCCACAGCACTCTACCCAGGGGGACAGCTTGAGGCTCTGTCTCAAAAAAAAAGAGGCTGCACCATTTTACATTCTCACATTCCCCCATTATATATGAGTGCTCCAGTTTCTCCATATCCTTACCAATATTTGTTGTTATCATCCTTTTGGTTATTTTCATTCTCTTGGGTGTGAAGTGGCATTCTACTGGTTTTGGTTTGCATTTTCCTAATGATGTTGAGCATATTTTCATAGACTTACTGGCTGTTTTTGTACTTTCTTTAGAGAAACATCTATTTAAATGCTTATCTTGGTTTTCGATTGGATTACAGTAGTTCCCCTCATCCTGGGGGGAGATATGTTCTAAAACCTCCAGTGGAGACCCAAACCGATGATAGTACCAAACCTTATGTATACTGTGTTATATCTTATACATGCACTGTGACCATAACTATTGCAGTTTGGGGTCCAACAGTGAAATTAGTATCAATTTCTTTTTCCTTCTTCACAATTTCACAGACAGAAGATTCATTCTTGCTGCAGATTTTAGCAACCTCAGATATAATTTTTTTTCTTATTGAGAACTTTAACTTTATCACTTAAAGAAAGCACTTTATGGCTTCTCTGTGGTATATTCAAAATATTAGCATCACAACTTTCTTGTTTGAGAGAGAAGAGAGCCTCAAGCAATCCCCCTGGGTAGAGTGCTATGGCATCACAGCTCACAGCAACCTCCAACTCCTGGGCTCAAGCGAGTCTCCTCTCAGCCTCCCAAGTAGCTGGGACCACAGGTGCCCACCACAACGCCCAGCTGTTTTTTGGTTGTAGCCGTCATTGTTTTGGCGGGCCCGGGCTGGATTCGAACCTACCAGCTTAGGTGTATGTGGCTGGTGCCTTAGCCACTTGAGCCACAGGTGCCTAGCCAGCATCACAACTCTTGAGTTTGAGATCACTATTAAGTAAAATAAGGGTTACTTGAACACAAGCACTAAGATACTGGAACAGTCAGTCTTGATAATCTCGTTAGCTACAGAGTGACTAACATGTGAGTACACTGAACAAAGGGACAATTCATGTCCCAGGTGGGACAAAGCAGGAAGATGTAAGATTCTGTCACGAATGATACTCAGAATGACTCACAATTTAAAATTTATTAATTATTTCTAAAATTCTTCCATTTATATTTTTGGACTGCCATTGATTGCAAGTAAAACCACTGATGAGGGGATACTACTGTATTTGTCTTTTTATTGTTGACTTTAAGAGTTCTTTATATATTCTGGATACAGGTTTCTTACAAATACATGATTTGCAAATATTTCTTCCATTCTTTAAGTTGTCTTTTCATTCTTATTTTTTAGAGACAGTCTCACTTTGTCACTCTCGGTAGAGGGTCGTGGCATCACAACTCACAGCAACTTCCAGCTCTTGGGCTTAGGCAATTCTCTTGCCTCAGCCTCCCAAGTAGCTGGGACTACAGGTGCTTGCCACAGTGCCTGCCCTTTTTTTTTTTTTTTTTTTTTTGAGTCAGAGCCTCAAGCTGTCCCCCTGTGTAGTGTGCGGAACTCACAGCAACCTCCAACTCCTGGGCTTAAGCGAGTCTCCTGCCTCTGCCTCCCAAGAAGCTGGGACCACAGGTGCCCACACAACGCCTGGCTATTTTTTTTTGTTGCAGCTGTTATTGTTGTTTGGAGGGACTGGGCTGGATTCGAACCCGCCATCTTAGGTGTATGTGGCTGGTGCCTTAGCGGAGCCTTTTTTTTTTAATTGCAATCTGGCTGGGGCTGGGTTCGAACCCGCCACTCTCAGTATATGGGGCTGGCGCCCTACTCACTGAGCCACAGGCACTGCCCATCTTTTAATTTTCTTGATTATGTCTCCTAAAGCCCAAAAGTTTTTAAAATTTTTTGATGAAATGCACTTATCTATTTTTTAGAATTTTGTCCCTGTTCTTTTAATGTCACATCTAAGATGATTTTACCTAAGTTTTTCTAGGTCTAAGAAATCCTATAAGTTTTCTTCTAAGAGCTTTATAATTTTACCTCTTTAACATTTGGGTCTGTGATCTCCTCTTAGCTAATTTTTGTGTATGATGTAATGAAAGGGATCTTTTTTTTTTTTT
>NW_003852445.1:6865147-6866252 GCF_000181295.1 Otolemur garnettii
AGCTCACAGCAACCTCAAACTCTTGGACTTAAGTGATTCTCTTGCCTCAGACTCCCACGTAGCTGAGACTACAGGTGCCTGCCACAACGCCTGGCTGTTTTTGGAGACAAGGTCTTGCTCTGTCTCAGGTTGGTCTCCAACTTGTGAGCTCAGGCAATCCATCCACCTCTGCCTCTCAGAGTGTTAGGATTACTGGCGTGCCTGTGACTTCACCCTGTAAGTGAGTTCAGCACCCGGCCAGCCCACTGATACATTATTATTGACAAAACTCTATTGTTTATATTAGGATTCACTCTGTTAATGTTTTACAGTTCTGTGCGTTTTGACAAAAACATTTTATGTATATATCATTATAATGTCACACAGAATAGTTTCATTGCCCACAAATCCCCAGTCCTTCATTGCCCACAAAATCCCCTGTATTCCATTTCTTCATCCCCCCCACAAATCCCTGAGAATCGCTGATCTTTTTATTATCTTTATAATTTTCCTTTTTCCAGAAAGTCATATAGTTGGAATTATATAGTATGAAAGCTTTTGAAGCCGGCTTCTTTGACTTAACAATATGAATTTAAGGTTTCTCCTTATCTTTTTGTGGTTCAGTAGCTCATTTTATTGCTAAATAATACACCATTGTATAGATGTACCACAGTATATCTCTGCAGTGCTAGGAGGTCATCTTAATGGCATTCAAGTTTTGGCAATTATGAAGACAGCTGCTATAAGCATAATGTGTGCAGCTTTTTGTGTGGTTATAAATTTTTAGCTCATTTGTATAATAGGACTAAGTTTAGATTTTGGGGAAAGTGCCAAACTCTCTTCCAAAGTAGCTGTACCATTTTTCATTCCTACCAGCAATGAATAAGAGTTTCTGTTGCTCTATATTCTCACCAGCATTCAGTATTGTCAATATTTCTGATTTTGACCATTCTAATAGATGTGTAGCAGTATCTCATTGGTGTTTTAATTTGTAGTTCTTTAATAGCATCTGCTAAGCATCTTTTCATGTGTTTACTTACTGTGTATATGTCTTCTTTGGTGAGGTGTCCGTTTATAATTTTTTTCATTTTAAATTTATCGTGAAGTTTTTGTTTTTTTTTTTTTT
>NW_003852445.1:6866323-6874947 GCF_000181295.1 Otolemur garnettii
AGCTCTTGGGCTTAGGCAATTCTCTTGCCTCAGCCTCCCAAGTAGCTGGGACTACAGGCACCCGTCACAACACCTAGCTATTTTTTTGTTGTAGTTTGGCTGGGGCTCGGTTTGAACCTGCCACCCTCGGTATATGAGGCCAGTGCCCTACTCAATGAGCCACAGGTGCCACCCTATCCTGAAGTATTTTGTTCTGTATGAAGCTATTGAAAATATTTAATAGTATTGTTTTCTTGATTTCATTCTCAGATTGTTCATTGTAGGTGTATAAAATACAAGTGATTTTTGTTTATTGTATCCTCTGACATTTATTATCTACAGTTTTTTAATGGATTCATATGGTTTTCTATGTATAAGATCATATTTTCTGCAAATAGAGATAGCTCTAGTTTTTACTTGCCCATCTGGACTCCTTTTGTTTTTTCTCTTGCATAATTGCCCTGGCTAGAATTTCTAGTACAACATTGAATAGAAGTGGCAAGAATGGACATCTTAGTCTTGTTCCTGATCTTAGGGGGAAAGCATCCAGACTTTCCTGGTAAAGTGTGGTACTAGTGTAGGCTTCTCATAGAGGTGTTTTTACCAGATTGCGCAAGTTGGGAACACTTTTGAAGCATGTAGATGCCTCTACCCTCGCATAACACATTCTGAGTCAGTGGATCTGGGAAGGACCAGGTGTCTTTAATGGTACTAAGGCAAATAAGAAAATAAAAGGTATAATAGTGATTCTAATCCATAGCCAGGGTTGAAAACAACATGATTGAGGTATCTTATGCTTTCTGAATTTTAAAATATACTACTGTTCTCATTCTTCCCCTTCAGCTGAGAACCGTAAGCTTCACATCATCAGGTTAGGTCCCTAATGCTATATTCCTAACTCTAATTTCTTTGGATGCTGAACAGTGAAAAATGAACTATGTTGTGTAGGTTAATTTCCTTACAGATATTGGGTTTAATTAAGATTTCTTTTCACCTATAAATAATACAAACTACTTTATGATCCCATTTCCTTCCTCATCACAGCAGAAGTAGTATTTAAAACACAATTATTGATGACTCTTGTAAGTTATTTTAGTCTTTTTCTCAATCTTATTTTTTGTTTGGATCTGTGTGGTAAATAATAATTACTTGGCTTCCTAGGACACCATGCAAAATTGAACCTAGTATAAACCATGTTCTAAGCACCAGAAAGCCTGGAAAGGAAGAAGGGGATCCTCTGCAGAGGGTTCAAAGCCATCAGCAAGCGTCTGAAGAGAAGAAAGAGAAGGTGATGTATTGCAAGGAGAAGATTTATGCAGGAGTAGGGGAATTCTCCTTTGAAGAAATCCGGGCTGAAGTTTTCCGGAAGAAATTAAAAGAGCAAAGGGAAGGTATGTGTATTGATCTAATTCAAGTTTATGAAAGTGACTTAATTGTAAGAAGGTTGGGCTGATATATTAAGTCTGTGGAAGATCGCCTTCATTAATTTGTACCTTTATGGGGTGTTTCTATGGGTTACTGTTTCTCTCTCTATATAAGCTGAAGTCCCATTATTGCCTTCCATGAAAACTCCTGTGGGTAGGAGGAATTGAATCTGTGTTCAGAAGTAAAGAAGAAAAAGAAGGTCCGAACTGTATGAATACTCATGTTTCCCAGCTCAGTAAGCAGATAGCTGTGATCCCTGATGTGCATATGCATCCCATGTCCTCCACAAAGTACTTTTCTTAGTGTTGCCTAAAGTGTCACTTTACCTTTGATAGTCTGCCTGAAATTTCTCCAAGGGCTTATTTAGATTAACATACTTGGTCACACCTAAGTCACTAAGGTGATATTTGTATTGTTTCTTAAAGATACTATTTTCTTTCTAAATAAAATGATTTATTAAAATTTGAGATACAAGGAATTTTGGAGAAATGGGAAGCACTCTTATTCTGGAGGCTAGAGGTAGGGCAGAATGGGCTGAATAGCTCTCATAAAAGGATGTGACATTAATGGGGTTAGCTGGGAAATTTAAGCATCACTTACAATTTGAGGAACAATCTTTTCTCAGTTCCAGGTGACAAGATAGAAGCAAACTTCTGTAAAGCAGACTGTTAGTTTGGAGTTTGGCCTTGCCTTCATGTTTTACATGTGCTTTCCAAGACTGATGAGAGTGTTCTGGGTTCAAATAATACATTGAAATGTATGTGTCTAGGTGAGAGAGAAGGATGATTTGCAAAGCAAAGTGCTAGTTGAATAACGCTTTTAGAAAATGGGAACCACCACAACAAAGAAATAGGTGAGGAGAGTAACCAAATACAAACTGGAAAAGCATTAGGTATCTTGATAAAAACTGTTTGATAAGGGAAAAACCTAGCCTATCTCAGGTATATAGAAATAAGATTTTTTTGTTTTTGTTTTTGTTTTTGAGACAGAGCCTCAAGCTGTCCCCCTGGGTAGAGTGCTGTGGGATCACAGCTCACAGCAACCTCCAACTCCTGGGCTCAAGCAAGTCTCCTGCCTCAGCCTCCCAAGTAGCTGGGACCACAGGTGCACTGCCACAATGCCCGGCTATTTTTTGGTTGTAGCTGTCATTGTTGTTTGGTGGGCCCGGGCTGGATTTGAACCTGCACCTTTGGTCTATGTGGTTGACACCTTAGCCACTTGAGCCATAGGCACCGAGCCAAAAATAAGATTAAAGTTCATTCAGTTAGTCTGAGAAGAACCTATAGTAGGGTTAAGTGGGATTTGGGTAGGTAAAAGGAAATATTGACCCTTGAGGATTTTTATTATTATTTTTTTTAGAGACAGAGTCTCACTTTGTCACTCTTGGTAGAGTGCTGTGACATCACAGCTCACAGCAACCTCCAGCTCTTGGGCTTAGGCGATTCTTTTGCCTCAGCCTCCTGAGTAGCTGAGACTACAGGCACCTACCATAGTACCCAGTGGGTGCATGCACTCTCTCTATGTATGTGTGTGTATATATATATTGTTGTTGTTGTTGCAGTTTGGCTGGAGCAGGGTTCAATCCCACCACCCTCAGTATATGGGGCTGACACCCTACTCACTGAGCCAGAGGTGCCACCCACCCTGAGGATTTTTAAATACTCATTTCCTAAGCTAATCTCTGAATCTGTCTCATGAACTTAAAATTTCCCATCTGTGTTTAGTTTGTACCTTTTAAATCTTTATTGCTATAAATGTGGGTTCTTGTTACTATTGAAACCTGGCTTCAGAAATTAACTGAGCACCTGAGAATCTGACTTTCCACCCCCATATCACCTAGTACCATGGCTTTCCAATTCCTTAATTGCCACACTTCCTCCACGGTCTTACTGTGGACCTGGACTTTATTACCACATAACCATACTACTGCAGAAATCTCTATTTTGAAGATCCTGTTCTTTGACCACCATCTTCTCCTTTAGCTCACTTTAGGATTCCACTCCTGGAATTCTTTGGTTTCTTCAAGATCCCTAATTCATCCCTAGCACTTTTATTATTTTATTGTTCATTACCATTTTTATATCCTGACTTCCTTTCTTCCCAGCTTAGAGTCATACCAGTCATTTTAATCACCCCCTGTAAATACCTTTAACTCCTTTATCTGCCTGTCTTTGTATTCACCTAACAAATTCTCCACCCTGATTAAATTCACCTATTTGCTTATATTCTGAACCTGAATCTAGGCTGTTTACATATATTTGGAGAAAAATTCAGTTGTGTATACTGCTCTCACTTTAAATTTATGATCATAAACCTCAAATGGGCATTCACCAGTGCCTAGCCATCTTACTACACCCTGGTAGATGGATTTCTTCTTTCTGCTAAGCAACTAATTTAATTTTTTTTATACTTTCACATTTTCTACAACCCTGCACCTGCTCAGCTGTAATTTTGCTTCATACTTCGTTGGGAAAATAGAAGTAACCTAATGGTAACTCCAGATCTATAATCTTATTATCTATAATTCATACCATTTACTCTACCTTATATTCTTCTGTTAAAATTCTTAAAAATGTCTCTGTTCATTGTCCATTTGGGTTTTAGAGCTCATTCCCTCATACCTCAAGGATTTGCCCTTTACAAAGGGGGTGGTTTTCTACCCACTCACCTTAAGCATTTTGCCTTTTGTACTAAACTATTATCATCATACAAATACATTGCCATTTTTAATTTTTTTTTCTTTTTTTACAAAAGTTTATTCTTAAATGTACAATAGGTTCTAAGACAACACTTCATTTTAGCTATAGGTGGCAAAAGATGTTATGACAGGGAATACAGATGTTTAAATAGGAATCAATCGTCATCATCTCAGGCACAAGGAACAGCTTACTTTTTGCCAGATTTCTTAATTCCACCTGTGGCAAGGGGACCCTTCCCTGCGGCCTTTGCTTTTAGTTCCTCGAGTTTCTTTTGCTCCTCTTTTTGTTTCTGTTGGAACGCCTTATCTTCCTCATCCATCTCCTTGGTCTGCTTCTTAGGCTGTGTCAGGGGCTTTTTCTTGCCACCTTCGTGGCCGGACATGGCGCTGCCGCCCATTGCCATTTTTAAAAAGTCCTCCATTATCCTCACATTCTTCTCCAGTCATTAGCCCATTTTTGTACTTCCCATCACAGCAAAATTTCTTGAGAATTGTAATCAGTCTTGTCTTTACAGCTGATTATTTCCTGAAGCACTCATTTTATTCCAGTGAAAAGGCTGTGGTCATGGTCACCAGAAACATTTTTGCTGAATACAGTGACTATTTCTTTGTACTGATCTTCATTTGGCACAATTGTTGAATTGCTTCTTTAAGAAATGCTTCTCTTGGCTCGGCGCCTGTGGCTCAAATGGCTAAGGTGCCAGCCACATACACCTAAGGTGGCAGGTTCAAATCCAGCCCGGGCCCGCCAAAAACAACAATGACGGCTGCAACCAAAAAATAGCTGGGCGTTGTGGTGGGTGCCTGTTGTCCCAGCTACTTGGGAGGCTGAGGCAGGAGGATCGCTTGAACCCAGGAGTTGGAGGTTGCTGTGAGCTGTGATGCCACAGCACTCTACCCAGGGGGATGGCTTGAGGCTCTGTCTCAAAAAAAAAAAAAATGCTTCTCTTGGCTTCTTCTTTTTGGGGTATTCTCCCTCAATGTTATTTGCTACTGTTCTTCTCATGCAGGATCTCTTCCTGAGGACTAGAACAGATTCCTGGAATAATCCTAATTATCTAACTCTTTCTACAACTATCTCTGGGTAGTAGAATAAATACGGTTTACAAACCACAGACTCAAATTTATATCCCCATTCCTGACGTTTCACCAGACTTCCAGACTTATATTTACTGCAGTTAAACTCAACATAGCCAGTACAGAATTCCTGATTTCAAATTACCACATACTTTCTTGGCACCTATAACTCAGTCGGTACACACACCCAGGCTGGTAGGTTCGAACCCAGCCTGAGCCAGCTAAACAACAATGACAACTGCAACAAAAAAATAGCCAGGCGTTGTGGCGGGCGCCTATAGTCCCAGCTACTTGGGAGGCTGAGGCAAGAGAATCGTTTAAGACCAAGAGTTTGAGGTTGCCATGAGCTGTGACGCCATAGCACTCTACCAAGAGCAATATATTGAGACTCTGTCTCAAAAAAAAAAAAAAATCAAATTACCACACACCATTCTCAGCCTTCCTCATCTCAGTAAAAGGCATCACCATGTAGTCATTTGTTCAAGACAAAAAACATCTAGGTTATCTTTGATATCCTTCTTTCCTTACCATTTCCCCAGATCTAATAAATACACCTATCAACTCTGCCACCACAATATTGCCCAAATCTTTATCTCCACTCTCACTATTTCATATATTGAAATCCTAACTCCCAAAGTCGTAGTATTAGGAGGCAATTAGGTCATGGTTGTGGGTACCTCACAAATGGGATTAATGCCCTTATAAAATAATCCTTAGGCTCCTCAACCCTATCATCATGTGAGGACACAGTGAGGTGCCACGTATGAGCCAGAAAGCAGGCTGTTACCGGACACTGACTCCACTAGCACCTTGATCTTAGACTTCCTAGCTTCCAGAACTGTGAGAAATAAATTTCAGGGTATTGTTTTTGTTTCAAACCACATTTTAAAGGAATAATTGACCTAAAAATCTGTACAGAGTTAATGTTCCTATCTCAATGAGGGTAGGGATAAAGTATACACCCATGAAAGTATCACTATTGATACTTTCACTATGTGTAGGCCATTGACATACACATTACCTCCCAAAGTTTCTTCCACCCCCTTTATTATTATTGGGTTTTTGGGTTTAAATTTCAGTTTTTTATAAGGCATCTCACTATGGCATTTTATTATAGCAAGCCCAATGGACTGAGAGGCCTACTATCACCTTAATCCAAACCATAGTCATTGGCTGAACTGCTACAGCTGGGCTGTCTCATTCTCACCCCACCACCATCCATTGCGTTTATAGTAAAGGATCTTTTCAAAAAGTCAGATCATGTTATTCCTTTACTTAAAATTTCCCATTGTTTTTTTTTCATTGTCATAGAATACAATACAAACTCTTTAACTTTCAGAATCCCACATGGCCAGGCGCTATGGTACACACCTGTAGTCCCAGCTACTTGGAATCCTGAGGTAGAAGGATTGCTTAAGCCCAGGAGTTCCAAACCAGCCTGGGCAGCATGGCAAGACCACATCTCCGGAAAAAAAAAAAATGAAGAAAACCCCACATGACTTCTCCTATCTCTCCATCCCCATCTCTTTCTGTTATCCCTCTTATTGTACTGCAGCCACACTGGCCTTCTTTTGGATCCTTTAACACAGTGGTCCTGCTCCTCCATTAGGGCCTTTGTGCCAGCTATTTCATTAGCCTAGAATCTTTTCCCAGAACTTTATGTAGGATTGACCCAGATTGGCCCCTTGTTACTAAAATTACAGTTTATAATGTTACTTTATCAGAATGATCTTGTCTTATTACTAATCTTAAATTGCCCTTGACCTTCATCCTCCTACCCCATTGCACATTTCACATCACCTATTTTATTTTCTTTATGTACCACTGAAACCTAAGTACTCAGAATTGTGGTTGGCACAAAGTAGGTATTCTTTTTTTTTTTTTATTGACTGAATACATAAAAGAATAGAGGCTTAGACTTCAAGTTGAGGACTCTACTCCACTTATGTCATTTTTATCTGTATTAGGAACATATGTATATTGAGGACATGAACTCCAAAGGCTGTTTTTGATAGAAATCAAGTTGCTTTGAGGAATAAAAGTCTCTGGTGACTTTACTATTTCTAGCTGAGCTATTGACCAGTGCCCAAAAGAGAGCAGAAATGCAGAAACAGATTGAAGAGATGGAGAAGAAGCTAAAAGAAATCCAAACTACTCAGCAAGAAAGAGCAGGTGATCAGGTAATTTTTTCTTTTTCATACATAAAACTAATGCTCATTGAAACATTTAAACAATATCTAAGTATGGAAGGTTAAAGTCATCCCAACTGGTTAAGAAACAAGCAGTTTCTTAACTATTAGCTGTAGGAAAGTTGAGCAGGAAAATAATTTAATAAGTGACTTCAAGTGAAATTTGTGGCATGTGAATAAGTGATGCAATGTATTGACCTCTTAATTATACTTATTATTTTGTTAATTCTGAGTTTAGCTTCTTGTTCTAGATATGTTCCATTAAAATGGAGTTTACTAAAGAAATTTGGTATATGTTTGGCACTACTGAGTTAAGTACAACAGTACCAGTTTATGCTAGGAAGGTAAATTATTGGAAAGGACTTTTGTGGTACAACCTTTTTTTTGAGAGAGAGAGAGAGAGCACTACTCTGTTGCTTGGGCTAGAGTGTCATGGCCTCAGCCTAGCTCACAGCAACTTCAAATTCCTGGGTCCAGGTACTCCTTCTGCTTCAGTCTCCTGAGTAGCTGAAAGTAGAGGCCTGTCATCATGCTGGCTGATTTTTCTATTTTTTAGTAGAGAAGGGGGTCTCACTCTTGCTCAGGCTGGTCTCAAACCCCTAAGCTCAAGCAATCCACCCTCCTCAGCCTCCCAGAGTACTAGGATTACAGCCATGAGCCACTGTGCCCAACCAGTACAGCCATTTTATATGGTTAGTGGTCTAGGGAAAGGGTATGGTGAAACTAATGTTGGCGTTAGAGACTGAAAATAGATAACATTATCTGAATGAAGGGAACATTGATTTTGCTGATTTAATGCAAACAGCAAGAAGAGAAGGTGCCTATGAAGGAGACAGCTGAACTGCAAATTGCTTCCATGTCTAAGGAAATGCCAGGAATGACTGTGTCCAGTTCTGTTTATGCAGTAAACTCTTATGCCAGGTAAGAGCACATTGGTGGGAAGGACAGTGCTTATTGAAGGACATTTAGAACCAGTCTCTGATTCGCTGGTGCCTTGAAGTCCCCTGGACTTTTTTGGTATTTTGTTTCTGTCACAAAATAAAAGTTTTCATGCTGATGAGGGAGGACAGAGTGTTGACTTTTTTCCATTGGGAAAAATACATGTTTTTTCTATAATGTTTTTTAAATAAGAAATCAGTCACTTATACCACCAAGAGATAACTATGTAACACTGTTGTATCTCTCCTTCTGTGTTCTCTTCTTGTCTTGTTTCATAAAAATGGCAGATTAGGCTCGGCGCCTATAGCTCAACCGGC
>NW_003852445.1:6875619-6877952 GCF_000181295.1 Otolemur garnettii
TAGAATAATTTCTTTATCTTAAAGATTATATTTGATGGAAAAGCCTCTTGGATTTTAAAAATTATTTTAACAATTCTTTCTGAGGGTATTGAGCATGTTTTAAAACAAGTTTCTTCACAGAGACACTACACTTGCAGAAAACGTTGGTCAGGACCAGCCTCCTTCTAAAGGTGAGTTGTACTTATCATCCTTGTAAAGTACTTACTGATAACAAAGGATAAGTATTTTTTTAAATTATGGTAACGGGATTGAAAAAAAGCAGAGGGGGGAATAGGGTATTATTATGTCTTTGAATCAAGAAATTTGGAGTAATCTTATGCTTCGAGATTTTTCAGTGCTTCAAAATATTTAAATTTGTATTAATTACCAAATAATCTTCTACTTTAGTTACTAGATGATGGGCTAAGCATATCAGTAGTTACCAACAGCCAGACAAAGGAAATTGGCTTTTTGGAGGATAAAAGTTAAAACTAAAGCTACGTTATGTTCAAATTGGTTTTCTTTTCCATTCAGAAACATGTTAAAAGTGGTAGAAGCATGAATATCTGCTTATAAATAGTTTTGGAAAACAAAAATAACAAACAAAATTGAATTGAACCTCTAATTCTAACCAACTGTTTATAGGAAATACAATGTATAGAGGAATATGGCTAAACAACATGGGTGGGCAGAATTGGCAAAATCCAGCATTATGGGGCAAATAAAATAAAAGAGATAGAAGTGGCTTTTGAACCAGCCACCCTATATGGATCTTGGCTCTGCATTTCCAATTCAAACAAACTTTAAAAACAATTTTTTTCCATAGTATGTATATACCACACAGTATGTTAATCCATTCCTGAATTGATGGGTATTTGTTTCCACATCTTGGCAATTGTAAAAGCAAATATCCACTGTACTCAATGCTAAAATGAAGCCAGTATGGCTTGGCGCCTGTGGTTCAAGCAGCTAAGGCGCCAACCACATACACCTAAGCTGGTGGGTTCGAATCCAGCCCGGGCCCGCCAAACAACAATGATGGCTGCAACCAAAAAATAGATGGGTGTTGTGGCAGGTGCCTGTAGTCCCAGCTACTTGGAAGTGGAGGCAGGAGACTGGCTTGAGCCCAAGAGTTGGAGGTTGCTGTGAGCTGTGATGCCATAGCACTCTATCCAGGGTGACAACTTGGGGCTCTGTCTCAAAAATAAATAAATAAATAAATATAAAATGAAGCCAGTAGACGATCTAATTCATGCCCACATAGGAGAAAAACTCATTTCAATTCAAGTTGGAGGGAGAATAATAAAGGGGAAGGACCAGAGGGATGGTTTAGGGTGTTCCCACTGAATGGCCACGATGTAGGAGTGTATGTCACACTTTTTGCATGCAGGACATAGCTACAAGAGGGAATCTACTTAATAAATTCAAATATTGTGATTTGGTCATCTGTACCTTCACATTAACCTGAAATTTAAAGAAAGCAAAAAACAGTTTCTTTTAAAGAGAATAGGTAAAATGTAAAACTTGCAGATGGATATTTGTTAGTCAGAAATTGTTGATATAGTAAGTATCATGTTTTGGCTCAGTGCCTGTAGCTCAGCAGCTAGGGTGCTAGCCACATACAATGAAGCTGGCAGGTTCAAATCCTGCCCAGGCCTGCCAAACGACAATGACAACTACAACCAAAAATTAGCCGGGCGTTGTGGCAGACACCTGTAGTCCCACCTACTTGGGAGGCTGAGGTAAGAAAATCACTTAAGCCTAAGAGTTTGAGGTTGTTATGAGCTGTGATGCCATGGCACTCTACTGAGGGCAACATGGTAAGACTCTGTCTCAAAAAAAAAAAAGTATCATGTTTTGAGATTTGGCTTTTTAAAAAAAGCCTCTTTTAGAAATAGATACTATAGTATTTATAGATGAAATGATATGATATCTTGGATTGCTTTAGGATCTTGTTGAGTTGGGAATGATGGCAGTGGTGGGGAATCTAGATGAAATAAGATAATCTGTTTAGGTGATTGTTAAATTATTAAATGACCTTTTTTGTATGTTTAAGATCTTTCATTATAAAAATATAAATTGCCTTTCTGCTTTCAAACAACACAAAATGTTAACTAATCTAGTTGTCTTGAAGAGTAAAGCATTTACTCCTAAAGTTTATATCTAATCTTTCTTTCTATAGGTCCCAGTATACCATTTTCCATTTTTGATGAGTTTCTTCTTTCAGAAAACAAGAATGAAAGGTTTGTTTTTAACTTAAAAGTTTTCTGGCTTGGTGCCTGTGGCTCAAGCAGCTAAGGCGCCAGCCACATATACCTAAGGTGGCGGGTTCGAATCCCCAGCCCGGGCCCGCC
>NW_003852445.1:6878764-6881809 GCF_000181295.1 Otolemur garnettii
AAAAAAAAAAAAAATCATTGTTGATGAAGATGTGGAAAAACTAACATTCATCCATTACATGTAGGAATGTAAAATGGTATAGCCACTTTGGAAAACAACTTGGCAATTTCCTCAAAATTTTAAACATAGAGTTGTGTTTAAACATAATGACCCAGCAATTCCTCTCCTAGATACATACCCAAAAGAATTAAAAGCTTATATTCACACAAAAAGCTTGCACATAAATGCTCATAACAGCATTATTCATGATAGTAAAAAATGTTCCTGAACTGACAAATGGATTAAAAATATGTTATCTGGGCTCGGCGCCTGTGGCTCAAGTGGCTAAGGCGCCAGCCACATACACCTAAGGTGGCGGGTTCGAATCCAGCCTGGGCCAAAATCTAGAAAAGACTCTATTCTTTTTGTATTGTTTTTTAATCAGTGAGGAGATTAAAATAATCTACGTGTTCAAGTGTTATCTGGGCTCGGCGCCTGTGGCTCAAGTGGCTAAGGCGCCAGCCACATACACCTAAGGTGGCGGGTTCGAATCCAGCCTGGGCCCGCCAAACAATAATAATGGCTTCAACCAAAAAATAGCCAGGCATTGTGGCAGGCACCTGTGGTCCCAGCTACTTGGGAGGCTGAGGCAGGAGACTCGCTTGAGCCCAGGAGTTGGAGATTGCTGTGAGCAGTGAAGCCATGGCATTCTACCCAGGGGGACAGCTTGAGGCTCTGTCTCAAAAAAAAAAAATGTTATCTGTTTATATGATAATGTTACTTGACACCGATAAAGAATGAACCACTGATAGATGTCACAACATGGATTCACCTTGAAAACTTTAAGCTAAGAGAATGAAGCCACATAGGAAAGAACACATTATGTGATCCCATTTATATGCAATGTCCAGAATAGGCAAAGGTAGATTGGGGATCTACAGGGAATTTAGGAGGACAGGGCGATAGAGAATGGCTGCTAATAGGTGTGGGGTTTTTGTCTAGAGTGATGAAAATGTTCTAGAGTTAGTGATGAGGGTTGTACGACCTTGTAAAAACCACTGAAATACATACTTCCAAGGGGTAAATTTTATGGTATAAGAATTATATCTAAAAAAAAAAATTTTTTTTTTAATACAGTCTCATTTTATCACCCTCAGAGTGTTGTAGTGTTATAGCTTATCGAAAGCTCATACTCTTGGTCTCAAATGATCCTCTTGCCTCAGCCTCCTGAGTAGCTAGAACTACAGGTGCCTGCCATAATGCTGGGCTTTTTTTTTTTTTTTTAGAAACAGGGTCTCATTCTTGCTTAGGCAATTTATCCACTTCAGTCTCCCAGAGTCATTTTTTTTAAATGGGGGAAAATCACTGCTTTGAAAGTCTTTTTGCACTTAAAATTTATTTATTTATTTGCAGTTTTTTGGCCTGCTCCTTTGAGCCACAGGTGCCACCCTCACTTAAGATTTTTCTTAACCAACATAGCAAAGGACATTGTGTATATATATATATATGTATGTAAATAAATAAATACTTTTTGTGGCAATGACAAAGTTATGTGGACCAACTATTTTTTTTCTTAGTAATGTTCTATTTTAATCACTACAAGTGACATGATAATACTACTTAGGGTATTAAGACTCTGAATAAACATTGAAATCAAAGTAAGTGTAAATAACCTTTATCATTGCCATTTTGTCAGAGTTTTAAAGGAAGAAAAATCCTCTTCAAACTAGCCTCTGAAACTTGTCATGAGATTTAAGAGAACTGAATATGTTTATGGGCGAGATGTGATCAGTAGCTTTGGTGATTTGAAACAGTGTGTTCTCCATCCTAGGGAATGAATCATTTGCAAAAATTTTTAAAAATATTTTTCTTTTTAACTTACTTCTTAATTGAGGTATATTTTACATCCAGTAACCTGCACAAGTATTGTACAACTAGATGAAGTTTCACATATGTGAATATCCATGCAAATGAAATCAAAACATTTCCAGCAACTCAGAAGAGACTAAGGAGCTTTTTATGACTTAAGGGTGCTCAGACTCCAATGGCACCAACAGCCATGATAATAGCTCATGGCATTGTAATTTCCAGGGAAGAAGTTGAAGCATGTATTCTTGTTATTTTTAAATATTTTCCAGGTGATTTTGGTACAATTAATCCACTGACTACTATGAAAAGACAATGATGTAAAAGAGTAATTACTGGAGAATACCACTAGGGAACATGATGCTTAGGTTGGATTTGGATACAGTGGTTCTATTTTGAGCTATTCAGAGATAGGCCAAATTATTAAAGTCCATCTTAATCTAGCTTTTTTGTTTTACAACATTATACTTGAATTTTGCTAATAGGTACCTACGCCTAAACAATTTTTATCCCCTAAGAAAATCATATTTAAAATGTCTAAACTAATAGGGTTGTAAGAAATAATTGTTCCCTGGGCTGGTCTTAAACTTTTGGCCTCAAGTGATCCTCCTGCATCTGCATCCCAAGGTGCTAGGCATGAACCACTGCACCTGGCCTGTCCTATAATTTTTTAGTTAAGCTTTATTTCTTCTCGGTGTACTTCCCACCTCTCCTTACTAATTTTGAGTCAGAAATTCAAAATATATGTCAAATTGATAATGAGGTAGGACATTATTATCTAGTATCTAGAAAAGATACTAGGTAATAATTTAAATGAAATATATACTTTTGTATGCTATAGTAAGTATATAAAGTGGTATAATCTCTGTGAGGGCAACTAAGCAATATGTATGAAGGACTTTGATATTTATTTGACCTGATAATTCTACTCTTAGGAATTAATCCTAAAAAAAAAAAAATTAAGATGCTTATAAAGATTTATGTATATAGGCTCAGCACCTGTGGCTCAAGTGGCTAAGGGGCCAGCCACATATAGCCAAGGTGGCAGGTTCGAATTCAGCCCAGGCCCACCAAACAACAACCAAAAAATAGCCGGCTGTTATGGTGGGTGCCTGTGGTCCCAGCTACTTGGGAGGCTGAGGCAGGAGACTCACTTGAGCCCAGGAGTTGGAGGTTGCTGTGAGCTGTGATGCCACAGCA
>NW_003852445.1:6883360-6885713 GCF_000181295.1 Otolemur garnettii
GGGCTGGGGATTCGAACCTGCCACCTTAGGTGTACGTGGCTGGCGCCTTAGCCGGTTGAGCTATAGGCGCCGAGCCCCAGATTGTGCTCTTATTCTTTGTGTGCTGCCAGTTACAATAAATAATTACCAAGCTTTTTCTATTTGCCAGGTTCTATTCTAAGGGCTTTATAGGAGAGTAAGGCTGCCTCAGATAAGGTGTTAATGGGATTTAGTGATTCATTTGGATATGAGGCTTAAAAGAAGTGAACTTTGATGGTTACGAGACAAAGAAGTCCTGGAGATTATGGAAACGTCAAGGAAACTTGTCAAAGTATAGATGGTTGGAGAAAAGGAGGCTTTTCATTTTCCTATAATACGTAATATCGAGTTTAAAGTAATGGTAGATCTCAGCGTGGCTCAGCATAGCTCTAACAAAAATAAGTAAAATAATGGTAGAATAGCTGATACTAATTTCAGATATGCAACTAAAGATTATTATTATTATTTTCTTTTTGTAGAGACAGAGTCTCACTTTATGGCCCTTGGTAGAGTGCTGTGGCCTCACACAGCTCACAGCAACCTCTAGTTCCTGGGCTTAGGCGATTCTCTTGCCTCAGCCTCCCAAATAGCTGGGACCACAGCTGCCTGCCACAATGCCCAGCTATGTTTTTGTTGCAGTTTGGCTGGGGCTGGGTTTGAACTCACCACCCTCTGTATATGGGGCCGGCACCCTACTCACTGAGCCACAGGCGCCACCTGCAACTAAAGATTATTAAAGTATTCTTTGATAGAGAGGTAGAAATGAATTAGGGAATAGGTATGAGAGAATGAGGGCCTTCTTTCAAAGTCAGCTAATTTAAACAAACTAATTCCAGTTTTAGGACTATTCTTTAATTTGCCAATTTGTGTTTTTAAAACATTTTAGAACTTTTTCTTAACAAACTTTTAATTACATTTAATTAAATGTAATTAAATGTTGTATATATTCATGTTGCATGATTTGAGTTTCCCTCTTATCAAAGAGTAAAAAGTCTAGAAAAGTGGCTGGGCGTGGTGGCTCATGCTTGGAGGCCAAGGTGGGTGGATTGCTTGAACTCATAAGTTCAAGAGCAAGAGTGAGACCCCATCTCTACTAAAAATGAAAAAAAAAAAAAAACTGAGGCAAGAGGATTGCTCAAGTCCAAGAATTTGAGATTGCTGTTAGCTATGACACCATGTCACTCTACCAAGGGTGACAAAATGAGACTGTCTCAAAAAGAAAAAGTCTAGAAAAGCGATGAAGAAGAAGAAAGTTAGTGTTAGTATTTCTCAAGAGTATAGAAAAGATGTAGAATAGGCATTTAGTATTGCTTGTCAACCAAAATAGAGGACGTTATCTATATTATGATTTGGGAAAATAATGGACTTTCCAAATGAGACAAGCAAATAAAGTCAAAAAAAATTATAAATTATTTAAAACTAAATTTTATTTTAAAATATAAGTCCAACATAAAATTTAAAAATTTACAAATTAAATTTATAAAATTGACATCAGTTGACATATTTCTATGAGAACTGACTCATTTGTGGTTCTTTTAGCCCAATCATTGAAGATAGTCATGAAGCCACACACTCCTCTGGCTTCTCTGGATCTTCTGCCTCAGTTTCGAGCACCTCCTCCATCAAATGTCTTCAAATTCCTGAGAAACTGGAGCTTACTAGTGAAACCGCAGGTAAGGTCATACATCTTGCTCATTGTGAGCAAACATCTATATGTCTAGTGAATACTTAGCAAACTAAGCTGTATGTTTTTCTTCCTTAGAGAAGTTGCTTTAAATTGTATTATGTTCAGAACAAATTAGTACTAACTAATTATAGTTACGTAAAGACCTGAGACAGATGGATATAGTTAGATTAACAGTGTTGACTGTGTAAACTTGCTTTTGTCCAGCAATCTGTTACAATATCCATTTTAAGCATTAGGTTTTTTTAAGTAAATTTTTTTTTAAACTTTCACTCTCCTACCTAGAAAACCCCACTCAGTCGCCCTGGTGTTTGCAGTATCGCAGACAACTGCTAAAATCCCTACCAGAGTTAATCACCTCTGCAGAGTTTTCTGTAGAAGATAGACCAATGCCTAAGTTGGAAATAGAGAAGGAAATTGAATTAGGTAAGTATCACTAAATGCATGTCCTTTTGTATGTAACAGTATACAAATAAGTCATTATTTGTACTTGAGATTGATGCTTGAGCACCATAAATACTCCTAGGTTGTAAGAAATAGCATTATAAATGTTGACATATTAATAACTTTATGTCCCAGTAACAGTAGGAATTATGTCTTCTCCTCTTTCATTTTTTTTTTTTTTTTTTTTTTTTGAGACAAAGCCTCAAG
>NW_003852445.1:6886976-6888521 GCF_000181295.1 Otolemur garnettii
ACAGCTCACAGCAACCTCCAACTCTTGGGCTTAAGTGATTCTCTTGCCTCAGCCTACCAGTAGCTGAGACTATAGGCACCCGCCACAACACCCAGCTATTTTTGTTGCAGTTGTCATTGTTTAGCAGGCCCAGGCTGGGTTTGAACCACCAGCCTTGGTGTATGTGTCTGGTGCTGTAACCACTGTGCTATGGACACTGAGCCAAAAAATGAGACAATATTATATAAATCTCTCAGCATATATCCAAACATATTAAGGGTTTTTTTGGGGGGGAGGTGTTTTTTGAGGAAATGTCTCCTAAAATTTTCTGGCCTGCTCCAATCTAGGATAGAGTTATACTCTAGGCTTGACACACAGACATTACCATCTTGAAATTTCCTTTTACCATCATCCCTAGATAATCATGTTACCTTTCCCTATGTTGGATGCCCAGGTGTTTAGATCCCATATTTCCTTCTTACTCGGTTTAATTCCTCATATTTTGAAGGAACACATACTTCATCAGCTTCCTGAAAAAGGGATGAGATATGTAATTTCTTGTATATCTGAAAATTCCTTATCCTGTATTT
Organism: Otolemur garnettii; assembly: GCF_000181295.1. NCBI lineage: Eukaryota > Metazoa > Chordata > Mammalia > Primates > Galagidae > Otolemur > Otolemur garnettii. The sequence continues at coordinate 6,887,546 of NW_003852445.1, forward strand.
TTTTTTTTTTAAGACAGAGTTTCACTATCTTGCCCTGGGTAGAGTGCGATGGTGTCATAGCTGACAGCAACCTCAAACTCTTGTACTTAAGCAATTCTCTTGCCTCAGACTCCCAAGTAGCTGGGACTACAGGCACCCACCACAATGCCCGGCTATTTTTGTTGTTGTTGTCATTGTTGTTTACCAGGCCCAGGCTGGGTTGGAACCCACCAGCCCTGGTGCATGTGACCGGCACCCTAACCACTGAGCTATGGGCTCCGATCCTTATTCTGCATTTTTACTTGATTGATAGTTTGGTTGGATATAGAATTCCAAATTAATTTTTTTCTTTTAATTTCAAAGAGTCCTGTTATCTTTGGGGCTCTAACCTGAGTCTTGGAGTTTTGAGTCAAGCTATTTTTCCTTCTCTGGATCCTTATAGAGTCTTATGTTTGTCCCCAATATTCTGAAATGTCACAATGTTTTGGTATAAGTTTCTTTTGTTACTCACACGCTGAGTACTCAGTGACCTCTGGCAATTCCCTCAGTTCTGAGAAATTGAAAAAATTAGTTCTTTCTCTCAGTTTTTCTCTGTTTTCTCATGCTACAATTATTTTTAAGAGGTATGGGTTTGGTTCTCTTAGAACCTCTAAAAATACTGATTTTTTTCTCTTATTTTCTGTGTCTTTTATCAAATTTATTTTTAGTTGTCTTACTGGGTTTTCAAAAATTTCATCTGTATTCAGTTTGCAAGAGCTGTTTTTCATTGTCAGAATTTTCTTTGTAGCATTCTGTTCTTCATTTCAAAGATGAAATATCCCTTATCCCTCTGAAATTTAATGATGTATAATTTTTTTTTTCTCCTTGCATTGTCTGTTTGCTCCTGTTTTTATCTGTTTTGATCTGTCTTTCTTTTTTTTTTTTTTTGAGACAGAGCCTCAAGCTGTCCCCCTGGGTAGAGTGCCATGGCATTACAGCTCACAGCAACCTCCAACTC
>NW_003852445.1:6888643-6905300 GCF_000181295.1 Otolemur garnettii
GGCTGGGGATTCGAACCCGCCACCTTAGGTGTACGTGGCTGGCGCCTTAGCCGGTTGAGCTATAGGCGCCGAGCCTGATCTGTCTTTCATACTGGAGGCTTTCTTTGTTTTTGGTTCGCTACTCATATTTAAGGGTGGGACACTAAATACTAGTTTAGTGTATGTGGGGGGATATTAACAGCTGTAAACTTCTCTGTAGGATTATCTAGCATGGCCATTTTATTGGGAAACCCCCTAATCTTTAGATCTTTTTCTCTTGAGCTGATGCGATCCCTCAGAGAAGACTTCTAATTTCCCGCTTGAGCACATAAGCCGGCTTCTAGCTCTCTGAAAGCTGAGTGGAAATAAGGCCAGAGAATAAGGAAGCGCATCATAACATCTGATATATAAACTTTTCCCTGTTTTCCATATGGTATCCCCACCCTCATTGCCTCATACCCTCTAGTCCGGAGCCTTTGTGTCTTATACTCCCTAGGGAATAAACTTCTAGTCTTCCGGAATAGGGGAGAGGCAGTTGCTGGGCTGGGCTGGGCTGAGGGAGTAGGAGGGGGAATCTGGGATCTAACTGCCTCTTAAATGGGGTTCAATCACCCCCTATTTTAGCTTCACCCTCAGCCTTACTTCTATACCATAATTGGTGTTACCAGTTATTATACTATGGGAAAATAGTCTTATAGTATAAATGTGGTGGTTCTTCAGCTTTTTCCACTGCTAGAATCACTTTGCCTTGGGTCTTCTAAAGTGGTTTCTACCTCTTATTCGCTTCCCAGCTTCCAGAATTTTGTTGCTATTATGTCCTTTATTGTAGATTTATGCCTCTTAAAATATCCCTTTCTTATTATTTAAGAATCAGAAGGGCTAGAGGAAATGTGTTTTCAATCTGCCAACTATAACCATAGAATCTAATTGTACTTATTTTAAATATATAATGTCTTACAGGTATCTTCTCAACCTGTCCCATGGGACTTGTATATCACTCTCAAATTAAAGGAACGTTTAAATGAGGAATTTGACCATTTATGCAGCTGTTATCAATACCAAGATGGCTGTATTGTTTTGCACCAATATATAAACTGCTTCACCCTTCAGGTTTGCAATAATATTAAAAACATGTAACTTAATGTCCTCAAATAAAAAATTTGTGCTCCATTTAGCAAAGGAATTTAGCATAAAATTTCTACAAATAGACCAATTAAATTGTAAGTTAAAAGCACTGATAATTTTCTTTTCCCAAGTTATTTTAACTGACAGCTTCTTTGATTTTTTTTTATACTTTAAATTTTATTGATTTTCAAACATTAACAGAATTATGCAGTCAACACACATCTATGATAATCATTAGCTTATGGCTAATTTTGTTTTATCTATACCACCTCCACTCTATTTGTTTTATTGACTGATTTACACAGGGTCCTGCTGTGTTGCCCGTGATGGTCTTGAATTCCTGGGCTCAAGTAATCTTCCCACCTCAGCCCTATAGAGTAACTGAAACTACAAGAAGGTACCACCACACCTGGTACCTGATTTTTAAAACTCTGACACAAAAGGGTGCACCTGTGGCTCAGAGAATAAGGCGCTGGTTCCATATACTGAGGGTGGTGGGTTCAAACCTGGCCCCGGCCAAACTGGAAACAAAACAATAGCCAAGCGTTGTGGTGGGTGCCTATAGTCCCAGCTACTTGGGAGGTTGAGGCAGGAGAATTGCCTAAGCCCAGGAGCTGGAGGTTGCTATGAGCTGACACCACAGCATTCTACCAAGGGCAACAAAGTGAGACTCTCTCTTAAAAAAAAAAAAACTCTAATACAAAATATCATTTTATTTTATTCTTTGGTATGTTCTGAAGAAAGTTTTGCTGAAGATTCTGATAGTAATATGAATTCTATGAAATGGTTGGAATAAGAGTATTTTAAAATATAGAGTACCTATTGTGGGCCAGGCTTATCAAGTCCTAACAATCTTATGGGAGATCACAGTGTTGTTAAAACTGGGCCATAGGCTCGGCGCCTATAGCTCAACCGGCTAAGGCGCCAGCCACGTACACCTAAGGTGGCGGGTTCGAATCCCCAGCCTGGACCAGCCAAACAACAATGACGGCTGCAACCAAAAAATAGCCGGGCGTTGTGGCGGGCGCCTGTGGTCCCAGCTACTTGGGAGGCAGAGGCAGGAGACTCGCTTGAGCCCAGGAGTTGGAGGTTGCTGTGAGCTGTAATGCCACGGCACGCTACCCAGGGGGACAGCTTGAGGCTCTGTCTCAAAAAAAAAAAAAAAAAACTGGGCCATAGACCCAGACTACAAAGGAGCCTACATTTTAGTAGAGAATAAGGAAGAATACAAACCAGCAGTTATCAAGGTATTGAGTATAACTGCAATCCACCCGATTTGAGAAATAGTTTTCTGTCTATTTCCAGGATCTTCTTCAACACAGTGAATTTATTACTCATGAAATAACAATGCTGATTATTTATAACCTTTTGACAATAGTAGAGAAGCTACACAAAGCAGAAATAGTCCATGGTGACTTGAGTCCACGGAGTCTGATCCTGAGAAACAGGTTGGTCCTTTTTATTCTCTTAAAATTCTGTCAGGTTTCTCTTGAAACATGGATAGTTGACAATTTTTTAAAGCCTTTTGGTAAATGCTGTATTAAGGAACGCATTATGTTAAGAGAATATTTGCTACCTAAAAGTCAATAATCACTGGAAATAGTTTAAAAGAATTCAAAGAAAGAAACATAATGAGGAAATACACTAATTCAGATGAAAGAATTAACTACGAGTATTGTAATAATCCACGTCAATAAGAGATGTAAAATGAATGTTTTTAGGAATATAAAACTATTCTAGTCATGTCTAGTCATTCTTTGCATGGGGTCAGTGCAGATATAGCAAGGATGCCAGCAAAATTGAGGCACTGCTCAGTTTCATGGACCAAAGCTTAAGTCAGGCCTAATTGAGAGGTTACCCAAGAGAAGTGAGTAAAACCACAGTGCAAATACAAACTATGCCAAGAAAGGGAGGGAGTTTAGTGTTTAGATTAAACCCAGTTTGTCCATTAGATTTGAGAGGTGGACAGAGAGCAAGAAATAAGAAATGAAGAAAATTCAGGAATTGTTTAGGCATGAGTAAGGCAAAACCAGTCTTAAGATTGTTGTTTTATGAAAAGAACTAAAGGACCAACACAGCATTTTAGTGATCACTGGTCTCGTAGTCTTTCAATAGATTTAAAGATGCTGTGTGTGCCCAACCCCATGTCTTGGGTAAGCAGTTAACTTTCTTTCTGAGGTCACTGGTATACATAAATAGTTTGAATCATTCTTTACATTTCTTCTGACTACTTCATCTGTAAGAAGAGACTGAATTAGACTCTAAATCAGGGGTCCTCAAACTTTTTAAACAGGGGGCCAGTTCACTGTTCTCAGACTGTTGGAGGGCCAGGCGGCGGGCCCTAGGATGAGTCGGCTGCTAAGCAGGACAGGCAGTGGCAGCAAAAACACCCGGTGGGCCAGATAAATGTCCTAGGTGGGCCGCAGTTTGAGGATGCCTGCTGTAAATCATAGTTGGCATAGAAAGTTAAAGAACCTGCAATGTATTTCTGCAGTTATAACCAAAAGACTTCTTTCCTGAGATAGTAGATTCCTAAAGGCTTTCCTAGAAATAATGTAGCAGCATTTTTCATCTCGGGTACCTTAGGTATTTTAGATGAGAATTATTTGTGCAAGTCTGTTTCAAGTACAGTAGAACCTCTAAGTTGACCACCCAAAGGACTATAACAAACTGTTCAGCATACAGAGGTGGTCAACATAAGTGTAGCTAGATCTACAGTATTGATACATACATGTGGTACATGTCCAGTCTATGAAATTAGGTCAACTTAAGGAGGTAGTCAATATAGGGAGGTGGTCAGTTATGGAGGTTTATCATATTGCAGCATATTTTATATCCACGTTTTCCATTACTCTCCTCAGCCATTGTGATCATCAGAAATCCCCCCATGTTTCCAAATGTTAGTACCACTGTTGCAGTTTTTATTCACCCTACTTCACAACACTGCAAGTTTAGAGGACAGTGTTAGAATTCTCAGGACTATGGAAATTGCTGGCAGATATATATATGGTCTACGAATTCGAACAGCCCTTCTCTCAGCCACCAGGGACTCCGGGAAAACACATAGCATTAAAGAGACATTACCTTTTATGTTGTCACTACTCATCACATTTGATAGGAAATTTCACATAGATTCGCAAGGAATTAAAAGCCAGAAGAAACCTTTTGAAATGGCTTAACTTTAGTTGTGACGTATTTTTTTGTCAAGAAAATGAGAAAAGTGGAATCTTGCCCATCGTAACAGTAAGTTAGTAGCTGACTACGGGACTAGGAGACCTTCCTGCTTTTTATTAACCTAAGAAACATTTTTCCTACCTCAACCAGTTTTAAAAATAACTTATAGATTTATGATGGTTCAAAAATAAATCAGATCTTGTGCCAAGGAAAAATGGGAGCAATTTCATCTTAAAGTAAAATTAACAAAACACTTCTGTGCCATAGAGGTATGTGATTGGAGTAGTGAAAGCCTATATTTAGGAATATAGGACCTATACCAGTATCACTCAAGAATTTGAGGAAACTAATTGAGAAAAACCGAGAGGCTGAAGTTTATGAAAATAATCCATTCTTTTCTGTCAGGTAAATAGTTCCTATATCTGTTTGAAGGATTGCTTTATTGCTTAGAAAAATACAAAGCCAAGGAAAATATAATTAATTGACAGTGAATTGGTATTATGAAGTTTTTTGTTGTTGTTGTTGTTGTTGTTGTTTTTTGAGACAGAGTCTCACTTTATCACCCTTGGTACAGTGCCATGGCATCACAGCTCACAGCAACCTCTAACTCCTGGGCTTAAGCGATTCTCTTGCCTCAGCCTCCCAAGTAGCTGGGACTACAGGCGCCCGCCACTACGCCCAGCTATTTTTTGTTGCAGTTTGGCCAGGGTTGGGTTCAAACCCACTACCCTCGGTATAGGGGGCCGGTGCCCTACTCACTGAACCACAGGCGCCGCCATATAAAGTTTTTTTTTTTTTCCAGTTTTTGGCCAGGGCTGGGTTTGAACCCGCCACCTCTAGCATATGGGCCCAGCACCCTACTCCTTTGAGCCACAGGCGCTGCCCTGTATCAAGTATTTTTTAAGAAATAAGAGTTGGAATTACAAATAGAATGTGGTGTTTAATAGAAACAAGAAATATTATGATATAGACAGCATTTTACAAAAAAAACTCAGACTTGTATTGTTTTCCATTAAACTCTAGAAGGAAAAATCTGAGCAATACTTGGAAAGCTTATCTAGAATAATATAGAAGAAAGGCACTGGCACCTATAAAAGCTTAATTTCCTCCATCATAATTCCTGTCAGTGTATAAGTCATTGCTGCTGTACATGTTAATGTGTACAGTATGAACAGAAGCTTCTCCTTCCCATACTTTATATGACATGGAAACAAGTGTTTGGTGGTAGTCACACACTGTGGTTTAAAATATACTTTGTTTCCCCAACTGATCTTGACATTCCTTCTTCCCCATTTGGGTGGTCGCTGCTGCTGCACTTACAGGTGCATTTTCACAATTTACCACTGGAGGGAGCTGTTGGCATAGCTAAAACATACCTGTAGTGCTTTTTTTTTTTTTGTAAGAATGGCTGTGCAGCTTCTTTCATGGCCTATTTTTGTTATCTCTTTCTCTTAAATTTGGACACAGAATCCATGATCCCTATGATTATGATAAGAACAATCAAGCTTTGAAGATAGTAGACTTTTCCTACAGTGTTGACCTTGGGGTGCAGCTAGATGTTTTTACCCTCAGCGGCTTTCGGACTGTACAGCTCCTGGAAGGACAAAAGATCCTGGCTAACTGTTCTTCTCCCTACCAAGTAAGTGTAAAACAAGCCTGAGCAAATATGGAGAGGGTCTCTTAATCTCTTTATTGTCTAGATAAGCTATTAAAGCTAGTGTTCACTGGTATTGGCTTTCCTGGAATGGGTGACCTAGTTTTCAGATATCACCAAGTCAAGCAAAACGTACCGTTTTTCTGGCACAGCGCTGAAGAATATGCGCATACACGTGCACACCCGACTGACTCAGTAACCTAAGTGTCAGGGCCATTTCTACCACTTACCATCCACATGGTCTTTTATAAGTTATTTTCTATGATCTTCTCTATAAAATAAGGATAACAGTGTCTGCTCTGTATACATGAGAATTGTTGCAAGGATTGAATGAAATAATGTATATAAAAAGGACATTAGGACAAATGTAGAGTGTCTTTATATGGTGGCGTTATATGCAAAAATCTCTTCCAACTCAGCTCTAGTCATGAGGTATTTGCTGGTTGAATGTGTAGCATGAACCTGAACTTGTCATCTGAACCAGATTTAGATTGTAGCCTGGAGTTCTTACCAATCCAGTAGGTCTACACATTTGAATTTGATAGTCCAGATATTTTGTCATCTTTTGTTCTTAAGGATATTTCCTAGAGTTGACTCTGTTGATCACCTCTTTGGGTGATCACCTCTTTGGGTAATCTCTCTTTACTGTAAGGGTGAGGAATGGTCTGCTAAAATGTGTCTCATAAAATAAATTCAGTTTAGCATTGTTAATACCTTTCAACTTCCTACATAAATAAGCTGCCATGGTAGAGGCAGAGAATTATTTTAGCTGATGGTGCTTTTTGTGATTTCAGGTAGACCTGTTTGGTATAGCAGATTTAGCACATTTACTATTGTTCAAGGAACACCTACAGGTCTTCTGGGATGGGTCCCTCTGGAAACTTAGCCAAAATATTTCTGAGTAAGTATTGGTGATTTCAGGGTCTTTGCCTGTCCAAATAATTTTTTCTGTCTCTTGCGTGCTCTCTGCTTTGGCAGCCTTTGTTTTCTTAATCTAAGTGCCATGAGTCCAATAATTTCAGCCAGTTTTCATTAGAGTATCAGTGGAGCACTTAGTGTAGGATAATGAAACTTTGAGTCTTACAAGTAAGACTTACAAATAAGACTCAAAGTATTCAGACTTCAGGACAGTATCCTGAGTGTAGTTACATCATACAGACTGCAATTATAGGATAGAAGCTTTGAAGCCTCTCTGTTTAGGAGTATTAAAAAATGTTGGGTGCAGTGGCTCACACCTGTAATCCTAGCACTCTGGGAGGCTGAGGCAGGTGGATTGCCTGAGCTTATAGGTTTGAGACCAGCCTGAGCAAGTGCGAGACCCCATCTCTAAAAAATAGCCAGGCGTTGTGGCTGGGGCTTAATGACCCCAGCTACTGGGGAGGCTGAGGCAAGAGGATCACTGGAGTCTTAAGAGTTTGAGGTTGCTGTGAGCTATGATGGCACAGCACTCTACCAAGGGTGACAAAAAAAAGTTAAAAAATATTTTGTGGGCCAGGTGCAGTGGCTCACACCTATAATCCTAGCACTCTGGGAGGCTGAGGCAAGTGGATGGCCTGAGGTCATGAGTTTGAAACCAGTCTGAGCCAGAGCCAGAGCAGGACCTCATCTCTAAAAATAGCTGGACTTTGTGGTGGGCACTTGTAGTACCAGCTACTTGGGAAGCTGAGGCAAGAGGATCACTTGAGCCCAAGAGTTTGAGGTTGCTGTGAACTATGATGCCACTGCACTCTACCAAAGGCAACAAAGTGAGACTGTCTCAAAAAAAAAAAATACTTTGCAAGAATAATTTTCTAACCAATTGATGTTAGTTTTAAAACCCCTTTTAATAGCAATCATTACCAAAAGTTAATAAGCATCTCTTGAAGAAAGTTAAATTTCTAAAATAATATACTAATGTTAGGCTATTATGTATCTAATGAGGAGGTAGATCCAAATCAGAAAATTGAATCTCCTGGTGAAGAAGTCAATGTTCTCTTAATAAAAACTGTTTAGTCTCAGAACCTTAGTACTGTCTCAAGCCTGCTCATAAAACTTATTAAATATTTGTGTTCCTGGCTTGGCACCAGCCACATACACCTAAGGTGGCAGGTTCAAATCCAGCCCCAGCCCGCCAAAACAACAATGATGGCTGCAACCAAAAATAGCCAGGCATTGTGGTGGGCACCTGTGGTCCCAGCTACTTGGGAGGCAGAGACAGGAGACTCGCTTGAGCCCAGGAGTTGGAGGTTGCTGTGAGCTGTGATGCCATGGCGCTCTACCCAGGGGGACAGCTTGAGGCTCTGTCTCAAAAAAAAAAAAAAAAAAAATCTGTGTTCCACTTCAGCTTATTTCAGGTACTAACTTCCCAGGATAAGCTTACCAATCTATCACATATTGGCATAGTTAGTCTTTGGGTTTTGGGGGGGGGGTTTTGAGACAGAATCAAAAGTAGAGTGCTATGACATCACAGCTCACAGCAACCTCAAACTTTTGGGCTTAAGCAATTCTCTTGCCTCAGCTTCCCAAGTAGCTGGAATTATAGGTGCCTGCCACAAGGCCTGGCTGTATTTTGTTGCAGTTGTCATTGTTGTTTAGCAGGCCTGGGCCAGGTTCGAACCTGCCTGCCTTGGTGTATGTGGCCAGCACCCTAACCACTGAGCAACAGGCATCGAGCCTATTTGGTTTTAAAAAAAAAATTGCTGTTGAAGGTTTAGTGCCTTTCCTCCATTTCCCCCTCTGAATGATTGAGTTGTAATTTTTTTCTTTATTTAATTCAGAAATTGGCTGGTCTTATTTGTCTTTTACACATACTTTTAAAATAGACTTGAGATTTATGTACTACATATAGAAGAGATTTAGGTATCTTCAGTTGGCTGTGGTCCAGGCAGGTCTGGCTAATAAGCAGAAACAGGTGGAGTCAATTGGGATTTCCTAACAGCTCTGCCTTAGACAACAGTAGAAGTTTCTTTGATAAAAAGAAAATAAGCAAAGATATAAACATAGATTTAAGCAGCAGTTACTTCAGTCATGCTTGGGATTGTCAGAGAATTGTGAAGATGATAAACCACTGGGGTGGAGGAGGGAGCTGTAATCTTTAATGACCTAACTCTAGGGAAGTTAGAGAGAGGAGGTAAAATTCCTTTTTCTTCTATCCGTAGAAGGAAAGTGCTTGAAAAGAGCTACGTTTTAGTAGACAGAGAAAATGTACAGGTTGAGATGAGAGAATTTCTTCTCTTTATGTACGTTATATTATAGCTTTTCCTACTGTGGTATCCTTTTTTTGTAGTTCTTCCCTAGACTTTCAAAGGACTATTTGAATGATCTCTAACCCTAGAGTTCTGGGTATTGCCTCCTTAAATCATCCTGGTGCATAAATGTACCACTGAGTTAAATACAGAGAGAGTTCTAATTTTCATATGCCTAATCTTGATGGAAATGGTTTTATGTATTTTTAGGGTAAAAGATGGTGAATTGTGGAATAAATTCTTTGTGCGGATTCTGAATGCCAATGATGAGTCCACAGTGTTTGTTCTGAGGGAACTTGCAGCAGAAATGAATGGGGTTTTTGACACCACATTCCAAAGTCATCTGAACAAAGCCTTATGGAAGGTAGGGAAGCTAACTAGTCCTGGGGCTTTGCTCTTTCAGTAAGATAGTCAAGTCTCTCACCAGATGCCTGTGTTTGTATAGTGAGATACTGAAACTGTATATACTGTCATTTAATTTAGAACACTACCAATGCTTTTCTGCTTTTCAGCAGAGCCTATTTCTAAGTAACTGGTATTTTTTACATAGCAATGTACTTACTTGTGGCCTTGTCTAATTTTAACAAAGAACTGTCTTATTCTAGATAGACTCCATACGAATGAGTACCTTATTGCCATTAACCCATTTGTCTCTACTTTTCCCCTTTTGTAATTTGTAACATGTACTTTTATGAGCACTGTGTATTTTGTAAATAATAAAACAATATTTGTTAAATTTGTGCTTCTAAATTTCATCTACTTTTGCTAACTAAGATAATAAACGAGTTAATTTTGCAGAGAGGAACTACTTTGCCCAAGAAATTTATAGATCCTGGACTTGGAATGATTATAACAAGTCAGAATAGTCAGTCATTATTTAGGTGTTCCTGATCTTCTAACAGCGGTCTAGATTTGGTATATCTAAATGGTATATCTAAAATGATATACAAATTTTCTTAAATTTCAAATGGTAAAGCCATACATGTGGCTTATATTTAATGTTTTTACTTCTATTCACCAAGGCCTTGGTCTATTTATAGGATCTAGTGGTGCTGCTCCTACTGGGTCTCTTGATTAGACACTGTGAAAAAGGAAAAGAAAAGGTTTTGAACAGGGTTTAGCAACCTTTCAGAAATGGAATAATCATTCTATCACATGCAGAATGACTTGGAGGTGGCAAAGGTCAGTGAAGGAAGTAAAAGGAAATTTTGTTTGAAATATTTGAGGAAGCAGGAGGTCAGAATAAAAATAAAACTTTAAAGCATGAATTAATTTGAGAGAGAGTAGGCCTAGATGAAGTATTGTAGGACACCCAAAGGGAAGCATGAATTACATTTGGCCTTGGAGATAGGAAAGAAAATTGGTTAAGGGGGGGGGGCAGTGAAAATGATCTAATTATATATTTTATATCTAAATATCAAGTTTAGGCCGGGCGTGGTGGCTCACACCTGTAATCCCAGCACTCTGAGAGGCTGAGGTGGGTGGATTGCCTGAACTCAGGAGTTCGAGACCAGCATGAGCAAGAGTGAGAACCTGTCTCTAAAAAAAATAGCTGGGCATTGTGGTGGGCATCTGTAGTCCCAGCTACTGGGGGGCTGAGGCAAGAGGATTGCTTGAGCCCAAGAGTTTGAGGTTGCTGTGAGCTATGATGCCATGGCACTCTGAGGATGGCAAAATGAAACTCTTGTCAAATGAATAAATAAATAATCTAATGTTCCTCCATGCTGGTGTCTGATTTTTTTTTTCCTCTTTAGTTGTCACTGTTACTGCTCTAAGATTGCTGGAAAGCAAAAAATCCCATGTATATCTCAACTAAAAATATTTAAGTAGATATGGTTGAAGCACTGAAAATGTGACTTGGATCTGAAAGATGATCAACATAAAAATATTTGTTCTTAACCAAAATTCAGCTCTCTAAACATTGTCACATTTGCTTCTCCTACTGATGGTATAAAATGCATTATACCGATGTATCATTTTATATAATCGAGTCCCCTCCCTGTCTGCTCTCCTCATTTCTCAATCCACTGCGTTGACACATAAAGTCTGACACTGGACAGTAAATTTAGATTCCTTCTTAATGTAGGCTTAGCTTCTATCTAGTAAATTCTTCATCAGCCTTGACAACAGGCTATGATATGGATAAAGCTTTGTTTCTGAGGAAGGGGAGAGGTATCTGAGGAAGCTACTCTGTTAGAGAACCATTTGCCACCCCCTCTTCACTTCCCCATCTCCTTCAAACCTAGCTCTTTTTTTTGTTTGTTTGTTTTTTGCAGTTTTTGGTCGGTGGGTTTGAACCCGCCACCTCCAGCATATGGGGCTGGCGCCCTACCCCTTTGAGCCACAGGCGCCGCCCACAAACCTAGCCCTTCTTTTTAGAGGGGAAGATAAGAGTGCCTGACCAGTTAGGACCTTAGATATGTTAGGTTTTTTTCTTGGCCTAAGCATAAAACCATAAAGAGGGATCTTTTCCATCTCCCTTATGTATTATGCTTGTTTCTCTTGGAAGAAGAAAGGCTTTCTTTTTTTGGCAAAAACTTAAAATGTTTATTTCTTGTTCACTAAGGCAGAAATAGTATAATGATGGACCTGGGCCAGGTGTGGAGGGACAAAGCTAAAAAGACATTATTTTTACTTTTGTTTGAAATGAGACCATGGAATATATAGCGCATCACCGTTCACAAAGTATTTGTACATCCACCAATCTCATACCATTGTCAGGGCCTTCATCCTTCTATGACAGTTGTACAAGAAACTTTCCACCAAGTCAGAGTGCTCTGATGTCAAACCTGAATGTGGACATAAAAGGGTTTTCATGTAGCAGTAGGACTTCAGACCTTTGGCTGAGCTATTATCTCAAGGTAGATAAGAAAGCCTTTGGAGGGTTAGTACAAGATTCTTTGAAACAACTCTGTTGTTGATGTCTTTAGGCCAAAGAGCAAAGACAACAAAGAAGTGCTTTTTTGTTGTATCTGAAAGGAGGAATTCTACAACTACACAGGTTCTTACTAGCATGCCAAATTTGCTTCTAATCTGCCTTCTAAAATTAAGACTTCCCCAGTGGAGAGGATATGTATTTAAAAAAAAATTTTTTTGTAACACAGCAAAGTTCAACCTTAAGGAGGGGGGAGGTCCCACCAAATACATAAGAAGCTTTGAATATTTAGTGAGGATAAAGGTGGCATTTAAATCAGTATGAGGAAAAGAAGATTATTCAATATCTGTTGTTGAGGCCTGGCACCTGTAGCTCAAGTGGCTAAGGCACCAGCCACATACACCTGAGCTGGCGGGTTCAAATCCAGCCCAGGCCTGCCAAACAACAATGACGGCTGCAACCAAAAAATAGCAGGGCATTGTGGTGGGCGTCTGTAGTCCCAGCTATGTGGGAGGCAGAGGCAGGAGAATCGCTTAAGCCCAGGAGTTGGAGGTTGCTGTGAGCTGTGATGTCAAAGCACTCTACCTAGGGTGACAGCTTGAGGCTCTGTCTCAAAAAAAAAAAAAAAAAAAAAAAAAAAATATATATATATATATATATATATATATCTCTGTTGTTGAAACAATGAATTAGAGTGTGGGCTTTATGTCCAGTGTCACCACTAGCTCACATAGCACCTTTTTTTTTTGAGACAGAGTCTCAAGCTGTCACCCTGGGTAGAATGCCATGGCGTCACAGCTCAGCAACCTCAAACTCTTGCACTTCAGCAATTCTCCTGTCTCAGCTTCCCAAGTAGCTGGGACTACAGGCGCCCGCCACAATGCCCAGCTGTTTTTTGCTGCAGTTGTCATTGTTTTAGCAGGCCTGGTTGGGTTTGAACCTGCCAGCCTTGGTGTACATGGCTGTCGCCCTCCCCACTGAGCTACGGGTGCCCAGCCCACACAGCACCTTTGTGCACTTTACACAGAGGCTTCTTCCTCTAGGATTTACTGCCTCCCAATGCACATAGTTGTATTGAATTTCAGTCCCTACTTATCCGTCAGCCTGGTATTCTGCAGCAAATATGTTGTACAGCCTTATGCAGTGATCTTAACCTATCTCACTGCTTATCCACACAACAATTTTGGATAGATTAAAAATTTTAATGAAAGTATAAAGTACTAGATGATTTTGTAATCTTCACAAATAAGATTGCTATTAGTATAAAGGACAGAAAGTTAAGTACAACATAGCCACTTATCCTTTCCTCCAAAAACATAAGTACCATAAACTCGAACTAGGAAAATTTACTTGCAATGAGTATTTACATCATCCTTCTAGTACACTATCTCAAGGTCTCCTGATCGATATCTTCTCCCACTGCCTCCCGCCAAATCAGTACCCTTCAGTGGCTTCCCATCTCAGCCCCAAATCCAAAGACTTGATCATGGCCCCCAAGACCCTATCCAATCTACCCCCTACTCTTTCTCTGTCCTTTTTCCTACTCCTGTTTCCTTGCTCCCTCCACTCTAGTCTGCCCACCTCCCGCTGCTCCTCAAAGGTGCCAACTTGTTTCCGTCTTTAGAGCCTTTTTGCTTATTATTTCTTCTGCCTGGAATATTCTTTCTCCAATCTTCATTTGGATTACTTCCTTACTTCCCCTCAGCTGAGTGTCTCATCTGATCTCTAACAGAGAGGCCTTCCCTGACCATTCTATACAAAATAGCTTCCTACGTACACTGCTATTGGTTCCCATCCCTTTTTACTCTTTTCTGTTTTTTTTCCATAGCACCTGTCACTCCTCATATGTTTGTGTGTGTACATATACTTTTCCTGTATCTCACACTACAATTTAAGCTCCTTAAAAGTAAGGATTTTCTTTGTTTTCTGGGTACTTTGTTTGGCAGAGTCTCCCAGTTTTACCTCAGGCTATAATGCCTAGCTCACAGCAACCTGAAACTCCTGGATTCAAGTGATCCTCCGCCCTCAGCCTCCCCAGTAGGTGGGACTATAGGCATGTGCCATCACTCCGGATTATTTTTCTATTTTTAGTAGAGACAGGGTCTCACTCTTGCTTAGGCTGGTTTTCTGTTTTAACCCTAAAACCCAGAATAGTGCCTGAATGAATAAAACTTTTACCTAAAGTACAAAGAACTCTTAAAAATGAAAAAAAAAGCAAAACCAATAGAAATAGGCAAAAGACATGAACAATCCACTGAACATTTTAATGGCCAATATACGTGAGATGTTCAACTTCATTCCTAATTAAATAAAATGCAAAATAAACCAGAAGTAAATGGTTAAAAATTGTATTTGTGAGGATGGGGGAGGTTGGGGTACAGGTACTAATATAAGTTGGGGTGGAAATTGGTACATTATAAGTTAATTGAACAATATTATTAATAAATTTATTCCCTTTAGCTCATAAATTTTTCTAGAATTTATCTCATAAAAACATTGACACATGCTTAAAGAGAAAGCACTCTTTGTTATATTTGTCCTCACTGCTTCCAAGGCTCATTAATCCATGAGATAATCCATGTGACAGCCCCTGGGAAAGCAAGCATGCAGAGGTACCAACGGACCATCGCTGTGGGCCACAGAGTCCCTCACCCTGAGCAGGTAAAGCCCTTCCAGTTTGCCATGGGCTGCCTTCTTACAGTTGGCAGAACCTGAGTTAAGCAGACATTTTCAGCATGGGTTTAATTTTTTTTTTTTTTTAATTGAGACAGTGTCATTTTGGCACTCTCAGTAGAGTGCGTGGCATCATAGCTCACAGCAACCTCAAACTCTTGGACTTTAGCAATTCTCTTGCCTCAGCCTCCCTAGAAGCTGGGACTACAGGTACCTGCCACAATGCGTGGCTATTTTTGTTTGTTTTAGCAGGCCCAGCGGGGTTCAAACCACTAGCCTCAGCTCATGTGGCCAGCGCCCTAACCACTGAGTTACAGTCACCCAGCCTCAGAGTGTGTTTAAAAAGCCAGAAGGGGGTGGGAAGTGATTGCCTGTAGGGACACTGTACAGGAGTGGAGAGAGGAAAGAATGAAGGATTTTACTTTCATATTTGTATATTTATGAACATTTTGAGTTTTCTGACCATGTACACATATTGCTACTTTTTAAAAAATGTTTACTGGGATCATCTAGGCTAAGAAATTATAGGCCATGTTTTTGTCTTTTTTCTGCCCTCTTCTATGTTATAAAAAATAAAAAGGCTTATAAGTGTTAGTTCTTTAAGAAACTGGGAAATTTGGGAAGGTTTATTCAAATATAAAGGCAACACTGATTTGGAATTAAGATGAATAAAAAGAATTCATTGAAATTATAACGTATCTAAACTTATTTTTAGTATGCTGAAAAGTCATTCATGTTTAAATGTTTTATAATGTTCTATTAGAGAGATGCTTTCTAAAATTACCATCTTCCTACTATGTAACTTCCCATGTCTGTAAGGGATTGAATTGCATAAAATCCAGCTTTTCCAAAACAAAATACATTTTATAAATACACATAAAAATTTGAATTTCTACAATCTAATGTGTTTTAAAAAGGAATAATGATGAACTTTGGCTAAATTCTATCAACATATACATTCCCCCCCATCCACACTTACTGCTCCACTAACTTTGCCCCTTAGCAGTGGTTCTCAGCCTGTGAGTCGTGACCCACAGGAACTGTATTAAAGGGCTGCAGCTAAGTGCATTTCAGCTTTTCCATAGGAAGCAGTGGCTGCCCAATCAAACTGTTAGTTCTTAAACCCCTTGCGAGCAAGGGGCTACATGCCTATCATTTTATATATACCCAGAAATTAGCACAGTTCTCAATAATAAGTACTGAATTCAAATACTGGAAAAGAGCAGCCACTATTCAGAAACCATTATATTGGAGCCTTGGTGAAGGGAATAAAAATCTATCCTAAGCTCTAGATAGAGTTGGAATTGTAATCTTACTTTCATTTCCAGATCCCACTTCATGTATGTTTCTTTAACATGTTATAATTGACTGCTGACCTTACATTGTCCTATTTACTCCTTTTTAAATTAAATGCTATTTTCATAGGTATATACCACCAAAATGTGTATCTTCTTTATTTCCTATGAGTGTTTAATTCAGCCTCACATTCATTTGAAACAGTTATGTGAATCAGTGCATGCTACAGTTTCAAAATAGTTTCATTTGCCTGGCCTGGTCATATGATGCATTTATTTAATTGCTTCAGTCCTAAGATTAACAAAGCAAGCATAGCATTTCATAAACACAAATACCAGTTAAAACCTGTGGACAGGGGTGGCACCTGTGGCTCAAAGGAGTAGGGTACCAGCCCCATATACCGTAGGTGGCCGGTTCAAACCCGGCCCCAGCCAAAAAAAAACTGCAAAAAAAAAAGAGACTGGTTATAATAAAGCACTCAATAAACATCAAACCTAAAAAAAAAACCTGTGGACAGAAAGATTGATATCCATTTGTTTGCTTTTATATTTTAAAGTTGAAAAATCTGGCTCGGTGCCTATAGCTCAACGGGCTAAGGCACCAGCCACGTACACCTAAGGTGGCGGGTTTGAATCCCCAGCCCGGACCTGCCAAACA
>NW_003852445.1:6906324-6928359 GCF_000181295.1 Otolemur garnettii
TCAAAAAAAAAAAAAAAAAAAGAAAGCCATTGCTCAAGACTCATCCAGATAGGTTTGTTCAGTATCCTAGCACATGGAGCCATGGTTGGGGTTCCATGGTGTAGGCCACTGGGGCAGCCACGGACCTCCTACTGGACATTCCTCTGCTGCATTGTTATTAGTTGCCTTGGATTTGCATATGTATACACCTTACCTCTTTACCTCAGATGAGCTCTCTTTTAAGGCCAAGTTCTCTGTCTTTTTATACCCTGGTTAGGACTTGCATATAGCACTCACATAGAGGGGGTCAACTTTACAGACCCAGGGCTTGCTTAGAACCCCCTCAGTACTGAGATGGCTTCCTCCCAGTGGTGCCAGATCAAACACTAACAGTCCAAATGCCTGGACTTGAATCCTTGCTGTGTAGCATTGAACTAGTTACTTTACCTCTCTGAGCCAGTGTCATTCTCTGTAAAATAATGATAACCAAGTACCTACTTTACAGGGTATTGAGAACTAAAGCTTTTGGCACATATGTGTATTTGTAAATGTTTGTACTGATTTAGTTCTAACATTGTTTTGTGGTCTGAGGTTCTCTGGAAACCTCTTAAATAGAGTGGTGTCCCAGCTGGTTGACTGGAGCCTTTCGACTTCATTCACGTAAACAGTATAGCTAAGTCTGTGATATGACAAAGGTAGGTGAAAGAAATGGGTTCTGTAATCTAAAGATAAAGGAGAAAGTAGTTGTTTCTACTGGGAGTAAGCTTCTGTCAACCAAATGTTTGTACTAAAAGAAAACAGTCTCAAGATCAGCCAGATACCAAGATATCAGGGGTTCGTCTGGTCCCCACTTTTCTGTCAAAGGATCTCTGGCTCCCAGCTGTGCTGCCTCTCGGTCACGTTCAGAGCACAGGCATCCTTAGAAGGCTGCCTCAAGCCACTTGCTCTGGTGGACCAGGCAGGGTCCTCCTGCCCACTAGCCACCTACAGATGCATCTTATTCCTTTCTCTTTTTCCCACCACCAGGGGAATTGACTTTCTGGCTTAGGGAGCACAGCCTACTAACCCCATTTAAGGCCAAGACATTTAGTCTCCTCCCAAGACTTTTCCTGCCCCAGCTTAGGCTTTTGGAACTACAGTCATGTGCCACATAATGTTAACCACAGACTGCATATAGGTTGGTGATCACATGAGATTATAATACCATAATTTTACTATGCCCTTCTATGTGTAGGTGCAGAAATACTATTGTGTTGAAACTGCCTGCAGTATTCAGCACAGTCACATGCTGTACAGGAGCAACAGGCCACACTGGACAGCCCCGGTGTGTAGCAGGCTACTCTGTCGGGTTTGTAAATACCCTCTGTGATGTTCCCACATGACAAAGTCACCTAACGAAGCACTTCTCAGAACATAGCCCTGTCATTAAGGGACGCTCGACTGTATTTCTATTTTATGCTCTGCTACAGCCCTCTTCTGAACCAATGAATTAAAGGTGATCACTTGATAATAGGAAAAAGGACAGGGGAAATGGAGGAAGCCCTATAAACTCAATTCAGAAACTGGAAAACCTGGGCTCAAATGCCAGCTCTGCTCCTTACCAGCTACTTGATAAGGTTAGGGCAATGCAATCTGCTTTGCTTTCCCATCTATAAGCTAGTACAGACAGCTCCTACCCACAAAGGGTTTTTCTGAGAATTAACCCAAGATGGCTGGTAAGCATGAAAGTTCCTTTTATAGCAAGCAGCAGGTGGGTCTCTGCCTCCCCAGCTTCCAACCCAGGGCAAGGCACGTAGGAAGGAGTCGGCAGGATCCGTGTAAAAGTTGTTGAATCTAAGCCACTATTGAATGAGATGCCTGACATTCTTACTCAGACCTCCAGCCCGAATCCGTTGACTCCTGTTGTACTTTGTTGAAACGTGTTCATTTTCCCCTCCACGGCAGCAGCAGATATCTTGGAATGCAGAAAAAAAAAATCAGCCAAAAATACTTATTAAGCTCTACTGTGAGCTCCACGTTGACAAGTGGCACCATGAAGGGTATAAAAAAAATGTAAGGCACGCTCACTTCCTTCAGGGGGCTTATAGTTTAGAGAAACAGGATAAAACAGCTTAAAAGCCAAGAGAATGTAAGAGAGAAATAAATCAGTGAAAACCAGACCTTTCGAGGAAAGCCATGAGGAAGAGCTAAAGGAGTGGAGCAGATGTGACACAAGGCGCCAAAAATATGCACACATTTAGGGCGATGTTATCCGTGTACTACTTTTCAAAGTGGAAGTGTACCTGGACATAGGCACATCCCTTTCATCTGCAATTCATACACTTTTTGGGAATGATATATTTTACTTCCAACAAAATCTCTTAAACTGTGGCACCCCCTCTATGTGCTGGAACCCTCAGAGGACGTAAGGCCAGTGTGGGTGGGGATGCCCCAGAAGCCACCATGGCATGGTAGGTGTCGGAGCTGCCTTATATTAGATACATAGTTTTCAGCTGCAAAAATTTGGGGAAACCACCCAAAATATCTTAAGGGTAAAAATATCTGTTATTTCACATAACAGCAAGCCTGGAGCGCAGCAGTTGATGCCTGGGCCCGTGTTCCCACCTGTCTATTCTCCCACCCTCAGCATGGGGGCTTTTGCCCTCAGGCCCATCCTCTGTGGGCCCCCTTGGCTACCACAGTTCCAGGCTCGGCAACTTGGAGCAGCATAAGAAAACTTTTCCAAAAACCCTCCCAGCCGACTTCCTCTCATGGCTCTTGGCCAGATTGTCACATATCTGGGGACTAAGCCAATGTCTGGCAAAGGGAAGGATTTTACCACAATTGGTTTAAACTAATTAAGATTCACCCCTGGGGCTGGGGCTGAGGTAGGAAAGGAATGTACATTCCAATAAATTGAGTTTCCTCCAGCAAGCGAGAGGGAGGTGAGATACTTTAGAAAGGCAACCAACGGAGTCTGCTGCATAAATAGTGTTGGGAAGAAAAAAGGAAGGACAATAGTTCCTACCCAGAGATAAATTTCATGTTCACAAGACAGGGGCTTGTCTTGTTCACTGGGTTATCCCCAGCCCCTAACATAGAGCATTTTACCTGCAGGTACTCAATGGATCTTTGTGGGATGGATTAGTTAACTATATTGTGAGGATTCAATGAGTTAGTGTATGGCAAGGGTAGTGTGTTCTCAAGAAAATCAGTTTTGGCCGCAGCCGTTGTAGAGACACTGGCCACCCTCACAGCTGTCTTTTTGTTGCTTGGCATCGCCTGTATTCTTGCTGGTCACCAAAGCTGAGGTGTGTCAAGAAGCCTCTACTCCTGGTGGACTGGGCTAGGGGCGTGAAGGCCCTTCACAGCCTCTGCTGGGAAGGGGACACACTGGAGTCAGTACCTGGGACTCAGTAGTTTGCAATTCTGCTCTGGCTCCTGAGCAGCTCCTCACTTGGCCGTTGATCCCCCCTTGGACCAGCCTCTCTTCCCAGGTTGTCTGTCTGGCTAGATTTGGAGCAGTGCCCCTTTCACTGACAAAAGGCTTTTCTTTTTCATCTTGTCCCTGATGAAATCCCAGCCAGTTTTTGGTAGTGCTCCCTCCCCCACTTTTCCCTGCTTTGACAGGGATGGGCCAGCCCCTCCTGTAGGGCCTGCTCCCAGGAGAGGCTCATCCCTAGGCCAAGCCTCCGTGGGCTTGCTGCCAGCCACTGACCCCTCCTCAGGCTTCAGGAACACCCCTTCCAGCAGCACTCACAGCCCGTGTCACAGCAGGCGCTGGCCAGACCCTGACTGAGTGGCTCTCCTGGTAAGTTCCTGATTCAGCTATAGGGTGTCACAGTGAAAGCCAGGGCTTTGCCACCAAATCCTTCCTTTGCCACTTCTTAGCTGATTAGGAACAGGTTATTTGAAATACATTGAGCCTTGAACTCCTTACCTGTGCAACTTGGGATATAATACCTACCTCACGGTATTTTGAGGAGTCAATGAAATAGCAGATGGAGAGAGCCTTGCCATGCTGTGTCTCACACGTGTGAGATACTTCACCGAAAGGGGCTTACTTCTGCTGCCACCTCCATCTGGTGAAACCAAGGATGTTCGTTGTACACACCTGGTGCTGGAAAAAATTCCATTCCCTATTTACTTACTTGAAAAATCCTTTCTCCTCAGAGAAAACTTCTGGAGGTCAGCAGCAGAGGCCTTGCCAGGGTCATTCCTAATCCTAATGAGATTCTGGCCCCTGCTCCCCTCTCTCCTGTCTCTAGCATTGTGACCAGAAAGTGGACAAAAATGGAGCCCCACCCCCGAGGCCCTCTCCTGAGTCTGTCTCCTCACTACCCATCCCCCCCACCCCATGGCCCTCTCCTCTGAGTCTATCTCTTCACTACCCATGCCCCTCTGCGCTCTCTTCTGTCCCAGGGGCGGGGGCATGTTAACCAGCTTCTCAAGGACTCCTTGCTGTATTCCCTCAGACAACACTAAGGTCCCCTACCCCGCCCTTGGTACCCAGGCAGGTTCTGCAGCCCAGGCTGGACATCGGAAGGCACGTCTTTCCCTCTTTGTAGTCAGAGGGCCAACAAGAGGCCTTGTGATCAAGGCCAGAGGGCAGCGGCCCTGCCAGCAAGTTCTGCTTCTCAGAAGCAATAGTAACCTCCTTGTATTCCTCCTCCACAATGTTGCCTGGAAAATTTCTTGCAGAAACTCCCTAATCTGCAGCTCCACAGGTACTCTTTTGCCGTGGAACATGTGGAGAGAATCCCACCAGTCACACACCTTCCCCACGGGAGAGGTGGGGGAGCTGGGGTGTAGCAGAGGGCACACAAGGGACCTAGAACATCCCTATCTGACAAAGCCCTAAGCTTTCTTTCCGCTGAGGACCCCAAGACTTGACCTGCTCATTATTCCTTTGCTACCAGCACCTTGGAAGGGGGGCAGGTACCCTGGAGGTGTCGCTAATCCCCCAGCACTCTACTTGCCAAGCTTTGGAAAATCTCCTGAAGGTGGGGCCCCTGCTTCTGGCCCATCTCCTCTGGAAGCCCAAGGCCCACAGCACCTCCAAGGGAAGGCCAGCTCTGGAGTGAGGAACACATGGGCCTCTAGTGGCAACACCTGCTCATTAATCTAAATCCTCCCTTTCCAGAGCCTGCCCTGGCCTGGGATAGTAAGAGGTGAGGTGGGCAGAATCTGTTCCTCCCTCCTGGCCCGCGGCAAGAGGCGTCGGCAAGTGTAGGCAGGTGGAGACAGGCCGCACAGCCATCAGAAAGGCCTGTGTCAGCACCCTCTGTTCCTGCAGCAAAAACTGGGTGGGGAGTGCGGGGCAAAATCTAAAGATCTAGAAAAATCTAGCAATAAAATTAGAGAATTTTTCTTATACATTGGAACCCTAGACTTAGCTTTTTATAGATTTTTATTTTTTAGGACTTGGGAGTCATTGGTTTACGAAAATGTTAGGACTTCATTATTATATGGCCTTTCTAAACCCATCCCCAAATTATTTCTTAAAAGCCATGCAGTGGGAGAGTGTTGATGTCAGCAATCCTTCCAGCTGAGCCCAGCTCACCAAAATGATGCAGGTAAGGCAAACTACCTTAGAGGCTACAAGTACTGTGTATGTCCATTAACAAAAGCTGCAAAGTAAGAACCTTTATTAAGAAATTGTAAAGACACTGGCTCAGCTGATTCACACTGCTGCAAATCCCTGGGAGTCAAGATTCCAAGGCAGAAATGTCAGTGGGAGCGGCTGTATGGTGCCCTTGACCAACTTACAGGTAGATAACACTCAGGGCTTGCTGCTAGAATGGGCCTGCCATTGGCAGCAAAATGAAAACCCGGGCCTGTGAGGAGGGAAAGCTGAGTTCCAGTTCTGACTGCCTTGAATTTCCTCTGTGGTTTTGCTGAGGAAAATTAATGGGGGGATGGGGAGCTGTGGTTTTCTCACCTGTAGAAGGAGGATGGGGCTGATGATCCTAGAGTTCCTCTCAGCTCTGTGAATCATGTTTTCTAAGTAAGGGTGGTTACAGCATAGAACCTCTTTAGATGTTCACTCATTCAGTCAAGGAGTTTACACGAGCATCTGCTCTGTGCCAACCACCATGCTGGGTTTCCTGCCTGGAGAGCTCACAGTCTACTGGGGTTAGCAGAAGGACTCCACTGGGATAACGGAGGGCTTGTGGCACACCGCTGGCCCGGGACCATAGGCACCTGCCAGCCTGCAGGCAGCCAAGCCTTTGCAGGCTTCCTCCTATGGCTGACAGATCCCCACTTTTTTTCTTTTTTTTTTTTTTAAACAGGTTTTTTTTTTTAATTTAATTTATTTTTTATTTTTTTGCAGTTTTTTGGCCGGGGCTGGGTTTAAACCTGCCACCTCTGGTATGTGGGGCTGGCGCCCTACTCCTTGAGCCACAGGCGCCACCCCAGATCCCCATTTTCTAAACCCATAAAATAACTAAGTGGACTAAGTTTGCAGACAATCTCACAAATCAGGAAGTCAGGCATCATGATAGAGTAGAGGAACTGGGCTCACTTTGCACAAGCCACCAGTTTCAGAAGTCCATGAAGACAAGAAGAATCAAGGAATTAATTGCTGGTTTCCACACGCAGGAATTGAAAGTGATTAGAAAATAGTTAACAGGCTCAGTGCCTATAGCTCAACCGGCTAAGGCGCCAGCCACGTACACCTAAGGTGGCGGGTTCGAATCCCCAGCCCGGACCCGCCAAACAACAATGATGGCTGCAACCAAAAAATAGCCGGGCGTCGTGGCGGGCGCCTGTGGTCCCAGCTACTTGGGAGGTGGAGGCAGGAGACTTGCTTGAGCCCAGGAGTTGGAGGTTGCTGTGAGCTGTAATGCCACAGCACTCTACCCAGGGGGACAGCTTGAGGCTCTGTCTCAAAAAAAAAAAAAAAAGAAAAGAAAATAGTTAACAAAGATGCCGTGGTGACCATTGGCTGCTCTCTCGGCCTCAGCACCCATTCCCTTTTCCTTCAATAACAGCACCCTGATTTTCCTCCCTACATCCTGTAATAATAGAGGCCCTTTCTCCAGGACACCCTCCCCTCCGCCAGAATGAGAGAAACACATGACCTGAGCCAGCCAATCACACTCTTTCCCTGCAAGGACACAGGTGGGTGCATGGTGGGAGCACCTTTGTCCTGGTGTGAGGATCTGTGGAGACGGTTGGATCATTCCTGATGCTCGGAGCCCCCCAGGCTACCCTGGCTTCTGGCCTGGACTTGATTCCCCAAGCTGGTAGTCAGACAATCTAACTAACACAGAGGTGGGGGAGGCGGTTTGCTTTGTTCTCAGTCTCTTCATGAAATCACTGTTATCTCTATCTGCTAGACACCGTAGCAAAAATCTGGAAAACACAAGTATTTCTTGGACATTGTTGATGGTTTCATCAGGAATTTCTGCCTGCTTCTCCTAAACTGGCATAAACTTAGAAAGGTTATATTTCTGAAAGAGAACCATTGTAATTATTACCTGAATAAATTAGTGTTTCAAATTTAACATAATTAAGTCTATCTACTGGCTTAGCTCCTTCCCATCTTCATGTTGCTCTTCCCTCTAAGACATAACATTTCTGGAAATTAGGAAGACATGAGGAAGAAAAAATATTTCCCTTGTCCCCACATTGTCTTAAAATGGAATTTGTGGGAGGAAATGTTCAAATATACAAGTTTTAAGTACTCTCCACAGCTCTGGGGTTTCTCCATAAGTTTTTAAGGCATACATCTTGTTTATTTTTAATTTTGTATTTTTGAAATGCAAAAACAGTACATGTTCCCTAAAAATGTCAAACAATGCAAAAAGTATAAAAAGCCAAGAAAAAGACCCTTCTCCCCATTTTCACTCCCACGGATAACCACAGTAACATTTGTTGTTGAATGCAAAGATATATGAATTTCTTTTATTTTTGAACAAATAGGAGATTATGCCATCACACTATTCAGTAATTGGTCTTTTCTCTCAACTATAATTGTTATACTTATTCTTTTTAAGGCTGCAGGTATTTCATTGCATAGAAATTTACCATCCTGTATTAATCAGCCCCCTGTAGATGGACATTTTGGTGGCTTGCAATTTTTTGCAGTTACAAACAGTTTAACAGTTACAATGAATATTCTTTTTTTTTTTTTTTTTTTGGACACATTTTATTCAGGTAACAGTATGATCACACATGGTCCTCTCAAATAAGTCAAATTTAATCAGATGTTAAAGTTTGGTCTTCAAACATTATAGCCAATGATGCCACGCTTGCCTATGATCTCCCCGACATAAAACCGCATCCACGCCTCAGTGGCCACCAAACCATTCAGCACAGCTTCCTTAACTGTGAGCTGTTTGAAGCTACCAGTTTGAGCACTATTGACTATTCTTTTTAGGCTCTGAAAAGCTCTAGGGATCTCAGCAGGGGTTGGAGGAACCAGCTCAACCTTGGCGTAGTACCAAAATGTGGCCAATTGAGGCTTGGAATAAGTCACAGCAGCGTTCACCAGCACCTGTGCCTTCTCTGTGAGGTTATGGATAAATTGAGCCATGGTGCTAGGATGGAAAGACGGTTGCCCCAAACAGCCAGCTGAATACAATGAATATTCTTGCACAAATATCTTTGGGTCCATGTGCAACTATTTCTTAACATGGATTCCTGGAAGTACATTTGCTAGATCAAATGTATACACATTTTGAAATTTTGATCAAGACTGGTACATTGTACCAATTCACTCTCACCTGCCATGTGATGGGGGGGTATATGATATATCCCTTTTAGTTTGCATTTCCTGAGTCATTAGAGAGAGTAGAAGTGGATTATTTATAACTATTAAGTTTACTTACAAAATTGTGTTGAGATACAAAAAGAAGAGAAATACAGAGTCTCTTTTCAGAAGGAACTGATAACCTAGTGAAAGGAAAAAAACTGAACTGGACATGATGTTTCCTGCCTGTAATTTTTACACTCTGGCAGGTTGCAGAGGAAGGATTGCTTGAGACTAGGAGTTTGAGACATTCTAAGCAAGAGTGAGACCCTGTCTCCACAAAAATTAGGAAAAATTGGCTAAGCATAGTGGTACATACCTCTAATTCTAGCTACTCAGAAGGCTGAGGCAGGAGAATGGCTTAAACCCAGGAGTTTGAGGTTGCTGTGAGCTAGGCTGACACCACTGCACTCTAGTTCAGGTAACAGAGTGAGACCCTGTCTCCAAAAAAAAAAAAGGAAAATATTTCATATTGACTGCTAATTGAAATTTTTGTATTTAATACCCTAATAACGGCTCGGTGCCTGTGGCTCAAGTGGCTAAGGCGCCAGCCACATACACCTAATGTGGCGGGTTTGAATCCAGCCCTGGCCCGCCAAACAACAATGACAACTGCAACCAAAAACTAGCCAGGCATTGTGCTGGGTGCCTATGGTCCCAGCTACTTGGGAGGCTGAGGCAGGAGACTCACTTGAGCCCAGAAGTTGGAGATTGCTGTGAGCTGTGATGCCATAGCACTCTACCCAGGGGGACAGCTTGAGGCTCTGTCTCTCAAAAAAAAAAAAAAAAAATACCATCATATCCAACACCATGCAATTCAATCAAATGTCTATGTATACAGCTGGAGAGCTTTGCACAGGAGGTAACCAGGTCATAATTTTGGAAGATGAACCTACCACTAGTTGATGGGTAGATAAGCATAAGCAACAAATAATACAGTTATAGCAGTAGAGAAGAAAATTAATGTTTACTGAGCTCACAGTGAGCAGTCCCTGTGCCAGGAGCTTTATTCATTTAATTCCCACGACCCTGTGAGGCAGGTGAAATCATCCCCATTTTACAGATGAAATTGAGATGCTGTTGGTTAAAAACATGCCAAAGATCACTCTACTAATGACCAGTGGAGCAGGAAGTGAAAACTGAAAGAGCCTACATTTTTAACCCAAGATCACATAGCTTCACAGTGAAAGAAGATTTAAGAAATAGTTTCATAGGCTCAGCGCCTGTGGCTCAAGTGGCTAAGGCGCCAGCCACATACACCTAAGGTAGTGGGTTTGAATCCAGCCTGGGCCCGCCAAACAACAATGACGGCTGCAACCAAAAAATAGCTGCGCCTTGTGGTGGGCTCCTGTGGTCCCAGCTACTTGGGAGGCTGAGGCAGGAGACCTGCTTGAGCCCAGGAGTTGGAGGTTGCTGTGAGCTGTGATGCAACAGCACTCTACCCAGGGGAGCAGCTTGAGGCTCTGTCTCAAAAAAAAAAAAAAAAGTTTTATAGAGCCTAGTGCCATGTTGGATGTGGGAGCTGGCACCTGCCATGGGGCAGGCACGGGGTGGGTTCTGGAGTGAGCGGGTGCTGGGTTGATGGTCAAAGTCACAGAAAAGAAAAAAAAATGTGACCATTTCAACACAAATGGTCCATGTGCATGGGGAGACATGAGCAGGAGGCCAACCCTGGGGTGCCCAAGACCCACAGATACTGAGAGAAGAAAAAGAGCCAGTAAAGAAGATGCAGAGGCCAGAGAGGGGGCAGGCAGTGTGGAGGGCTGGGCTCCAGCTGACACCCTTGGCAGCTGGCAGATGGGCACACCACTCAAGCCACCTTACTGGCAAATGCCTGTTTCTGACCAGGGGCGAGAAATGAAGGAATCCGGCTGAGTGACAGGGCTTCTGGTCCCTGCCAACCCAAGACACCAGCACCCATCCTGCCTAGCGCCCTCGTGTGCCACTGTGTGCCCTTCACAGCAAAACCAGCTGAGACTACGAAGGGGGGTGGGGGCTGCGTTCAGCTCGCTGTGGCCAGTGCCCGCCGGGTCTGAATCCTCAGCTCCAGGATTTGGGGGGCTGGGGTGATCCAGGGAAGTCCGGCCTCTGGGTACAAGGGTAGGGCGGAGTGCAGAGAGGATCACCCCGAGCCTGACAGGCAGCCCTTCTCCCGCGCCTCAGCAAAGAAAGGCAGAGGAAAACGTGTTTTTATAAATAGCTCCAGCCCCAGCTGATTTGTAAATTCAGTGGGTTTTTTGTGTCAATGACATCACCCTCCTCCCCATGGCAACCCCCGACGATATCAAAATTGCCAAGCAACGTTGGAGCAGCTCAGCGCCCCAAACGAGCAGGTCGCTGCCTGAGGATTTAAAGGAGAAATCCCAAAGTGAGCTGGGGCACGCGGTGGAGGAGGGGCGCGCCGCGGCCGGGGCTGCCGGGCCCTGATCGCCGCGCGGGCGGGCGGAGCGGCCGCCGCCCGCCAGGCAGAAGGGCGCGGGGCTCGGCGGCCACGCTCCCTCGGACCACGGCAGGGGAAGGGCGCTGCTCGGTCCTGCGGTGCTAGGAGCCGCCTGCAGCCATCCAGGTGACTAAGCCGGCCCACTGGCACTGAGTCACCGCCCGCCCAGAGCTTTTCTTCTTCCCCTTTGCATTTGATTATTTTGGGAGCTGGAACTTGGAGCTGCACCTGAGTACCGCCCCTTCTAGCTCTCCCCTCCCTACCTTTGGCTCCAGGAAGATGGGACTTGCAGTGAGTCCGCCGTCACCCCCTAAGGACATGGAAGGCACTGTAGGGACCAGCAGTGCCTGGGGGGCCATGGCAGCCAACAGAGTGCCACAGCAGATATGGTGATCAGGCTGCCCAAGCGTCCTCTGGAGCTAACTGGAGTCCTCCCGGGCTGGCTTTGAACTCACCTCCCAGGGGATGTTTCTGTAAAGGAGTGGCTTCTCTGGTCGAGGCAGCATTTGGAGAGCGAGGCTGGATTGGGTTAGACTGGCCTGGACAGGTAGGTGGCTCTGTGCTGGGCGTGGACCCACGTGTGTGAGTGTGAGAGCGTGTAAGCCCGTGTGTGCTGTCCCCCAGCTGGGTCCAGCAGAGAGCTGGGTGAGGACTTACAGCAGTTGGTCCTAATTGATGCTGGGTGGGCCAGACCCTGAGATGGGTGCTGGGGAGAGGGGAAGCCAGGTATGTGGCCTGAGCTGGATGAGGAGCAGCTGTCAGCCTGGGCAGGGCCAGGCCCGTTCTGGGTCCACAGGACAGGGACGTGGTGAGATGCCAAGGTCAAGAGTGGTTCAGAGGGCTGGCAAAGGGTGGAAGGTACCTGCCAGGGGCTGGACAGCCCTCAGCCACCCCCTCTTCCTGGTAGGCCTGGGCACCAAGGAAACAGCTTCCTACCCAGAATCCTGGCATTTTACCAGGACCAGTCAGCACCCATGTGCGTCCTCTGCTGAGTTCACAGGGGCACGTTCAGTGAGAAGGGTGCTGGTCAGGGTGTAGTTTCCCCATAGTCAGGACTCAGCACCCACTCTGGCCTCTGGCCCATAGGGCATGCCCCAGTGTGTGTTGGGCAGAGGGGCAGTGGTCCCGCCTCCCCCACACAGCTGGCAACTCTGCACACCGGTGAGTAAGCTGCTGGGGGGAGGAGGCTGTGGGCCCACAGAGGCAGGACGGCACCAACCAGGAACCTTCAGGAGAAGAGGCTGGGTGGGAAAAGCACTGAGGTTTTCTTTTCTTTTCCATTTTTTTCTTTTTTGCCTGAAGGGTGCGCCGCTTCCTGGGCTAGAGACAAGCACCAGCCTGCATTGGAAGAGGGTGAGGCCCAGCTGCCCAGGAGGAGCGGCCAAGGTAAGGTCCCCACTGCCATTGCAGGCTCTGGCCTCCCAGCCTGGAGGCAGGGGTGCCGTGGTGCTGAGGCTGCCCCTCACCTGGGGCAGGGAGGCCAACTCTATCTTCCATCATAGCTGTGGGCTCCTGGTCTAAGGACCCCACATCCTGCCCCACCCGCCACCCCTTTTCCAGATTGATTTTGAAACAGTCCGTTCTAGGCCAACCTCCAGCTCCCTGGCTAGAGGGAGAGATGCTTGTTTCTGCTGTTTCTTCATTTACTTCCTGCTCCTGCCAAGCCAAACCAATGCCACCATGACACCCATATACAAGGCCCCTCTCCACTCAGCACCTGTGGCTCAAGCGGCTAAGGCGCCAGCCACATACACCTAAGGTGGTGGGTTCAAATCCAGCCTGGGCCCGCCAAAACAACAATGATGGCTGCAACCAAAAAATAGCTGGGTGTTGTGGCGGGCGCCTGTGGTCCCAGCTACTTGGGAGGCGGAGGCAGGAGACTCGCTTGAGCCCAGGAGTTGGAGGTTGCTGTGAGCAGTGAAGCCATGGCACTCTACCCAGGGGACAGCTTGAGGCTCTGTCTCAAAAAAAAGGCCCCTCTCACCTTACTGCCTCTGGGACATTCCCTTCACGTATTCATTCTACAAATATTTATGGAGCATTGCTGGGTCCCACGCTCCAAGTCACACCCTTTTGCTACGTCTGACCTGGCATATATTCTGACTCTAAAACTCAGCAGCAGGCCAAGTCAGGGGCCTGCTTGGCTGAGCACCATCAGTGCTCACAGGCCTGGGCTGCCCACTTCTGCCACAGGGTGGATGACCTGGTCAGCTACAGGACATGCAGCCCAGTGAGCTCAGGTTTATAGGTGCCGGGCCCCTTTGAGAAGCAAGGCTAACACACTACAGTCTCCCAGTTGTTCTTTTCCTGGGAGAAACTGAGGTCAGAGGTCAGAGGTTTCTGCAGTTGCTACTTGAGGAGCTTCCTTAAGTTGATTCTGGTGGGAACTAGGATCCAGGAGTTGAGGGTGAGCTCAGGGTTGCATGTCCCCCCGGGCTGGTGGGCCTGAGACTCAGCCCCATGGGAGCACATTCAGCCGGGAGTGAGGCCTTTGGGCCAAGTAAGGAGTCCCCTCTGCAGAGTGGCCTGGTGCCAGACTCAGGAGTGACACCTGGGAACCCTAGTGACAAAGGTGCCTGGCCAGAAGAGGGTTGGCACTAGAAGAAAGCCCTTCTGGGAGCACCTGGTTTGGGTGGCAAACCGGCAAGTGGGAGGCCCCCGTGCAGGGAGGGTGAGGGTTGGGGTCTGGCCAAGGCAAATAGCCCACTCTGTGTACAACCTAAGGATGACAAAGAATGTCTCCTGTCCTGGGGGAATACATGAGATCAGAGTCAGGAGGAGCCCATAAGTACCTCTCACTCAAAGTAACTCTCACACCTGGATGAGGAAAATGACCAGCTACAGGAATATGTCCTGCTTCATCTCAAAAGTGACTCTAAGCCTGGGAGCTCGGCCCAGTGCTGCCTTTTCCTGTACATGTCCTCCATGTACATATGCAGAGCTGAGCAGGGGCTGGTGCCCAGGTGGGGACAGAGTGGCGGAGGCTACTTGAGCACCAAGGAAACAGCAGGGCAGCAGGGAGCAGAGAGTAGAGGCCACCCGAGTGGGCAGGAGAGGGAAGGCTGCCTGAGGTTTGAAGAGGGCTCAGAGGACTCGGGAAGGGTGGCTGCTTCTCCCCTGCCTGCCTCTGTGGGAGCACCCCTTGGTACCAGGTGCTGGATAGGTCTTGGGAGGAAAGAGGCTGAGATACCCCCCAGTACACTGTGCCCTGGGTGCAGAGGCAGGGAGGATTCATGGGGGGCTGTCCTATGGCCGAAAGCAGAGAACTCGTCCATGGGATGCCCTTGAGCAGGGAGGCCCAGGATTCAGTAGCATTTCCCAAGACTTGAGCAGTAGGAAGGCTGCCAGCTAATCTCACAGGCAGGCATTTTGCAGCCTGTCCCTAGGGACCTTCAAGAAGAGAACTCATTTCTGTGAGCCTACTTGGTAGAAGAAGTGGGCTAGCCAAGAGGTTGGGGTACAGCCCAGAAAACAGGAGCTTCTGAGGCAGAAAGAGCTCTCAACTCCATGACACCAAGGCTGGCCCTGCTGCCCAGGTGAGCAGTCTGATTGCTCTGGGAAGCTGTCCCCTTCTGCGATGTTTTGTGCCTACGTCACAGCTCAGCCCCAGGGCCCCAAGAGGCTAAATTGAGAAGTGTGAGGTGTGATGTGCAGGCATACCTTGTCTGGCTCAAGCCTTCCAAGCACACCACAGTTGATTGCCTGAGGACTAAGTACAAACCCCTGGTGGCCAGAAAAGGGGTAGGGGAAAGTAGTGATAAGATAAATAAACAGGACAGAGCTCTTGCTCCAGGGAAACTTCAGCCCAGCAACAGAGGGGTGCGAAGGAAAGCTGAGCCTGGGGCCACCCCCACCAGAAACAAGCTGAGCCAGGCACAGAGCCCCTATCAGCAGCCAGGTGGTGACATTCTTTTGGCCGCTCTGGGTCCGGGACCCATCCCTGAAGTTGTCAGCCGTGACCCAGCCAGTCCATGGAATTTGTAAATTTAAACGAATTTGAGCTGATGGCTCTTAACGTAGGACTTTATAAAGATGGGTTAAAAAAAGATTAGTCGAGAATGAAAACCAAGGAAGAAGCCACTCCTGTCTTCAGTTACAGGCAGAGAGGTGTGTTCAGGGAGATGCGGGAAGAGAGGATGGCGGCTGGTTAACAGTGCTGAGTCAGCAGGGTGAGCTCGGCCCGGTGCTGCCTTTTCCTGATGACTCAGGTAAGTTACTTCATGTCGTTAGGTGGCAATTTCCTCTCCTGTCCGACAGAGATAGTTATCTTACCTGAGATATAGTTGTTGAGAGGATTGAATAAGACAACACATGAATGCTCTTAGCTGCCCATAAGTGTTCAGCAGCAGATAACTGTTATCATTGTGATGACTGTTAGTGTGGGAGGGACAAAGTGTCAGGAGAGAGAGACCACACCTTGTTTAGGGGAATCGGGAAGCTCCTCCATGGTGAAAGAACTTCCCCTGAAGAGAAACTGATGCTCTCCAAACGCTGATAGAGCCATGGGAAGAAAAGCTGGGAAGAAACGCAATACCAGATCTTTTTTTCCCAAATAGCAAATTGTTTGCCCAATGAAATTCTCTAAGGAATTACTTGAGACTATTGAAAGTTCCTTCTCCTTCCAGGATCTAGAGTGAGGTCTTGAGGACTTGACATGGCTACACTAATGAAGGAGTCAGAAGGCTGGGTGTGACCCTGGACCTACTTTCTTTGAGTCTGGAATCTTTTATTACATGGTGGCCCTGATTCCTTGAGGAACTGTGTTCTTTTTTTTTTTTTTTAGCGACAGAGTCTTACTTTATCGCCCATGGTAGATTGCTGTGGCGTAACAGCTCACAGCAACCTCCAGCTCTTGGGCTTAGGCAATTCTCTGACCTAAGCCTCAGCCTCCTGAGCAGCTGGGACTACAGGTGCCCACCACAACGCCCAGCTATTTTTTTGTTGCAGTTTGGCCAGGGCCAGGTTTGAACCCGCCATCCTCAGTACATGGGGCCCACAGGTGCCACCCAAGGAATTGTGTTCTAATGAGCCCCATGTAATGAACAAACCTGGAGATGATGCCTATGCAGGGGCTCGACTGGGGACCACAGTGGGCTCCTTGATCACTCTGGCAAGTGACTTGGAAATGCCTTGTAACCGTAAGGCAAATCTTGGTCTCAGAGACTTCTACTTTTCCTTCCAAAGGGTTATCCATTCTATAAATTTAGAAAAAACAATTTCAAATTCTATTCAGCTAAGAAAAACAAGGCAAACCCAGGACATGACAGGCTTTCATGTGCTGAAGGAAGTAGTGTGAAAAAATGGGTTTCCTCATAACTACCTGAGAGGATGAATCCTCCTTGGCCCCAGCAAAGGAACACCCATGCTGGCCAGCTTTTTCTATAACACTTTATTATGACACATCAGGCAGTGCGGAGATCTAAGCATTCACAGAGGGACAATGATGACCTTTTTTGTACACCTGTGAGTTCTCTGTGGCAACCTGCTCCCCCCCGAAGTGCTGCCTTAGTAAGCAAATCCCAGCATCTCTCAGCCTAGGCAACAATCTGCTTGTGCTCTGGTTTGCTGACAGCCTCAGTGCACTCAGCCCCCTGGGCCTCTAGCTAAAAGCATAGAAGCAAAGCTGTGTCCTTCATACACACTCAGGCTGTCTAGGACCTGGGGAGGGGTCCTCTGGGTGCTCAGGAAAGCAAGTCCAGAAAGCTCAGGTCAGCTGTTGCCTTGTTCTGGTCTCTGATCCCACTGCAGTGGGGCCAGCCTACTCACCTCAGGGCAAATAGCAACAGTCACGGGCTCAAGGCCTCCTGCTGCCTGCCTGCCTGGATGGTGACCTGGCCTCCTGAAGGCTGCAGCAGGGCAGAGTTAAAACCAGGAGGACTGGTTCTGCTTCCTCCCTGGAACATCTCCAGCCTCCATTTTCTTTCTTTCACCTTCACATGAGGTTCCATATGGGATTGTGCAAGAAGGCACAAGGGTGGAGGGAACTGGGGACCAGTTATGTTACAGCCTCCCTGCATGGCCAGGGCACAATTCCAAGTCAGTAAGGAGGAAGGAGCTCAGAGGAAGAAACGGCTGCCCTAGGAAGGCTCTGGACAGTTTAAATTGCCATAGTACATTTAAGCTAAAGGGAATCCTCTAGGAATGTCTCATCTGGCCAGGTGCGGTGGCTCACATCTGTAATCCTACCATTCTGGGAAGCTGAGGCAGGGAAGATCCCTTGAGCTCAGGAGTTCAATACCAGCCTGAGCAAGAGCTAGACCTTGTCTCTACTAACAATAGAAAAATCAGCCCAGCATGGTGGTAGGCACCTATAGTCCCAGGTACTAGGGAGGCTGAGGCAGGAGGCTGGCTTGAGCCCAGGAGTTTGATGTTGCTGTGAGCTAGGCTGATGCCACAACACTCTAGCCTGGATGACAGAGTGAGACTGTCTCAAAACAACAACAATAACAAAAAAGAATGTCTCATCTCACACCATAATTTTGTACAGGGAAATAGGGGCCCTGAGGAGGAACGTGGGTCCTGAGATCACACAGCATCTTTGATGCTGCTGCTGACAGAAAAGCAACCTGGTGGCAAAAGAGTACTGGACAGGGAGTCGGGGACTCCTGGGCAAGAAACTGGCTGTGCCACTAGTTAGCTGTGTGACTTGTTGCTATTTGCCCTGAGGTGAGTGGGCTGGCCCCACTGCACTGGGATTTGAGACCAGAACAATGCAACAGCTGACCTGAGCTTTCTGAACTTGCTTCCCTGAGCACCCAGAGGACCCCTCTGCAGATGCCAGTTAGCCTGAGTGTGTGTGAAGGACACAGCTTTGCTTCTATACTCCCTGTGCAGTAACAGACAAAAACTGCTGGGTGACTTGATGGCTTGAGGGAGTGCTGAACAGGGTGCTGTCATACTGGGAGGCTGGATAGGTCCCCATTGCTCCTGTGTGCCTCCTACCCTACCTGTGTGCCTCCTACCCTACCTGTGGGCCCTGCTATTTCCCCTGCATCCTATGCAACATAGAACCCCAGCCCAGCCCATACTTGTTAGCCAATTGCTCCCCAAGGGCAAACTTTGCATACCCAGGCCACTCTGATAAACAGATCTCACTAATGTGGAAATTGGTTGACTTACATTCTGTCTGTCCTAGGTAGCATCTTACATTTTAGCCTTAAGATGTTCATGTCTTTTTTTTCTTTTTTTTGGAGACAGAGCCTCAAGCTGTTGACCTGGGTAGAGTGCTGTGGCATCACAGCTCACAGCAACCTCCAACTCCTGGGCTTATAAGTGATTCTCTTGCCTCAGCCTCCCAAGTAGCTGGGACTATAGGCCCCCGCCACAACACTCGGCTATATATTTTTTGGGGGGGGTGGCTGTTGGCTGGATTCAAACCCACCAGCTCTGGTTATGTGGCTGGCACCTTAGCCACTTGAGCTACAGACAATGAGCTGTTCATGTCTTAAGCCAAAGAAGAGAGTAATGATGACAGTGTCTGAGAGAGATTCTGAGGTGGAGGAGGGGAGGGGAGGCACACGGGAGGCCCTTTGCCCAACAGATGGTCTTTTCACCCGTACAGACATTTGACCCCAGGTAGGCATTGACTTGTCCAATGACCAGCATCTGAGGTCAGTTCCAAGGTGACGGGAGGAGGCCTGTCAGCTGTCCCCAAGCCTATATTCCATTATGTATATTCCATTTTTATATTCCAACATTAACTGGAGTGGATCTTGCTGGAAGACGATGTGTCTGGGATCCAGAAAGGTGGGGAGAGGTGGAGGTCTCAGACCCTACGTGGGTGTGGGGCCAGATTTAGGAACAAGAATGCAAGGCCAGGGCAGCACCTGTGGCTCAGTGGGTAGGGTGCCAATTCCATATACCAGGGTGGCGGGTTTAAACCCGGCCCCAGCCAAACTGCAACAAAAAAGTAGCCAAGCATTTTGGTGGGCGCCTATAGTCCCAGCTACTGGGGAAGCTGAGGCAAGAGAATCACCTAAGCCCAGGAGTTGGAGGTTGCTGTGAGTTGTGTGACGCCATGGCACTCTATCGAGGGTGATAAAGCGAGACTCTGTCTCTACAAAAAAAAAAAAGAGAGAGAGAGAGAAAGAATGCAAGTTCAGAAGTAAGCAGGTACTCAGGGCTTCTGTGGAGGACAGGATGGTCAGGACAAGAGGAGAAACTGCTTCTACATGGCCCATCATCCCAGCTGGGGCTGCGGTACCAGCCACCATCACAGGTATGACAGTGATGTGACCAGGATCCTACTATGTCAGTGCTCATATTAACATCCCAGCAGGCCAGCCACCCTGCAGCAGTCAAGGGGCTCTGTCAGGTGTGCACCAGAAATGTGGGGAAGGAAGGACCCTGAGATGGGATGGCAGCACAGCATAGATCAACCAAGTGACAGTCAGGCCATGCCTTTGAATACTGACCCAGGGCAGACACTAAAGTCTGTGAGCTCTAGGGCCGGGTGGTCAGTGCTTCCAGGAGGCCACACAGCCCAGAGCCTGTGACCTCATGCATTCCAAGCTAAAGTGTTCTGCCCAAAATGTTGGAGATGGGGTTTAGGCAGCCAACATTATACTTCCTGACTCTTTCCTTCCCTGGTGAGGCCCAGGCCTTCCACTCCCTCAACATTCACCTGTCCTCCCTGAAAGTCGGGCACTGGGCTTCCTGGCAGGTTGCCACAGGAGCCCTGCCCTAGCCTCAGACCTGGAGTGGCTGCCAGGGAGGCTCAGAAGAGAGAAGAAAGGACAATGAGGGCTTTCCATTCAAAGAAGCTTCCAGCTGTTAATTCTGCCAGCAAAAATCCCAGCCAAAAGCTAAACTGCCAGTGAAAGATATTTGGATGGAGCTTCAGAGGCCATTAAGAGCAAGGGCTGCAAAGCAATTGTAGTGAGAAGATATTAAATAAATTCATCATGTCTCTGGAATAAGTGTCCTTCATGCAGAGGTGGCTCCTTCTATTCCCCAGCCCTTCCTGGGGATGGATCCCACTCACCTCCACATACCTGGGAAGAGTGCCACAGCCTGCAATGGTTCCTACGCCTGAGTGG
Source organism: Otolemur garnettii (assembly GCF_000181295.1). NCBI lineage: Eukaryota > Metazoa > Chordata > Mammalia > Primates > Galagidae > Otolemur > Otolemur garnettii. The sequence continues at coordinate 6,926,519 of NW_003852445.1, forward strand.
CTCATCCCAACTCGTCAGGCCCCTGGGGCTATCAGGCTAGTTTAGCTCCCAATGTCAGTTTGTGTTTGGAGAGAACAGTCCTGTGCATTCTTGTTTGTGTTTGGAGAGAACAGTCCTGTGCATTCTTGTTGGCATAGGAAGCTCAGTAAAGATAGAAAATTTGAGGAAAAGGCAGAGAGAGGCTTGAGGTTCTGGGGATGCCGGTTTCTCTGCTGAGACCTAGGGTATCCATCTGGCAGCCAGGCAGGGGATCCGTGGATGCTTAACTGGGCCCCAGACAGTGCTACTACCTGGGGATGGGATTCTCTTTCTGAGATCTGGAGTAGAAAGACCTGTTGGTTTGATTTAGTAGCAATTTGTAGCCTTGTCTTCTGGAAGAATCTTGGGATTCTGCTCTGAGCCACACCAACCTAGGTTTTATTGCTTCCTGTGGCAGGTGTGTGCATGCATGGAGTGGGGAAAGGGAGTTTTCACCTTGGTCCCTTCAGCAGCTGTGAGGATTTAGGGTCAAGAACCACTCACCCTGTTTAGGGGTGCAGCTCCTCAGGACCCCTGTGCCCCAATGTTCTATACCAGTGGTTTGGGGGTCAAATGACCCTTTCACAGGGATCTCCTAAGACCATCGGAAAACACATATTTCCGATGGTCTTAGGAACTGAGACATCATTCCTCTATCCAAAAATAATTTTATGGTTGGGGGTCACCACAACATGAGGAACTGTTTTAAAGGGTTGCGGCATTAGGAAGGTTGAGAACCACTGTTCCAGACTTTATCATGCTATCAGCTTCCCAAGGGAGAGGGGCTCTCTTTCCTCCATTACCCCCATCAAGAAACTGAGGCCCAGAACTTGCTGAAAGTCTGGAGAGGCAAAAGGCTTCAATCCTCAAGAATGCATGGCCTCTGCAGCTAGACTCTATCTACCTCCTCCTGAGCCCTCCAGGAGCCTGGCAACGTCAGCTCCCTCAACTCACACTTGCAGACCTTCAGAGGTTTACACCTGCCTATTGTCCCAAAGGCAGAGAGGAGAGAAGGGGGGTCCTATGAGGACCATGGGAAGAAACGTGCTGGGCAGCCTGGAGGAGAAGAGGAAGGGATCTTCTCCAAAGATAACCTCTCTCCTAAGGCTGGGCTCCAGGGTGAGGGGGTAGCTACCCCACCTAGAGTCCAGGCTCCACAGAATTGCTCTGGCCAAGTGTCCAGCAGAGGTGCTAGCTTCTACCTCCCCTCCTTGTGTGAGCCTGATGTGGTTTGGCCCCTAGTGGGTCTGGGAGGGACAGATGACTTGATGCAGGGACTTTAGGCAGGGTACTAGCTCATTACTAGGGAAAACCACTGGTTCTTGGCAAGGAACTCAGTGATACGTGGGGGCCTTCTTGCCTTACTCAGAATATCCCCCCAACTCCCCACCCCTGACGGCCATGTCACAGGTAACTCAACCTTCCTGGGTAGTGAATTATTTTCTTTTAATCCAAATGCCTTATATTAAGGTCAGCATCAGCTCCCCAGCTGTTCAGGCAGTCCTTGGAGCCAGAGATCTCTGGCAGCACAGAGTGAAGAGAACAGGCTTTGTGTTCAGATAAACAAACAGGGCTCCACGCCTGTGGCTCAAGTGGCTAGGGCGCCAGTCGTATACACCTAAGGTGGTGGGTTCGAATCCAGCCTGGGCCTACCAAACAACAATGATGGCTGCAACCAAAAAAAAAAAAGAAAAGCCAAGCATTGTGGTGGGAGCCTGTGGTCTCAGCTACTTGGGAGGCAGAGGCAGGAGACTCACTTGAGTCCAGGAGATGAAGGTTGCTGTGAGCTGTGATGCCACAGCACTCTACCCAGGGGAACAGCT
>NW_003852445.1:6928390-6939353 GCF_000181295.1 Otolemur garnettii
AAACAAACAAAAAAAAAAAAAAACAGGCTTTGGGTTCAAAATATGGCTTTTCCACTCAATAACTGGCTTCATCCATTTGGACTACTATAAAAAAATACCACAGACTCAGTGGCTTGTAAACAACAGAGATTTATTTCCTATGGTTCTGGAAGCTGAGAAGTCCAAAATCAAGGCAGCAGCAGATGTGGTATCTGTTGAGGGCCCATTTCTTGGTTCATGGATGTTGTCTTTTCACTATATCTGTACATGGTAGAAAGGGCCTGGGACTCTCTGAGCCCTCTTTTATAAAGGCCTCCTAATCCCCTTTATGACAGCTCTGCCTTTACCATCTAATCACTTCCCAAAGGCCCTACCTCCGAATACCCTCCCATTGGTGATTTAGTTCAACATATGAATCTTGAAGGGATGCAAACACTCGGTCTATATAGCAGTAATTATGAGACCTAAACTAGTTCCTTAATCACTCTGAGCCTCCATTTCCTCATATTTATGATAACACGAGGATAATAAACGTATAGTACTTACATCCCAAGGTTGTGAAGACTGTGTGAGATAATATGCGTAAACAGCTTAACATGGGGCCTGGCCCATCGGAAGCATTACAATAATTGGCAGGCATCATTATTACTATTATTAGAGGAGTCATCTAGAGAAAGGCTCCCTGGAAGGAGTAAGCTTGTTAGTAGCATTCCTGATCCTCAGGAAGCTTTTCAAGTCATGGAGCAGAAAGGTACAGGGAAAAGATAATGTGTTTGTATTTCTAAACCACAAGTCGATTCATATCTTTCCTCTTTGGCCCCAACCTGGGCTCTCGGCCTTGGCTGTTGGTGCTCAGATGTTACAACAGGCCCCAACAGCCACAGGCTGAGAGATAACCGGGAAGTGCCAGCCCCGCCCAACAAGCCTGCCTTGATGCCCTCCCAGACCACACTGGTCAGCCAATGCCTCAGAGCTGGCAGCACTCCAAGAGCCATTTCCTGTGGTGAGATGTCTGTCCTTGGTGCCTTTGTGTGGAGCTCCCGCCCAATTTGTAGAATGGCAGTGTCTGGATCACTCCCTCAACCAGGAGGTCTGTGCCAGCCCAGGCTCTTCAAAGGAGGGTGTGTCTGGTGCCCCCCTGTGCTCAGCAGGGCAACCTGGGAACAGGGCCAGGGGGACGCTGGAGGAGACACTGTCCTGCAGACTGCTCCTGACACTTCTTATACTGTTTTTCTGCCTCTCCTCCTGCACAGGGCTGAGCTGGGCATGGATCAGAGGAGAATAGAGAAGAGGGAGAGTCACATACAGGAATTAGTCCTTGAAGACCCACCCTGCATCCCCCAGCCCACCCCAACGTGTGGGAGGTCATCCAACCCCGTGCAGCTAAAGCATGTAAAGAAGAGACTGGAAGTGCAAAACCTTGGCATTGTTGTGGGCTTGAGAGGTCCTAGTCTAGTCCTGTATCTAGTATGGGAACTTTTTTCTCTGACCTATATAACTGACAGTTATTCTCGAATACTGCCAGTGATAGGGATTCATTACCTCCTTGATCAGTCTTCCTTGGAGCCTTTCTATCTCTCGAGCCCCCAAGTCTCACTGCAGCTCCTAAAGATAGGAGGAACCTAGGGTTTTCTAGATTGACTCTCACTAGGGTGAGGAGAAGACTTGGATAATAGTAATTCTGGGATACCCAAGCCTGGATTCAAACCCAATTAAATACAAGTTCATTTCAGATAATATTCTAATATTCATACCTTATTGTAATACAGTTCAAAAATATTGCTTGGGGTTGTGGTTTTGGTATATAAGGCATATGCAGTAAAAGAAAATAATTCACATGTGCATTCATGGGTCAGTAAAAATAATTTAGAGTGTTGATTCTGGGTTTAACAACATAATGCATTTCATTCTAGCTTTGGGTGACAGTGCATTTCAAATCTTCAGCAACCATTCCTCCCACCCTTACCTTGCAGCACAATCTGCTTGCTAGCCTTCAGCCAGTGCACCTGTGTCCCTGGATAACTAATCTGTGGGGAAAGCCATACCTGCCCGCTCCCTCTCACATGGCCCCTTCATCCCAGGCTCAGCAGTCAGCTTCCTAGGTGGCCACCAGGGTTTATCTAAGAGGGTCAGGCCTACAGTGTTGTCCAGTCAGAGGAAAGAGAAGGAATCCACTTAGGAAAGACACAGAAAGGAGGAGAGGGACAGAGTGAGGAGAGGAGAACAGAGACTAAATCTAAATGGAGGGGGAGGGGCAGCAAGAACCTGTGGTTAACTGCCCCCCTTGCGAGCCACTCTCCCATGGCACAGAGGGCCAGCATCTCCACCTGTCACCATGCCTTCTCTGGGGAAGCTGAGGACATCAGGCCTGTGGTGCCACCAGATAGGATGCAGATCGGTTTGGGGCCCGCAGGTTCCCACAGATTTCCTTAGCTCTATTTGGCGGGATCCTTAGAGGAAACTGCAAAAGCAATAGAGCACATAATGCAATGATTTATCCGTAAAGAGCATTCACATTTCTAAAGAATTGGTGAACAAAATGATATGTGGTAATAGTGACCTCAGTTAATAACTAAAGTTTGAGGTGTCCAATGATGATTTAAAAAATCTGCGCTATTGCAGGTCCCTACTCTGTCACACTGGCAGTCACCCAGACACCTCTTGAAGGCTGCCATTTGGGGTCTGTATGTGCTGAATTTCCAAGCCAAGAATCCCTCATTATTCAGTCCCCACACAGCCCTCTCTGGGGCCCCAAGGCAAGGACAACAAGGGTCTTCTCACCACCTTGTTTGGGGAAGAGACAAACAAGTGACCTCTGCCCCTGCCCCAACATAGAAACCACTCTCGCCCCACCTCCCCCAAAGAAACAGGGCAAAGCATAGGCAGGAATAAGCCACTGGGAATGGACATCCTGATCTTAAGCCAGGCCATTTCTGGGGACCACCAAGGGATGCCAACTCTGGAACAAAATTGCAGGTAGAGGGCACATGAATGGGCTCGTCCTCTCTTTGGGAGTGTGATACTTCTGAAAGCTTTCTCTCCCCCAAGGTCTCCTACCCTAGACCCCTGAGGCTAGAAGGTTCTCAGGACTGAGCAAGGTATGATAAGGGAATTGAAGTCCTATTAAATCCCGCTTTCCTGCCTGCACAACGGGACTACCCCACGACAGGCTTGTCCAGATGGAACAGACTGGCCAAGTCGCCAAATTTTAGGACTCCAGCTTGGGTCCTCAGGCATGATAGAGTGGGCCTGGACAATCATCAGGTCTGAGAGTTGCCGGGCTCCAGAGCGCGCACCCGCAATGCAAATCCACGAGTTAATTACACCTGGCCCGCGCTCAGCGGATAATCCAGGTCGTCTCTGCGGCGTGGCTGTGGGGCGGTAGGAGGCCGAGGCAGAGGCGAAGTCGCCGCGGGTGCGGCCAGTTCAGGGAGGGAAAGAGGAGTTGGACAAGGTGGTGCCCCTCGGAGACAGAGGCTCCTCGCCTTGGGTCCGGCGCCCCTCGGTGACTTTTCCCGGGCTCTGGGTTCGCCATGTCCTACCTGAGGCCACACCCTGAAATCAAACTCGCGGCCAGGTGAAGCAGGCGCGGCGCAAACCGAGCGCCGCCCCTCCTCGTAGTTCCCGGCGCCGAGGTCCCTCCCGCGGAGGGCGGGTCCGGCTCCTACGTCCCCTCCGAGCGTTCCCGGGCTTCCCGCTTGGCAGGTGGGTGCCCCGGCCGCCCTGGAAGGCCGGCGAACCCTCTGTGGGCCAGGGCTGCGACGAGGGGACAGGCCTCCCCGCGTGCGCGGTCCCTCGCACCTGGGCCGAGCACCAGGACCTAGAGCGCAGACACCGAGATCGCGGCGCCCCCCGGGCACCCGCCAGGCGCTGGGGGGCACCGCATTCGGTCCCGCGAGCAGATTCCTGGTGGCTGTACTGGGTCGGGAGTGGCGGGGAGAGGGGCCGGCCCCGGAAGCGGAGCTGTACCCAATGTCCCCTCCTTCCCGTGCGCCCCGCTGTGCCTCCTGCACCTGAGTCGGGTAGTCTGTCGGAGACCCGCGCGGGGCGGTTCCCAACGCCCTGGACTCCAGCCAGTAGCAAAATCCGCAGGGACACTTGCTACATTTGTCACAATGTTTTTCTGGTATGTTTCCTCCCAGGCCTGCGGAGGACTGGCCCAGGAAGGTCCTTGGTCTTCCCTCTCCTCAACGCCTAAGAGAGCCGCCCACTGAAGGGTGAGGAGGCAGAGGAAGAAGAGGCGGAGGGAGGAAGGCGCGGGGAGGCGGTGAGTGAGGGCCCTCCAGCCCCAGCCTTCTCCAGAATTTCTTGAAGGACAGACTGGGAGGGACACAGTGGGCAGGCATGTGGCCCTCCTGGCCTGTCTCCCTAATGGTATTGTTAGCCAATGGCAGTGGTCCCTTCTAGGTGCCACTTCTCCATCTTTAGTGGGTGCCTGTTAAGTCACCTCCACCACCTTAGCACCGTGGGAAACTGCTGGGCCCACAGGGCTTAAAATGACCCATCCTGGCCTGCCCCCTGATTGTCATCAGGGCTGATGCCTGTCTGAGGTGAGGCTATGTCACTGAGGCAGGGCATACTGAATTCACACTTAGGGAAGAGGCTCCCAAGCAGGAAGGGGAACAGCTGGCCCAGTGACTGTGATGACCAGGGTGGCAGGCAGCCACAGGAGGCTCCTCCAGGAGTGGCAGGCAGAGGTGCTACTCAGCACATCACAGCTGCCTGCCCACTCCCCAGCCCTCCAGACCTGCTGAAGTCCCCCAGCTCCTCCCACACCAGGCCAGAAGCATCTGATCTGCAGTGTAGGTTCTGCCAAGAAATCCAAGGTCTAAGACCTGGAGAGTTCCCAGGGTGTTGGCTACATTTTCTGTCCCTTGCCCTATTCTGGGGTTTCATTTTGTTTTTTCAAGCTCCTCAGACTTTTTTTTTCTAGGTGGGGGAAGGGAGAGGGATCAGGTCTGAGTCTGTGCTCAGTTTTGTGGCCTATGCAGCATATATTGCAATGCTGTGGGTTCTCTGACCATAGTATACGGGACAGTGGCTGAGAACACATCTGGAACCAGAAAGCGGTCCATTCAAATCCTGACTCCTTAGGCAAATTGCTTCACTTCTCTGCAAACTTTCTAATGTCCTCATGTAACACGAGGATGATAATGTCTCCTCAGAGCTGTGAGGGGTAAGTATAATGATAAATGTGGAGCTGCCCCAGCAGTGGACCACCTCACCAGCCTCCATTTGTTAGTCTTGGAAAATACTGATCCTGAGCCTTCCTCTTTTGAAGAACTTTGAGAACACCCTGGCTATGTGGCAGGGTACTATTGGAGAGCGCTAGAACAAGCAATAGGAATGAAGTAAGGGCAGAGGGTTTGTGGAGATCAAGTACTGCTAAGTGCTAATTCGGGCTCTCTGAACCTGGTCACCTGGGGAAGGGATGATTTTGGAAAAGGGATGAGGCAGAAACAAAAGCACCCTCTGTATGGTTGCCAGAGGTGCTGCCTATGGCAGAGGGAGCCTTTGGCTTGAAGCTTCCAGTTCTGTCTTGGCTCTACATAGCTGTGTGATCCAGGGCAGGTCATTTGACCCATGAGGGTGAGCTGAGACCTTGGAGTTGAAGCGATCTGGCTTTGAATCCCAGTTCCACACTTACTATCTTGGACAATTAATTGTTTCTGAGCCTCTGTAAAATGGAACTCATACTATCTACCATTAACCGTTAGATACACCAATAAAAAGTGCTCAGCATGGTATCAACATGTGAGAGGCACTTTATATGTGTATATTTCCTTTCTGCCTCCTCCTTCCTCCCCAGCCACCTGCTGTTTTAAAATGGGCCCAGTAAAACAGGTTCAGCCCATCTCTTGGTGGTATTATGAGTGTAAAGTGAGGAGGTAAACAGAATAGAGACTGGAAAGGTAAGGACTATAAAAGGCAGTCTTGTGTTTAGGGACTCCAGAGGTTCCTTCATGGCTGGCATTGAGGACTCCATGCTGGGGACTCCCGTCTTTGGTGTGCAGAGGCTTTTGAAAATCTGGGATAGTAAGAAGGTCCCTGGCCTACAGCCATGCCAGAAAGGCCATTCTTCAGATCTTACCTTGGAAATAACCCCATGCCAGATAAGCTTCAGGCACTTGGAGGGAGATGGGCAGAAGTTGGGGTTCCAGGTACAGTTTACACAGGTCAGAGAACTGGTCTGGCTTGAGCTGCTGCTGGACCACAGCATGGCACAGCTGGACCTGGGCCTGAGAGGAGGGCCTGAGTCAATATTGACCTTCCTTGGCCTGCCAGCCTGTCTCTTTGCCCTCTCATTCAGCTGGAGTGTTGACATAAGCAACTGAATGAGCTTTATCTTTAAATTCTTTTAAACAACAGCCCATTATCTCTCTCCCCTGGGGATTCACTTAGGCCTGTGGTGTAGGAACAGTGACCAAAGCAAGGAGCCCAGACATTGTGGCTTGTTACATGTGCAGTGCCTTCTGCCCTGGCACATAACACATCGCTCTGGGTCTCTTAAGTAGAACAGCAGAACCCTGGGAATTCTGGACAGCAGTCCCAGCTTCCTGTGGACTCTCCAAACTTGAATACAGTGGACCTGGGCAGGCAATGGGGATGAGGACCATGGCCTTGGGTATAGAACCCTCCTAATCTGCAGGTGACAACTGGACAAAAAAAAAAAGATATGAAATTCCCTTCCCCCACTGTATTTTTGGGGTGCTGCCTGTCTTGCCTCTCATGTCACATGAAGAGGAACAGGAGACAGAGTTCAGCTTTATACAAAGGATAAGCAGTGTGGAATAGTGTGGGACAGAGGGACAGAAGGCAGGGGTCTTGGGGCCAGCTGTGGCAGCTTATCAATAACTCAACAACTCAAGCAGACAACTGCTTGAGCCCAAGAGTTCAAGGTTACAGTGAACTGTGATGACACCACTGTACTCCAGCCTGGGAAACAGAGGAAGAGAGAAAGAAGGCAGCGGCCTTGGGGGAGGGATAAGCCCCCATTACTGATATATGCAAGCAGAGTGCAGGCAGCCTCCTGTCAGGAATGCCTCATAAGGACTAAAATTAGGGCGGAGGCAGAGGCAAGGTCAGATGCCATTAGGAGTCCACGACCATCTCTTCTGGCAGGGTGGAAAGTTGGCTACAGCAGTATCTATACATCCAGCTCTATACTGAGCCCACCCCACATGCAGCCGCCTCTTCTCTCCCTTGGCCTAGAAACGGCAGGGAATCCCACCAGCCTCATTCCTAGCAGATGATTTTCCCACATCCCAGAACTTACACAACATTTGGAAGAAGCCAATGAAACTGCACAAGAGCAAGGATTTTGTCTGCTTTACTGTGCTCCCCAGAGCCTGGTACATGATAGATACCTTTTGAATAAAGGAATGAATGATATAATTTTATACTTAAGCTTCAGAAAGTAAAGTTTGAGAAAAAAAATCATCCTGGCCAGTGAGATTATTCCAATGAAAGATTGTTATCTGTTCACAGTAACTCACACCAGGGGGCCAGGAGAGACCCAGGGCTCTGTGTAGAATGTGTAGGGATGACAGTTGCGAAAGGGAACACAGAAGTCAAGCAACTCTGCAGATCTCAGGGTACCAGGGTCTTCTGTAGGCTCCTCTCAGACTGGATGCCAGTGGTACCTGGGGTAGTTTTCCAAGTTCTGTAAAACTCGGGGGACTTCTATCTTGGGACTGTGATTTAAGGACAAGCCCTTCTCCCAAGTGTCTGTGGGAGGCCTGAGAATGACACAGCATGGCTAGGGGGAGCTGATGGCCAACTGTGGCCAAGTTCACATCAGGGTCTGGGTCAGATTCAGGTCTGCCCTTTCTTTGTTGCTCTACTTGGGCAAATCACTTTGTCCTTTTGAGTATCAGTTTCCTTATCTGCATAATGAAGACAGTGAGTGCTACCTCACAGGCTGTGGTGGGAGATCAGGGTGACATGCTTAGCTCAGAGCCCTGTACTTACACTACGCTCTCCCTGAGGGATGATTATTTAAAATACCTAAAATTCCTTAAGCAAAACAAGTTGCTGTTCTGTCCCCTCACCGCCTGGAGAAGCTGGCAGAGGCGAATGAGTCCATTCCCTTTTCACCAATGGAAATGCTCAGACCTAGAGAAGGAGAGCAGGCCAAGGTCACAAGCCAGGACTTAAGAACACCAAGCCCCAAGGTCCACACTGAGCCAGCGTGAAGCCTTGTAGCCCTGGATGTGAGCTTTGAGAAGTAGGTCTAAGACTGCCTTTGAGGAAGCCTGGAGGCACCTCCCCACTCTGGCTCTCTGGCACCTGAGAGAGTGAATCAGGAGCCTGCTGGACCTGTGCCAGAGGACTTTCCTTCTTAAACTGGTTCAGGCTGGACCCTTCCCTCCCAGCACCCTCCTGAGCTAGTCCTGGGTCGGCCATCCCAAAGAGAAAGTAGGCAGACCTTCAGAGGAGGTGTGCTCACAGCATTCCTCCCACTCAGCAGCCTGTTTCCAGCCTGGACAAGAACCCTCAGGGCAGCCTCCCTCCCCATCCCTCCTGTGTGTTGTGGCAGGAAGGGCTGGGAGCTTTGGGGCCACCTGAGCTACCACCCAGCTCCTGCCCACGTCTACCTTAGAGCCTTAGGCCCACATCATTTCTTTCAGGCTAGGCAGAAGGAAAGGCAGGCACTGGCTCTCTGGGGAGAAATCATCTTCCTTGCCTCCTCTCAGGTGTGTCTTTGAGGCAAGCCCCTCTGCCAGATGAATCGGTGTATGGATGCAGAGGTAGAGATGCTAGGGATGGCCTGTTTAATTTAACTAAAGGCCCCATGGCTGTTGCAGCAACACCCTCCCTCAGCCCTGGGGGCCCTTGGAAGCTGGGGTGAAGAAGAAAGCCCTAGAAATGGCAAATGGAAGGCCTCTGGCTGGGCAGGTGGGTGTGACCTGATTAATGCTGGGGATGTCTGTGTCCTGGGCGATTCACTCCCAGTGACTGGGGAACAGTCTCCATCCTCACTCTCCTCCTTATTTAAAATTATTTATTTTGTATTCTTTCTTTCTTTTTTTTTTTTTTTTTAGAGACAGAGTCTCACTTTGTCACCCCTGGTAGAGTGCCATGGTGTCACAGCTCACAGCAACCTCCAGCTCTTGGACTTAGGTGATTCTCTTGCCTCAGCCTCCCAAGTAGCTGGGACTACAGGCGCCCACCACAACACCCAGCTATTTTTTTGTTGCAGTTTGGCTGGGGCCGGGTTTGAACCCGATACCCTTGGTATATGGGGCTGGTGCCCCACTTACTGAGTCACAGGCACCGCCCTTATTTTGTTTTCTTTAGAAAAGAAATCCATTGTCTTTTTTTGGTTTGTTTTTAGACAGAGTCTCGCTTTGTCACCCTCGGTAGAGTGCCCTGGCGGCATAGTTCACAGCAACCTCCAACTCTTAGGTTCAAGTGATTCTCTTGCCTCAGCCTCCCAAGTAGCTGGGACTACAGGTACCTGCCACAATACCTGGCTATTTTTAGAGACAGGATCTTGCCTTTGTTCAGGCTGGTCTCGAACCTATGAGCTCTGGGCAATCCATCTGCCTTGGCCTCCCAGAGTGCTAGGATTACAGGCTTGAGCCACCGTGCCCAGCCCCAATCCATTGTCTTTAAGGAAAACTTAGAAGAGAAGAAAGAATAGAAGGAAATCATCAGTAGCCCTTCCAGTCAAACACAACAATTAATATGTGGATGTATCTCCTTTAACTATTCACTGCATTCATACTGCATCGACAAATTAGTATAGGTGGAATCTTTAGAAATAATCGCCTGCTTCTAACCTATACATCAAGAATTCTGCTTTGCACTCTGGGAGGCTGAGGTGGGTGGATTGCCTGAGCTCACATGTTCAAGACCAGCCTGAGCCAGAGCGAGACCTCATTGCTAAAACTAGCCAGGCACCGTAGTGGGTGCCGTAGTCCCAGCTCAGGGAGGCTGAGGCAAGAGAATCACTGCAGCCCAAGAGTTTGAGTTTGCTGTGAGCTATGATGACATGGCACTCTACCAAGGGTGACAGTCTACCAAGTAAGACTGTCTCAAAAAAAAAAAAAAAAAAAAGGAAAGGAAAAAAGAATTCTGCTTTGGACAAAGAAAACTTTGGTAGTTTAATTTGTCTTGAGACCTATAGGTGTGAACAGGTTTTGGCCCCAGCAGGTCAGGGGCTCCAAGACAGCCCACCAAACTCCAGCCATCACTCACACTGGGGGAGAGGAGACTGCCAGGCTATGGGACCCCCCCCCAATCTCTCCCACCAGCTTTATTATTTTACCTTTCACATTTAGGACTATGATCTATTTCCAATTAATTTTGGAGTATCATATAAACTGATTTTTCAGGCCTCACTTTCTTCCATATGGATATCTAATAGCATCAGCTGCATTTATTGAAAAGATCTCCCATTACCCCCACCACACTGCAGTGCCACCTTTGTCATAAATCAAATGATCTCATGAGTGGTCTATTTCTGGATTCTCTCTTTTGCGAAAGAGTTCTTGGACCATTTGTCAATCCTTGTACCTATTCCACACTAAATTAATGACTGCAGCTTTATGATAAATGTTGATACCTACGTATTATAATCCTCCAACTTTGTTCTTTAAGATTGTCTTGGCTAATCCTGGTTCTTTGTATTTCTCCAAATATTCTAAAATGTATAGGAATCAGCTTGTCAACTTCTACCCCCCAAATTGCTGAGATTCCAAGATTTTGAGATTGAAACAATGCTGTAGGTTAATTGGAGAATAATTGACCTCTTTACACTATTGAATCTTCCAATCTATGATCATTCTTTAATATCTTTAGTAATGTTTTATGTTTTTCAATGTAAAGACTTTACACATCATTTATTAGATTTATTCCTAGGTATTTGATATTTTTTCTGTCCATCCTAGTTTGCTCTAATATTTGATATTTTTAATATCAAATGATAAATAGTATCTTTGTAAAAACTTCTTTTTTGTCGCCCTTGGTAGAGTGCTGT
>NW_003852445.1:6939950-6940869 GCF_000181295.1 Otolemur garnettii
TAAATTTATTTATGTAATCCCAATAGTTTGTATGTAGATTCTTCTGGATTTTCTACTTACACAATCATGTTGTCCCATTCATCCAGACCATGCTGGCCCTTACTATGTTACAGATGAGTCCTAGCAGCCTCCCTTTATTTTCTAAATTTTTGATTTTTATTTTTTCTTTAGAGACAGGGTCTTGCTTCATTGCCCAGGCTAGAATTCAGTGGCTCTTCACAAATACCATCTCACTGCTGATCTTCCCAAGAGTTTTGACCTGCTCCATTTCTGACCCGGGCTGGTTTACCCCTCCTTAAGCAGCCTTCCTTTATGTTGTCAATTTCCCATTACCTAACCTACTGCCTCTGGTTTCTAAATCACTACCCCCCCCCCACCTCCAAGCCTGAGTTCACCTGAGTTCACCACAACCCCTAGGATTCTGGGCTGACCTTTCTCCTCATGCCTTTCCTGCTGCCTCTGGGAAGAACTTGTTCTGGAATCACTGTTAAGAGTGGACTTAGGAGGGAGATTCCAAAGTCATTTAGGCCATTTGCTAAAGATGCCCTCCCTAGGTGTTCCCGCAGCCAAAGCTAAGGGCTTGGGTTGGGGGAGGGTAGTTGGGGAGAGAGATGTTCTTGTGTGAAAAGTATTAACAACCCTTCTTCAGCTCTAGGGTATGTCCCTGCCCCTCCAGAAGACTTCACAGAGCTAGAGAGGAGGGTGAAGCAATCAGCTAAACTAATCCAGGGATAGAGGGCCTGTCTGAGAGGCTGGGAGGATAGACCTGCTGAATGAAGATTCTTCTGTAGCAAAAGACAAAGGCCGAGAGGGAGGGGGTCAAATTTTACCAAACTATGAAGAATCTACATAGTGGAGATGCAGTGAGATCCCTAGACCCCAGAACCCTGAAACAAAGCATGACTCTTTTTTTTTTTTT
>NW_003852445.1:6942264-6949232 GCF_000181295.1 Otolemur garnettii
ACAGGCGCCGAGCCGGTGAGATGGTTTTAATAACAGTCTGCAAGCAATTGATTTATTATGGTCTCTGTGTAAGCAGATCTCTCTGCTAATGATTTATAGATGCTCCCAGCACTAACATCACTATCTCAACTCCAGCTCAGATCATCAGGAATTAGATTCTCATAAAGAGCACACACCCTAGATCCCACCCATGTGCAGTTTACAGTAGGGTTTGTACTCCTATGAAATCTAATACCAGGGCTGATAACAGGAGATGGAGCCCAGGTGGCGGTATGAGCAATGAGAAGCAGCTGTAAATACAGCTCACCTGTATTTACCTGCAAATGAAGCTTTGCTCACCTCCTGCTGTGCAGCCCATTTCCTAACAGGCCACAGAGTGGTACTGGTCCAAGGCCCAGGGGTTCGGGACTACAGGTTTAGGTAACTTGTTCAAGGTTTCTCCAAAGTAATGGGATACTCTCTGTATCCTGTAACTCAAATAGGAGTGTAATCTCAAAGTGCTTGGTCTATAGGGGTTCTACACACGTGGCTCTGCCTTTAGGGTGTTTGATAGACTCCCGAACCTTAAGGTCCAAAAAGATGGCTGACATTCCAAGAGGTCTGACATGGATTCAGATGAACTCACACATAGTAGTTGTTTGGGGGCCCCTGTCTTTCTGAGTGGGCACCAGCTGTCTCCCAGATCTGTGAACTCCTCCAGAACCTACTACAATGACCAGGAAAATGCTGTTTCCAGAAGAGAAGTCAAAGAGAATGTGATGGCCCTACTTTCCATTTATTTTTGGATAGATGAGTAATCCAAGCATTCAATTCAAGAAACATGTTTCAGTTTGCTCTTGAAACTGGCACTTGACCTTTTCCGAAGACATAAGAACCCATGGAACTGTTTTGAGCCCCTTCAAATCCAAAAGCATTCAAGTGGGTCGGCACCTGTGGCTCAGTGGGTAGGGCCCTGGCCCCATATACTGAGGGTGGTGGGTTCGAACCCGGCCCCAGCCAACTAAAACAGCAGTGACAACTGCAACAAAAAATAGCTGAGCACTGTGGTGGGCACCTGTAGTCCCAGCTACTCGGGAGGCTGAGGCAAGAGAATTGCCTAAGCCCAAGAGGTGGAGGTTGCTGTGAGCTATGACGCCACAGCACTCTACCGAGGGTGACAAAATAAAACTCTGTCTCAAAAACAAAAGTATTCAAGTGGGCACCCCTGACCTATCATCCATCAGCATGTGGTTCCAGGCCTGGTATTACCCTGAAGGAAAGCCTAGAGCAATGCTTTGGAGGCGTCATTTCCCTGCTTCCAGGACTCAGTTTCCCTCCCTCAGGTCTAGTCACACCCATGTCACTCCTAAGTGTTGATGGAGCTCAGCAGGAACTCAGGCAAAGCCAAAAGCAGAGAGAGGAGGGATATGTGCTTGCTGTGATATTTTATACCAGGGGTCCTCAAACTCTTTAAACAGGGGGCCAGTTCACTGCCCCTCAGACCATTGGAAGGCCAGACTGCGGGCCCTGGGACGAGTCGGTTGCTAAGCAGGACAGGCAGCAGTGGCAAAAACACCTGGCAGGCTGGATAAATGTCCTAGGCGGGCTGCATGTAGCCTGCGAGCTAGTTTGAGGACGCCTGTTTTACACAGTCAGAATGCCAAAACCAGAGCAAAGGGTCCAAGGGGATGGGAGCAGTGGTCTCTGC
The DNA here is from genome assembly GCF_000181295.1 of Otolemur garnettii. NCBI lineage: Eukaryota > Metazoa > Chordata > Mammalia > Primates > Galagidae > Otolemur > Otolemur garnettii. Next base: position 6,943,952 of record NW_003852445.1, read on the forward strand.
CTTCTCTGGAGAGCTTTGCCCCTCACCCACCCTGGGCTGTCCATTTGGCTCAGGGCCTTTCTGGAATTGAGGCAAAGCACATAGTGACCAGAGGACCCTTTCAATATGGTCCTATGGTACGTGGCCCCAGACTGGGCAACATGTCTGTGAATCAGCTGGTTGGCTTTTTATTAATGCCATGTGTCACATTAACACGTTTTCTGTTGTTGACTCATCCTGGGACAACCCTGAGTTGATTGTGATAAATAACAGAAGGTAAACAAACAACAAACTTTAACAGACCATTGGAGTCAATGTACCAGTTTTGTTAGGATTTTTACATTTATGTTCGTAAGTGAGCTTGGTTAAAATTTTCCTTTTCCTGTACTCTTCTTGGCTGGTGTAAGAACCCAGGTCATATTTGCTTCATAAAAAGAGTTTGCTAGCTTTCCTTCCTCTTTTCCTCATTTTAATTCTTTGACAGTGAAATGATATTTGTAATGGGCTTTGGATTTTATAAAAACACACCCCCAGAGTCTGCCTGCTCAGCAGGGGACTTGGCACAGACAAGCAGACAGACACCTCTTTTTTTGTTTATAGTTTGCATTGGCTTATTTATGGCACTTTTTTGTTTCTGGGACCGTTCTGCTGGGAGCCAGCCATCTCCCTGAGAAAGAAGGGATGGGGTGAAGGGAAGCCAAAGATGGGGAACAGGGGAGCTGTACTGGGGCCCTCCTGAGCCTTGTGCCCCAGCACTCCCTGCAGCCACCCAGGGTTCCTGGGCTGAAGCTCTGCTCGACCCTCCCTCCCCTTGTAGGCACCATGTTCCGCAAGAAAAAGAAGAAACGCCCTGAGATCTCAGCCCCACAGAACTTCCAGCACCGTGTCCACACCTCCTTCGACCCCAAAGAAGGCAAGTTTGTGGGCCTCCCCCCACAATGGCAGAACATTCTGGACACACTGCGCCGCCCCAAGCCTGTGGTAGATCCTTCGCGCATCACAAGGGTGCAGCTCCAGCCCATGAAGGTAAGAAGGGCAGGTGGGGATGGCAGGTCCAAGTGTAGGCTCTCCAGCTCCACCATGCTAGGCTAGATGCCAAAGGCCCCTGGAGGAACCATGTAGTTAGCAGTTAGCTGCTATTTAATACTTTGCTAATCATTCTGCCATGCTTTCCCTGGGTGACCCAGGGAGGAGGAGCTAGGGGAAACCCTCTCTGCAAGGTGGTAGGGTTGCCAAATTAAGCAAATCAAAATATAAAATGCCCAATTAAAATTGAATTTCAGCTAACAACGAATTGTCTTCTAGCCCATGTCCCATGCAGTATTGAGACCTGTAGCCCCAAAGGGGCTGGGGCTGTCCCAGACCAAGGGAATTGAGTCAAATGGTTTGAGACAAGTAGACCCAAGAGCCTGGTAGGAGTTTGAGTCAAGGGCCCTGTCAGAGTTTGGAGGCCACAAAGCCAGTGTGTGGGGCCTGGTCTCTGCCTCCTCAAACCTCTCCGAAGGCCACAGGTAGTCCTGGGGGATGAAGCCCTTGCCCCAGTGCTTTGCGGCTCCCTAGGCTCAGCTGACCACAGCGCTGGGCATGAAGGATTGTAACCCCATGGTATGCACCTGTCTGCCCTGCTGATAGTCAGCCTTCTCCCTATATCCCTACACCCTGCACCCTCACAGGCCTGCCCACTATGGACCCTGGTAAATGACTCCAGAAATTGGCTTGGCACCTGTGGCTCAAGCGGTTAAGGCGCCAGCGATATACATGTGAGCTGGCAGGTTTGAATCCAGCCCCACCTGCCAAACAACAATGACAGCTGCAACCAAAAAATAGCCAGGCGTTGTGGCAGGCACCTGTAGTCCCAGCTACTTGGGAGGCGGAGGCAGGAGAATCACTTGAGACCAGGAGTTGGAGGTTGCTGTGAGCTGTGATGCCACTATTCTACCCAGGGTGAAAGCTTAAGGCTCTGTCTCAAAAAAAAAAAGACTCAAGAAATTAATAAATGGGTGCAAATGAGGTCCTTAGGTGGTCCTCCCCATGGCCCCTGGTGATGCTTTCTGACTCTGACCCCTGGCCATCTCTCATTCTTTTCTCTTCCCTCTACAGACAGTGGTGAGGGGCAGCTCAGTGCCCGTGGAGGGTTACATCTCTGGGCTGCTCAATGATATCCAAAAGTTGTCAGTCATCAGCTCTAATACCTTGCGTGGCCGCAGCCCCACAAGCCGGCGGCGAGCACAGTCCCTGGGGCTGCTGGGGGATGAACAGTGGGCTACCGACCCAGACATGTACCTCCAGAGCCCCCAGTCTGAGCGCACTGACCCCCACAGCCTCTACCTCAGCTGCAGCGGGGACACACCAGCAGGCCACAAGCAGATGCCGTGGCCCGAGCCACAGAGCCCAGGGGTCCTGCCCAATGGGCTGGCCACCAAGGCACAGTCCCTGGGCCCTGCGGAGTTCCAAGGTACCTCACAGCACTGCCTACAGCTGGGTGCCTGCCTGCAGAGTTCCCCACCAGGCGCCTCACCCACCCTGGCTGCGGGTCGGCGTGGGATGAAGTCTGCCAAGCATGGCTCAGAGGAGGCCCGGCCACAGTCTTGCCTGGTGGGCTCAGCCACAGGCAGGCCAGGTGGGGAGGGCAGCCCCAGCCCTAAGACCCAGGAGAGCAGCCTTAAGCGCAGACTATTTCGAAGCATGTTCCTGTCCACTCCTGCCACAGGCCCTCTGAGCAGTGGCAAGCCAGGCCCTCCACCACAGAGCAAGGTAAGTCGGGCTGGGGCTTCCCTCTGCTGCCACACTCAGGAGGGTAGGGAGCCTGGCCTGGCAGGTGTCCTATGGGGAACAGGTGTCAGAGACACAGGCCCTGCCTGGCCTTCCCCACTTCAGAGTCAGGGCTGGGGAGAAAGGAAAAGGCCTAAGTGACCAAGTCGCAGCTGAGGATTCTACCCTGACCCAGCTCAGCCTGTGCCCTCCAAAGGGGTTGGCCAGCTCTACCCCTCCCTCATCCCAGTACCCCTGAGGACGTCCAGAGTCCCTTAGGTGACAGAAATGTACATGGTAACCCCTTTCCCAGGGAAGCTGGCTTCTTCCTCCCTCCCACCCTTCCTTTCTTTCTCTCCTTTTCTTTCACATTCTGTCCTTGGTCCCCAGTGTGTGGCCATGTGAAAACGTGGAGGATTGAATTGGCCTGGTCCAGGAACAGCAGGGTGGCCAACTTTGCCAGTGTGGACATGAACCTTTTCCTCAGAGAAAAGAAAGAACGAAGGGAGCCCCAAGGGTGACGTTCCCCGACAGGCAGATGGGAGCACATTGTGCTTTTTATAGGCCCTGTCCATAGTGACAGTAATATCCTTTCCCATTTGGCAGATGAGAAGACTGACTCAGAGAGGGTGAGACAGCCGCAGGCCTTGTGAGTGAATCAGTGAAGGAAGGTGGGAGGGGGTGCTCGCTCAGAACTGCCTGTCAGTCCCAGGCACTCTTGCTCTTGCTCCTGAAGAGGCTTCCTAACCATGGCAGCCAGTTGTTCTCTAGCTCCTTCCCGAGGGGGGTTTAAAGCAAGCCTGAGAAACAGCTGCCAACAGTGGCATGAGTAATGAAGCCTCTTCTCCCTTCTGGCAGGGCTTTATGAACAAGCCTGGGTCTTCCCCTGTCAGCAGTGGGCTGAGTGTGGTCCAGCCTGACATGGGTGGGGGCTTGGGGAATGGCCTGGACTTACAACCTTTCTAGGTCATTGCCAACTGAGGTACCCAGGGAAGGTTCTTGGCTTTGTATACTCAGTCCCTCACTGGGACAAAGGACAGTGGGCTGGGATCCCCCATGGGGTGTGGCTTGATGTGTCTGTGTGAGGAACATGGATATCTGTGAGCCGAGGGGTCTCAGAAGCTGTACCCCTGGGGAGACACCCCTCAGAAAGCTAATGTGGGAGAGGGGCAGTGTGCAACATAGGAGATGAGAATAGGAGCTTAAGCCCCCTCAGCCTACTGGGGGTCCTTCTGGGTAGGCTTCAGGGATTTGGATAAAGGGGGTGTCACCACTGGGCTGGGCACTGACGAGTATCTTTCTGGGCTCCTGCCAGCACCTCACAGCACGGGAAGAGGGCCTGTCCACCCTGCACACTTTACTACCTACTGTGGGTGTCCCACATACCTATGGAAGCAAGTGGTGGTCATCTTGGGCTTGGAGATACCACCATTACAAATCCAGGGGAGTAGTTTCCTCCCTGGCACCTCAGACAGAACTTTATAGATATATACCCTCTAAAAGGTGGGGCTGAGACTTCCTTTGAGTGGCTCCAGGACAGGGCTTCTCAATCTCCACACTGTTGACATTTGGAGCAGATAGTCGTTTGCTGTGGGAGCTCTCCTGTGCATGGCAGTGGCATCCCTGGCCTCTACCTACTAAATGCTAGTAGTACCTCTAGTTGGGACAACTAAAAAATGACTCCCAGCACTGCCAGATATCCCTTGAGCAACCCTGTTGAGAACCATTCATTGCTTTAAGCAAATTCCAACACGACTGGGGAGTAACAGGTGTCCTCCTCCTCCTCCCTCAGGCCTCAAACTAAGCCAGCAGCCCTCTGCTCTCGGCACATCACAGGGGTTGACTCTGGACACTTGTAGCAGCTTCCAGCAGTAGTCCATGCACTGGTACCCTGGGAGGTCAGGCCACCAAGACTGTGATTGCCAGAGAACAAGCCACTCCTGTACCCAGCCCCATGCAGCATGGCCTGGAGTCAGTCACTTTGGCCAAAGAGAGCAAGAAAACTGAGAGTATGGGAACAGGCAGGACAGTTTGTTGGGGGCTTTGAGGCCTTAGAAGTGTTCCACTTAGTCTGAAGGGCACACTTAGTTAAGCATGTACTGTCGACCATGTTCTCCATTATATGCTGAGGATGTACAGCACCAGTAAGACCACAGCACTGGGCCAGCTGTCATAGGAGTCCCATAATTCTAGCACCTCTGGGATAATAGAATCCACAGGGTGCTGAGAATTAAATGAGATAATGCATTTAAGGCACTTGTCAAAGTGGTAAGCCCACAATAAATGGCTTTATTTTTGAAAACATATATTAAGATATGGCTTCTCCCTTTAGGACACTTATGGTATAGCCCCCTAAACCCATAGCTAGGGAGCCATGGCCAAGGGAGGGAAAATGTAGCATCACTATAACTATATGCATGACTGTTCTACTGGCTTCTTTCCCAAGAGGTCTTAGTCACATAAGTAACTCCAGAATTAATCTAGCGTCTGTGACAATTAATTAATTCCATCATTCATCCCCTTTCTTTTCTTTTTTTTCTTTTTTTTTTTT
>NW_003852445.1:6949365-6951486 GCF_000181295.1 Otolemur garnettii
TTTGTTTTTGGTTGCAGCCATCATTGTTGTCTGGCGGGCCCGGGCTGGATTCGAACCCACCACCCTAGGTGTATGTGGCTGGCATCCCAGCCACTTGAGCCACAGGTGCCGAGCCATCCTCTTTCTTTTCTTTTCTATTTCTTTTTTTTTTTTGAGCCAGAATCTCACTATGTCGCCCTCAGTAGAGTGCTGTGGCATCACAGCTCACAGCAACCTCAAATTCTTGGGCTCAAGTGATTCTCTCGCCTCAGCCTCCCAAGTAGCTGGGACTATAGGCACCCACCAACACCCGGCTATTTTTTTGTTACAGTTGTCATTGTTGTTTAGCAGGCCCAGGCCGGGTTCGAACTGCCAGCCTTGGTGTATGGGGCTGGCACCCTACCCACTGAGGTACAGACGCTGTCCACCCCTTTCTTTTTCTTGGTATGGCTTAATGAGTTTCATCTGGTCTTGCTGTGGCTACACGGAGTAAAAGCTCTCTCCTGTGGAGACAGGCAGCAAGGCCAGGGAAAAGACACTTGGGAACAGATTATTCTAGGGTGAAGACCAAGCTGGCTCTGCCCCCGTCTCACCCCATGTCCCGGACCATGCTAGTCCTGGGCTCCTGAGTGGACCCACCCTTCTGCCACCGTCACCCTAGGGACCTTGACCAGGGAGAGTGAGAGAGAACCCCACCCAACCCCACCATGCCTACACATCCACAGAGCAGAGACAGCCATGCAGAGCCCTGGGGGTCAGAAGGCAAAGAAAATCATTTCACAGACTTTCTTAGGAACTGCAGGGTGCGGACTGGTCAAGGTTGCCATTACAGCAACCTCACAAGGAGCTTTAGGTGTCCTCAAGCTCTCCACCCTGTGCTAGTTGCTGCTTGGAAAGCAGGTTTCTGAGAGGAGGCCACACCCCACAGGCCAGCAGGTGTCTCCTCACAGCCCTGAGTCTTTTCACAGGGCTTTGAGGGCTGCTTGGGCAACTGAGCCCATTCTCCCCTTCCTCTGCTTCTCCCAGGACATGCATCCTATCCTCTGTGGTGGCTATGCTCCCCAGCCCAGTCCCAGCCCTTATAGAAACTATGCTCCCCAGCCCAGTCCCAGCCCTTATAGAAGCTCTCCAAGGCCATGGAATCACCCAGCCCACTCATCCAGAGCTTCTCAGAGTGTGCTCCACAGCTGCCTGCATCACCCAGGAACTTGACAAACTGCGGCCTCATCTCTGGGGACCCACTCAATTGGTCTCTGAGGCCCAGAAATCTGTAGTTTACCTAGCTCCCCAGATTATTATTCATAGCCCCCAAATTTGTAGAGCAGACTGGAACTCAGAGAGGTGATGTACCTAAAGCTCATTGTAGAGCAGAACAGACCAGGGCTAGACTCCAGCTCCTGACACCCCAGTCCAGAGGTCCCTCTGCTCTGCTATATAGAGGAGGGGAAGTGAGTGAATTAGATACTAAGACATGGGGGGACCTAAGTACTGTGTGAGTTCACTCCGTGGGGATGGGGTATGTTCAAGTAGTCCCGGGGTGGGGGGCATTCTGGCTTCCTTCTTGCATAGGTTGAGCCGGAGGCAGGCATAGCACACACTTGGGTGGGCAGGCGGGGTTGGGGCAGCAGGAGTCTGCCACAGTGTGGCACTGTGCACATGCAGGACCAGGTCTGGGCTGGAAGTGGAAGCCCTGACTTCCGGCAGGGATGGAGTGGAGTGGAGGGGAGGTGTGCTAAAGAAGCTGGACAGACTCTGGCTGAACCTGATAGGGCCTGAAGCCTGCATTCAGGGTTCCCTATCAAGCAGTCCAGCCAAAGCCTACTGGGGACCTCAAGCTGACTGCCTGAGATTTCCTGTAAGTCGGCTCACCTGTGGGTTCAGGATCAGGACCCCCGGGCACCTAGACAACCACCTATGTGATGAGTTTGGACAAGTTCCAGGAAGGCCTCTCTCTAGCCCCTAAAGGGTCCCTCTCCAGGTGCCTTTAAAAACACATAATCTCTGTGAGGGATCATGTTACATATCACCAATTCCTTGGAGAGAACAGAAGGATAGGCTCCTATCCTGCCAGGGCCGGTGAGGGGCTGGGGCTTGGAAAGGCCAGAAGACACACAGGCTTCCAGGGCTGGGCCTGAGGGCTCC
>NW_003852445.1:6951536-6967926 GCF_000181295.1 Otolemur garnettii
CCTTCCCTCACAGAGGCCATGAAGATAGGCCTCTTGCCTCTCTCCTTTGCTGAGGGGGAGTGGGGTGGAAGAGGGGTGTCCTAAGCCAGAAGTTTCATGCTTGGGAGGAAGTGGAAGGCCACTTTGGGGAGTCATTAAGATATCTCCCTATCCCTGGCCTCAAGACTTGGGCTTGGCTAGACCTCCGCACCTGCTTCCAGATCACTCTGGTACAGATCCCAGCCCAAGGGGAACACCTGAGGATGGTCACACAGCTCTGTAGTCCTCCATTGGATACATAAGCTCTAGTAGAGATAGGCAGACTCCCTATCAGCCCTCAGCTGATGTTTTCCTGCCCTTGTCCTGAAATCTGAGTTACAGCTGCTCGCGGCCACCACCCTACTCCCTGGGGCCTCTTCCCCCCATGGGCCCAGAAATTGGGAGCCCAGGAGAGAAGAACACCTCTGACCCACATTCTCTGAGTGTCCCCTCAGCACAGGAGGAAGATTGCCTCATAGAGGCCTCCTGGGGTCTAGCTGTCAGCTATCCAGGAAGAAATACCCAACACAGGACCCCACAGGGACCCAGCTGTCTTTGTCCTCCTGGGTGCAGAAGAGCAGATGTAAAGAGCCTGCTCCCTTTGGAGTGGTAGGGCAGACTTACCATAGGATTGCAATGAGCCTCAGCTCTGTTTAAAGATCTTTGCTCACGGCACCTCCCCAATTCGGTCTGATGCCCTGCCTGACACAGCCAGTTTCTAGGGGTCACAGTGGTAACCCCTGGCCTCTGGGACTCTTGTTCTAAATGCTCCCACACAGCTCATGCCCCTTCTTGTTTCCTTCTCTGTCCCTGTAGCCCAACTCCTGTTTCCGACCGCCACAGAAAGATTCCCCGCCAAGCCTAGTGGCCAAGGCTCAGTCTTTGCCCTCGGACCAGCCAGTGGGGACCTTCAGCCCTCTAACCACCTCGGATACCAGCAGCAGCCCCCAGAAGTCCCTTCGCACAGGCCCTGCTGCTGGCCCGCTTCCAGGCCGGTCCTCCCCCGCGGGCTCCCCCCGCACCCGGCATGCCCAGATCAGCACCAGCAACCTGTACCTGCCCCAGGACCCAATGGTGACCAAGGGTGCTCTGGCTAGTGAGGACACGGGTGTTGTGACGCATGAGCAGTTCAAGGCTGCACTCAGGATGGTGGTGGACCAGGGTGACCCCAGGCTGCTGCTAGACAGCTACGTGAAGATTGGCGAAGGTTCCACAGGCATCGTCTGCCTGGCCCGGGAGAAGCACTCGGGCCGCCAGGTGGCTGTCAAGATGATGGACCTCAGGAAGCAGCAGCGCAGGGAGCTGCTCTTTAATGAGGTGGGAAGACAAGGTGGACATGGGTGGGAGCGTTTGGGATGGGCAGTGAGCACACACCCAGGCTGGGCATCTGTGAGCAGGGGCAGCAGGTGGCCAAGCCCCGTGGGCACCATGCCCAGCGCTCAGGCCCCTCACTTCCCCCAGGTGGTAATCATGCGGGACTACCAGCACGTCAACGTGGTGGAGATGTACAAGAGCTACCTGGTGGGCGAGGAGCTGTGGGTGCTTATGGAGTTCCTGCAGGGCGGGGCCCTCACCGACATCATCTCCCAAGTCAGGTGGGCAGCTGGGAAAGTTGGGCCATGAGTGTGGGTTGTCTCCACTATCATCCCGGCAAGGTAGCTGGACAGCACTGTCAGGTCATCCTGGACCCCTTGCCTGATTGGGGTAACAGAATCAGTGGTCTTGGGAATGGGGAAGAGAAGGGTGGGGCACAGGCCCCAGCTTTCTCCAGGGCTATGGCCTGATTGGGCTGCCACACAGACTGCCTGGGAGCCATGGGGCCCAGTATCAGGGATTCAATACTCTGTCCAGCCCAGTGACCATGCAGTCCTGCCAAAGCCAACATTTGTCTTCCTTTGGGATGCCCTGCCTTCCCTGTCCAGGCTGAATGAAGAGCAGATTGCCACTGTGTGCGAGGCCGTGCTGCAGGCCCTGGCTTACCTGCATGCCCAGGGTGTCATCCACCGAGACATCAAGAGTGACTCCATTCTGTTGACCCTCGATGGCAGGGTAGGCCGCTCCCCCTCCCTGGCACAGCCATGCCCTCACTTCTCTGCTCCCAGCACCCCTCCTCCTCCTTTCCTCCTCCACTACTCACTTCCTTTTTGGCCCCAGGTGAAGCTCTCAGACTTTGGATTCTGTGCTCAGATCAGCAAAGATGTCCCTAAGAGGAAGTCTCTGGTGGGGACTCCTTACTGGATGGCTCCTGAAGTGATCTCCAGGTCTTTGTATGCCACTGAGGTAACTGTTCCTTTCATTCCCCAGGCCTCCCAAAAGAGGCTTGAGCCACACAGCTCTTCTGTTTGTGGTCCTCTCCCAAGCCCTCCCCAAACATGACCCCAGTTCTCAGAGTCCCATTTAGTCAATTCCTTTCCCCTGCTTTTTGATGGGACTGCTCCCATCCGTGATTTTGCTGCTAGTAACGGGTCCTTCAAGTGTTGCCCAGTTCAAGGGCATAGTAGGGTATGGCCAGGCTACCTGTATAAGATGGTCTTTCTCAGAAAGAGGCTGACAGCTGTGTCCCCATAGGCAGTGGTCACTCCTGGTCACAGGGTAGGTGACCAATGGAGGAAGGAGACATGCTCACCAAAAATAGCTGGAACCAGCTGCTTCCCTACCTCTCAAGCTCCCCTACCCTCCAGCTGCTATCAAGGGGCCAGACTCTGACATTGGGGTCAAGGACAGTCTCCTTCTGCAGGTGGACATCTGGTCTCTGGGCATCATGGTGATTGAGATGGTGGATGGGGAGCCACCCTACTTCAGTGACTCCCCAGTGCAAGCCATGAAGAGGCTCCGGGACAACCCCCCACCCAAGCTGAAAAACTCTCACAAGGTCAGTTGGTACACAAAGGGTGACTCCACAGACCTCCAATCCTTCTGAGGCAAGAGGACCAAGGCCTAAGTGCCCAGCAAGCCCCAGCCTCCTCCTTTTACAGAAGCTGGAGGGTCTGGGCTCTCAGAAAATGCTCCTCTTTCTGCACATAAAACCTAAGCCTGAGTGTGGAGCAACATCCATGCACAGACTCCCATGTTCATGCCAACAAGTTCCCATGTCCCCCTCCTCCCCTCGCAGCCACAGCAGTAAAGTCGCTCCTGAGCAGGCACTTGACAGTGCCCAGAAATATCCATGAGCACGAAAAGCACAATCCCTGCTGGCTGGGGAGGAATCCAGAGAAGTTTAATTGAGCGTAAACCCCTCTACCCCATATGTCAGGAGATCCACACACAGCAAATCCGCTTGTCCCCCATCACTGCACATCCTGACCTCAGCTGAGCCTCAGCTTCCTCCTTAAAACCAGTATATACATGTATATTGCAGACATCCAACCCTCTTCTGCCCAATCCACCGCAAACTCACAGCCCTTACCTGTGGACACCCCCTGCTGGCAGGTCAGCACCGGGCTGCTAAGTGGCACTGCCATCTGGTGGCCAGAGCAAGAAATGTCCCAGAGGGTTGAAGCCCAGTCTAAATAGCGAGAGTTCTGTGGCTGAAACACAGGGTTCGGAGAGGGGGCGGGGCATAAGAAACATTTTATAAAACGATTAGTCCTTGGAGCCTGCACTCCTAACCTCAAGATTAAAAGATAGTGGATATCTCAAATTGGCTAATTCCCAGAAGATGGAGCCTCCTGCCCAAGACAGCCTCATTCTAAAATAATGGCTTAAGCCTTGCCTAAGACTGTAAAGCTCAGAGGTATAAAGAAATCTTCCTTTTCAGGTTCCTTGTTCTCTTTTTTCTTTCTTTCCTTTTCTTTTTTCTTTGACTTTTACCCTAACACCCTATCCAGAGTACAGTGGCATCATCTTAGCTAACTCTGTTCTCAGACTCCTGGGCTCAAGTGATCCTCCTGCCCCACCCAGCTAATTTTTTCTATTTTTAGCAGAGAAAGGGTCTGGCTTTTGCTCAGGCTGATCTCAAATTCCTGACCTCAGCCTCCCTGAGTGCGAGGATTACAGGTGTGAGCTACCATGCCCAGCCCCACCTTGTTCTTTTTCTAATTTTTCAAGCATTTCCTTTTCTCTGACCTTTTTAGAACTCTCCACTTTAAAGCCTTATGTGACAGACAGGGCAAGCATGCTTTATCACTAGCCCATTTTTCAGATGAGAAAACAGAGGCCTAGAGCTGTTACTTGCCTCAGACCATGAATAGTCCCAAGCTAGACATCTCAACATCAGTTCCATGCCCCTCACACACACCTGAAGTGCCTGAATGCTTGACAGCCTTGAGAATTGGGGGGTAAAGGGCACCAACAAGAAATCAGAAAATTTAAGATGTTCAAACAATGGGAGGGCCAGGCATTCAGGTCACACCAAAGTGACAGCAAACCATGGCTTCCTCTTGCTGCCCTGCCTCTACAGGTCTCCCCAGTGCTGCGAGACTTCCTGGAACGGATGCTGATGCGGGACCCCCAAGAGAGAGCCACAGCTCAGGAGCTCCTGGACCACCCTTTCCTGCTGCAGACAGGGCTGCCCGAGTGCCTGGTGCCCCTGATCCAGCTCTACCGCAAGCAGACCTCTACCTGCTGAGCCCATCCCAAGTGCACCTGCCACCTATGCCCATAGGCAGGGGACACTGGGCAGCCAGCCTGCCGGCAGGGCCTACCTGCCTCATTCTCTCAGTATTCTCTCCAAAGATTGAATGTGAAGTCCCACCCCACCCTCCTGCCCCTCAGCCCACTGGGCCAGGCCGGACCTGCCCCCTCAGTCCCTCTTCCTCCCCCAGAGTCCCCAGTTGCCTTTGGGATGATGGAGACCCCTACTACAGAATGACCCCTTGTTATTTGCACAGGGATATTTCTAAGAAACGCAGAGACTGGCACTCCTGGCCACTGGGGCCAACACAGCAGTAAAAGTTGCTGTGGTTTTTAAAAGTAGCATCCCAGGCCACCATAGAGGACAGACTGTCTTCACATGAATACTTGCTGTTCTCAGCTCCTGCTTCAAACCTTGGGATCTCAAGAGGGATACAGGGAAGATTTTTATTGCCTGACTCCCTTTTCCTCCCTGTGTCTGACCTCCTGAAGGCACAATCCCCATTGCACTGCTTCTGACCACCTGCACTGCCTCTCCCCACATGGCCTGTTCAGAACAGAGAATGGCCAGCTCACAGGCCATGGGAGGGTGGGAGGCATAAACGAAAGAGAAAGAATGGGGTTGGTCGTAAAATGGTCTCTTTTTACAGGACGGAGAAAACATTGTGTGTGGGTGTGGGGGGTAATATGTGTGTGTGTGAGAGAGAGAGAGAGAGAGTGTGTGTGTATGTGTGTGTGTGTGTAATAGTCCGTGTCCCTTCAGGTCACCCATAGCCAGCTTAAAGAAGGCTGCCACCTACCCTGTCTCCCTAAGTTCTGACCTAAAGGGACAGGCTTTTGTGGCCTGGCTTCCCACTTCTCAAGTCCCATGTTTCTACCTGACCAGTAAAGAGGTCTGAGTTAAACCTAACATCCTGGGGGTGTAGAAGGTTTCTGAGTTTTTCCTGTGCTATGGAACATGAGGGCCAGAGACAGGAATACACTTTGTTTTACCTTTAAACTTTATCTACAACCAGGTCATCAGGGACTGTTTTCCTCTTCAAAACCCTATTTGGGGGAGAAGGTGAACCATCTCCCAGGGTTCCATCACGTCAAGGAAACGGGCACCCCATTTGTGTGAACCATCTGCCCCTAGCTGCCTCCCGCAGCTAGGAGATAGCTGCACCTGTCTCCTTGGTCCCCTTTCTCCCCACCTTCAGGGCTGCTGTGAGACAGGGAATTCCAGGGAAGAACTTCAGGTGTCTGGACCCGATCTAGACAATATTTTTTAGATTTTCTCTGCTCCTTAGTGGCCTGCTTTGGGGCAAAGAAATTGCAAGGACTTTTTTTAAGGGTCAGTGTTTTAAAAACAAAACCATCTTCCCTAGAAATTTTTGTGAATTGTTTGCACTTGTGCCTGTTTTAAATTAAACTGAGTGTTCAGAACCTCTGGGCTTCCTGTCATCTCTGGGAAGAGAGCCAGGCCTCCGAGCTGGATGCCTGCAGTGGTCTCTGGGGTGGCCCTTCCTCCTCTCCCCTGTGAGCTCCTCAGCTCTAGTCCCCAGCACACCCAACCACCCTGGTGGTGTGTTGGCTCAAAATGAGGGCAAAGAAAGAGGAAAACAGGAAGTGAAAGGCCCTTGGGACTGAAGGAGTAAGAACTAGAGCTCCTTCCCAGGGCAGAAGTGCTGTGTGTAACAGGGATGGCCACAGCTGTTGAAGACCACTTTCTGCAATGGCTTTTCTCTTCCCCTTTTGCTTCTCACTCCTGGGACTTCAAGCTTCCATAGGAAGTGGTCTGAAACTGCTTCTAGTGGGAAGCTTCATTTCCCAGAAATGAGGGAAATGGTGTGGAGTTGAGGAAGAGCAGAGCAGTACCTGGAAATCGAGAAGCCTGGGTTCGGCTCCTGGGGGTGAGGAGGATGACAAAATTAGCTTTCAATTTCTAGTTCCAACTCTGATTCTGGTGCTTCCTTCCTGAGATCTACCCAGCCCAGGGTTCACTGAAACCTCTTAGCTCAGAGCAAGGAGCCATGCAGACCTCCCACTTCCCCAGCATTGGCACCCAGGCAGGTGCCCTGGTCCTATTGCCCCAGCCCCCTCCCAGCTCAGTTGGAAGCAGCATCTGCAACTTACCTTCCCTAGGGAGCCAGCCTTAGCAGGACCTGTAGAGCCAGAGGCTCACTAAAGCAGGAGCCTCCACAGGCAGCAAATGTATCCTTCCGTCACTCAAAAGGAGCTAAGAGTCAGGAGTGGTTGGTAAGGCAAAGAGAAGCCAGTTCTCGCAATGGAATAATACTGGATTTATTAACTATTCTTCTGAGTGCTAACAGTCCTCCCACCACACAGTCTCGCTCTGAAAGGGCATGTGTACGTCCTTCAGCCTCACACACTGATCAGTACTGAGATCCAGTGGCCTGGGCGACTCTTCACAATGATGAAAGCAACAAGAATTAGGAAAGCAAAGTATGTGGAAAAGTCTCTTCTAAGGTGGAGAGAGCTAGAGAGCCCCAGCCTCAACACCCCAGCACTGACAAAGAGAGGAAGTTCAGGGGAGTGAAATGTGGTGAAACATGGAAGTTCTGCACGGAGCTGGGCCTGGTAAGGAGTCTGTGAGGACAGCAAGGCAGTAAGACACACAGTTCAGTTCAAACAGGAGCAATCTGCCACGGTTTTTCAGAAACATGACTTTCTATCCCCAAACTTGGGGTAACTCCACAGAGATAAGCCCTCCTTTACCCAATAAAGAGAACCCAAGGTGAGTCTCAACCACAAAGCCAATGTGTCAGAGACGCAGGAAATATTACAGCCTCGGATACAGTGTGCAACCCAGACCTCATACTGTGTTTAAGCCAAAATTCTTAATTGCCTACACCATTAAAAACTTCATTAAAATTGAACATAGTTGAGAGGGGAGGAAATGAGCAAGCAAAGATCAGTAAGAAGCAGTTTGCACTGGGGACGTCCAATGATCGCCCCCCTCCCCGACCCTCTCCCCACACTTTTCAGGCCCTCTGGTATTGTGTAACCACCACCCAGACAGGGGAACTGAGGAGAGGCAGGTGTTTGGGGAAAAGATGGGAGGGGGAGGGCAGAACATGTCAGAAAAGAAGCAAATGGCATCATAAGAAAACTGCTAATTGGCAGGTCCCAAGGTTCAGGAGGCATAAGGGAAGGGCTGTACGCTCCAGTTTTTTGGAAGAGAACAGTGTCTCTGAGGTTGAGGAGCTTTAACTTGGGAGATATACTTGGGGTCCTTAGTGAAGAAGGTTCTGGGCTCCTGCTACTCTCAAAGCGAGTTTTTGTTCATTGTACTTCACTTGATTGCTGTGAAATGATTTCAAGTATCTGGATTTAATATTCTACAAGAGGAAAATGATTCCATAGGTTAATGCACACAGAGGGAGAAGTACACAGCGGTGATCCCAGATAAAACTACAAGTCTGAGCTCGGAGCCAGGGCGCAGCGGGGAGAGCGCAGCGCTGCCGCCAGGGGGCACCAGAGATCACCTCCTGTGGCCCGCCGGGCGACCTAAAGTGGTGGGTGGGGCGGTGAAAGGACTGGGGAGGTGTCTGGCCCATACACATGGCCCACTCCGAACCTCTCGCCTCTCCCCTAAGCCCAATTTCTCAGCACAGTCATTCTCGCTCTGGGCAGTTCTCTCGGAGTTACTGTAGTAAGAAACCTTCCGTCCTACAAAGACGAACAGACTCACGTCTTGAAAAGACGCCACTTCAGGCAAATGAGGGGCTGCAGGCTCAACCCTCACGGTTCATTAAGAGTCGCACAGCTGGGCGCGGTAGGTCACGCCTGTAATCCTAGCACTCTGGGAGGCCGAAGCGGATGGATTGCCTGAGCTCATGGATTCTAGGCAAGCCTGAGCAAGAGCGAGACCCCTCTAAATTATAGCCTGGCGTTGGGGTGGCACCTGTGGCTCGAAGGAGTAGGGCGCCGGCCCCGTATGCCGGAGGTGGCGGGTTCAAACCCAGCCCCCAGCCAACAACTGCAAAAAACCAAAACCAAACCCAAAACAAAATAAAAAAATAATATGTATATCTATAATAGCGTGGCATTGTGGCGGGCGCCTGTAGTCGGGATGCTGAGGCAAGAGAATCGCTTGACCCCCAGAGTTGGAGGTTGCTGTGAGCTATAACGTAACGCTACGGCACTCTACTGAGGGCAACGAAGTGAGATTGTCAAAAAAAAAAGTGGCATCTGCGCCACCCCGTGGGCTGGGCGTGCTGCCAGTGCTGGCGCACACGCGATCCGCCAGACTCCCTACCTTTAACCCCGCCCCCTCGCTAGGCGGTACAAAGAGTGGGCGGGCCGGGGAGGGGACAAAGGACCAGGCCGGTACAGGGCCTTTAACCACCTCTCCACGAGGGCCTCTGACTCACTTAACTGGCCGGTAATAATACAGGGCCCAGCCTGCATCCCACACTATGAGGGAAAAACAGGAGTCCTGGGTCTGGACCTCTAGCAGCCATCATCTGTCCTGCCCTTCATTATTGGCCTAGCGAGAAGCAGGAGCGTTTAACAGGCCCCTTCCAGTTCTCACTGGAGTTTGATGTAATTTAAACCCGGACCTGCAGCTCGTGTGGGCTCCTGACTCCTGCACGCCGCCTTTTAACGTCGCAAACATTTCAGTCAATTATCCCCCTCGTGGAGTTTCTATTTAAAGAGATATTGTCAGGTTCTTAAGACTCAGATCAGACCCGCTGCTTTCTGCTTCATATACAAAGATTCCAAATACAAGTTCTTTGAGAATTGAAAGAAGCACAATTAAGCAAAGCCTTCGCAACCGTTCCACCCCACGGGAGCACCCACGTGCGGGACGGAGGAGCAGAGAGGCGTGGGGGTGTGGAAGTGCTAAGTCCTTTCCATTTCTGGCCTCTGAGAGTTAATGAAAATAAGGCTGGGCCCCAAGGGGTGAGGCACTGAACCTCAAAAATGGAATTGAAAATGCATCTGAGCTGAGGAGCAGGCTGGGTAGGGGTTGTGTGGGGAAGTGACCCCACATTATCAGTGAAGTTGAATCCTGAGTCTGAGAGGCAGAGGGAGCTCAAGTTACCCAGAAGCTGGTTGAAGAGAGACAACTGGTGTTCCACACCAGGAACTCTGCTACGCCCAAACTCCTGTCTTGAGCTCTGCTACGCCCAGAAAACAAATTGGCCAGATTTTTTTCTAATCAGCTCTCCTGTCCAGAAAGGTTCTGGGACCCCTCTTGGTCCTCTCCCCCAACATTTGGGGGGCAGAGACTTTGATAGATTGTGGCATTATTGTCAGCATCCCTAGGGGGAGGGGGCTGTTGGGCCTTTGTTCTCCAGGTTGATTCTTCTGCCTGCCAGGGTGTTGGGAAACCCAGCAAGGAGAAGGGAACTGGGCAGGGGCTGGCAGGAACCTAGGCATGTCCAGAACTGAGCCAGGTTGTAGGAACCTATGGAACCAGTCTTCCACACCTCACCTTCCAGGGGCAGAAAAAGCAGGAAATACCAATAAGCACACACACACAAAAGCAAAAAACAAAGATGTAAGATGGGGGTCCCCTTCTCATTTCTG
Organism: Otolemur garnettii; assembly: GCF_000181295.1. Classification (NCBI taxonomy): domain Eukaryota; kingdom Metazoa; phylum Chordata; class Mammalia; order Primates; family Galagidae; genus Otolemur; species Otolemur garnettii. The sequence continues at coordinate 6,961,665 of NW_003852445.1, forward strand.
GTGGAGGTCTTGCTTTGGCAGCGGGGACAGGTTCTGAGATGGGGGTCGAACTACCGTGGAGGTGAAGGAGCAGGGAGAAAGGGAAAGCAGAGACACTTGGTGGTGGTAGGGGGGGCAGGCTCAGGCCTCCGAGCAGTTTACCGCTGAGCCTGCAGCACCACAGCCTCCGTACCTGCCTGCCAAGGCTTCGACCCGGGGGCCGAGAGGGGCAGAGCGTTGGCCTCTAATTCCAGGCCAGTCTCAGGCCCAGGCGCCTCTCCGACTAGGCTGGGGATGTCTGGTGCTGTGGAGCGTCGGCGCAAACCCAGGCGGCCAGAGCCAGGGCCGCCCTCTGGGTGGGGGCTAAGACCAATGGGCGCTTGCACCAGGGATGGAGGCGCTCCTTCTAGCACCTCGTGTGAGCGCCACCGCCCAGTCCCTGAAGACTGGGGCGAGTTTGGTCGGGCCATCAAGGCCCCTGCCCGTAGACGGGCCGCCTCCTCCTCGGTCACCGCACCCAGCGCCAGGCTCATGCTCCGGCCCAGCTCGGGTCGCTCACTGCCCTGAGCCCGGTGCCGCCCCGAACTCTTGCCTGCTGAGCCAGCCTCGCCACCGTGGCCATGGCCGCCCGTCCCTCGTGCAAAGCGAGCCAGGAGAGGCCGCGGGAGGCGGCGGGGGCTGGGTCGTCGACGCTCCGGGCTGGGCGCGGGGGGCGGGCGGCCGGGCGGGCTGTCAGAGTTGGAACCCCGGGCCGCCGCCGCTGCGGCGGCGCGGCCCCATGGCCCGGTGAGGGCCTGCACACAGGTCCCGTGGCCACGGGCCGCGGCCAGCTGCAGCGCTGTAAGGCCCGCACGGTTGGTACGGTCGAGGCGCAGGCCAAGGCGGCGGAAGGAGCGCACCAGGAACTCGAGCACCGCCCCGTGGCCGCACGCCGCCGCCCACATCACCGGGCTGTTGCCAGCCGAATCCGCCGCCTCGGGGTCTCCACTGAACTGCACCAGCAGCTGCACGGCGTCCAGGTGGCCTCGCTCGCACGCCAGGCTGAGTGCAGTGCGGCCGCGCTCGTCCCGCAGGTTCACGGCTGCACCCTGCTCAAGCAGCAATCGCACGAAGCGCGAGCGCAGCGCGGGGTCCGGCAACCCCACGGCCACCATGAGCAGCGTGCGGCCCTGCTCCGCACGGCAGTCGATGATGCTGCGGTCCAGTGCGTCCAGCACGAAGCGGGCCAAATGCACTTTGCCCGCCTGCATGGCCTCCAGGAAGGTGCGCGTACCCGCTCGGGGGCACAGGTCCTTGGGTTTGAGCATGGCCCCGGCCGCCGCGCCGGTGCAGCCCGGCAGCTCCGCACGGGGGCGCCCCTGTCCTCGCGCCCCGCGGGGCTCCGGCCTCCGCCCGCGCTTTAGTACGGCTCCCTTCCCGTGTGGGCGGCGGCGACCGAGGGTCCTGAGACTTTCACACGGATAGCCCCCGAGGTTCCCGCTACCCAGCTGCTCCTCGGCCGCACGCCTGGCGTCTCGCTGCTCCTTCCCTGGGTCTCCCGCCTGAAGGTGTTGATTGTTAGCTACTCCAGGCTCAGCTTCTGGCCCGACGCAGACGTCGGGAGCCGAAGCTCGGCCCCCTGCTTAGTCTCCCCCGCTTTCTGGGTGTCCAGTGCCCTCAGGCCCTAATGGTTTGGAGTCGTGCCACTCACCCGCACCCCGGGCAGCCCCCGCTCCCCTGCTGAGACGGTGGCGCCCGCAGCGCACGCCTGCCTCCAGCCCTGGCGGGGCGCGCCGCTCCTCAAGCTGCTGGCGCCGTTCCTCCGCCTCCTCCCTTCTCGCGGGGGCCGGGCCACGCCGGGGTGCTAGCTCCTTACTTGGGGGGCTCAGCGGCGCGGGAGCCGCCGCCCGCCTAGATACCTGGCTTTATAGCCTCGAGATTCTCTATGGCAATGGCTGCCCTGGAAGCCGGTTGCGCCGTCAGAGCAGAGATGGACAGGGCGGGGGAGACCGCCCTGACCTCCACCCCTTCGTGGGCAAAGAAGTCGGGGAGCAGCTCCTCCTCCGCGCTCCCCTGGGAATGCGGCGGTGGTTGCAGAGCGGGGGCGAGGGCTGCTCTCCGGGGGCCACAAGCACCCGACCGGGCCAATCCCAAAGTCGCAGCCTTCTCTCCCCGCCCTCCGCCTCCACTCGAGTCGGGGCCCTCGGCTCCTTAGAAACTGGCGGGATATCGGGCTCTTCTGGGAAGACTGAGAACTGCCCCGAGTGGTCCACTGTGAAGAGAAATGGGACCTTGTGAGGGCAGAACTGGACCATGCGACCTGGGAGTGGCGGCGAAAGACGGATGAGGAGTAACTTGGGGGAGGAGGACACATGTGCTGCGGGTTGTGGGGGGCGCGCAGTCTGGCTGGGAACTGCCACTCGAAGTGCAGCGAATCACGCACTCACACACGATTGTTCCTCCCGCACACGCTCACTGGGAGCGGTGGGGGGGTAGTGGGGAGCGCGCTCTCTATCTCAGACGTCTCCAACTCCGACAACGCGCCCGCGTGCCACCCCCGGCGGCTGCGTAGCAGGCGGAGCGTAGACGCCTCACCCACCGCCACCCAAACGGGCTGCTTAGCACCCAGGCGTGCTGCAGGCATGTTAGCAGCTTTTCAGCCCTGGCTCTCCACTACTCCAGGACTGGCCACCACCTAGGAAAAGGACCTACTCAAGACTAACCCCCACCTACGATCCCAGTCTCTCTCATAAGTACAAAAACCCTCCTCGGGCCACAGAGCTCTGGCTGTGACTACTAGCTGATCCATAGGGAGCGGAGAAGAGCACAAATTCCATTTTCCGTGAGATGCGTGGAAAAAACACTGCATCTTCCCCCCTTCCCACCAGCAGCCCATCCCTTCCCCCCTTCTGGGGAATGAAAGGAAAAGATACACAGATCTGGTTTGGGAGGAGTTAGGGAGCCTCAGAACTTGGGAGATGGGGAGGCATGAGAAGGGTTGGAGTGGATATTTGTAAAGTAAGGAGTGAGCCAGGTATCAAGAACATAATTTACTGAGACTTCATGAGCCAGGCCCTGGGTTCCTGGCAGTGGGAAATACAGAGGCAGAAACTGGGTTCTTGATAAAGGAGATTTCCCCTTTTAATCTAGAGGACAAGACTGAGACTTAAAAAATGGGGGTTATGACCTGAGGGTTGACTACATCTGCTAAATACAAAACCAAGACAGTCCTTGGAGGAAAAGATGAAGTTGTGCTGAGGGGAGCGCTTTGGGGTCTTCTGAGAACAGGACTTTCCAAGTTGGTCCTTCAAGGATGTGTGAAATCTGGCTGCTAAGAAATAAAGACCACATTCCAGACAGGGAGTTATAGAGGCAAAAGCATGGATGCAGGAAAAACACCGTAAGGGGACAGTGTTGAAGGCTGCTTTAAGCGGTCCCTTCCTATAAGAGACAGGAAATTAAAGGAAGAATGAAGGTGTCCTCCATCTGGGCAGGGCAATGATCAGATGCTTTGCAGTAGAAGATGCCAGGGGAAAGTTAGGGAATGAGATAGCTCCTTCCCAGCAACAAATGCTATGTGACAAAGTGGGCTTGTGGTCCCACACCCTGACCTCTCACCTCTTTCTAGCTCCCAACTCCAAGGATTCCCATCTTGGATTCAGCACCCAGGTTATGAAGTAGGGGCTTCCACTCCCCTCCGTCATATGGGGAGCATGTGATACATACCTGCACACACTGTGAAGCCACCCATTTCTCTTTTTGCATATTTTAAGCCCTTGGTTAGGAGCCTGCCAATTTTCTTTCACAATGTCATAGAAAGGGCACGGTATTTGACATCAGAGGTTAAGTCCCAGCTTGAAGGCATTTACTAGCAGTGTGGCTCCAAGCCTGCATATTCTCATCTGCAAAACCAAGCTGATAAATACCAGCCCTGCCTGCTTCACACAAGATCAAGTGAAAGAGTGTCAGGGAAAGAATTGCATAGTTATTTAGAGTGCAGCCCTCACTGCTCCACCCCCAGGCCTGGGGCCCCCTCCTGGGGTGGCCCCCAGGAGTGGGTAGAGCCTCTGTACCTTCAGGAAGAAGGCAGGGGTGCTCTCCCGCTGTACTCAGCAGAAGAAGAGCTTTTCTTCCTTTTATGACTCAATTTCCCTGTTCTGCAACATGAGGAAAATTGCTTTCTTTCCTTCTCTGTTTCCAGGGTCAGGGAGGGAGTACCTCCAGAATCTGTGTGTGGCAGACCAGCTTGTCATGCCAGGCTGTGCACTCCCAGGGGAAGAAGAGCAGCAGGTACCCAAAATGGGCACCTACTTGGTCCTGAAGAGTCATGTTCCCTTCTCCTTGAGCCTTCCTGAGACAACTCCATTTATGTCCCTGTTCCCTGTGGTGAATTGAGACAGTTCAGGGAAGAAGAGGAGTCAGGGCACAGTACTGGTGCCCTTTGGAAGGAGCAGCTGGTTCCATTCGCCCCAGCTGGCATTGCCAACCTAGCCAGCTCCATGGCAGGATGGGGGGGGGGGTACCAGGTCTCAGGCCCTGGAACCTCTACTCTGACTCCCCTCTGGGCTCAGTATGTTATGAACAGAAAAGAAACAGCAAAGCTGAAAAAAAAAGCTGAGACTTTGCTGCAGAGCACAGAGGCACCAACAGCCGGAATTAGAAGCTGTCGCTTAGGGAGCTGAAGGCTGACAGGAGAAGCTGAGGCAGGCAGGGGGCAGGCAGGCACTTTACACTCCCTCTCCCCTCCCACCTGCTGAGCCTGTCCTCCAACAGGCCCCAGGCTGGCAAAAGGGCTTCCTCCCAGATGCACCTCAATGTGGTCTGTCACTCTGTGCCTCCCTGTCTGCCATTGCCTCCCCTTCTGGGGCTCTTTCTTTCCTCAAGTGTCACCAGCCCCCTCACCGTGTCACGTTGCACCAGCTCGGCAGGGTTGGGCCTGGTGGCACGTGTCTGGGAGATCCAGAGGGCTGCTTGGGGGTGCAGGGAGTGGGGTGAGTCAGCAGGGGACTCGCATGTGAATCAGCAATGGGATGGGGAAGGGGTAGGGACCCTTCTCTTTGTGCAGAAGGTGAAATGGAGGCACGATGAGTAGAAAGGGGACCTCAATCTTACAGATACATAAAAGGGATGGAATCCAGGTGCCCTTCACCTGCCCCAGTGCCCTGAGGGAAGGCATCAAATCTTCCTCTGCTTGTTCCCTGCAGCCACAGATTAATTCCTCTCCAGGGCCCAGAGATGGCATTTGCCCAGGAGACACTTTGTCTTTTCTCAGAGAACAGAAAGAATGGAGTTGAGTATCCAGGCCTGGCCACATGGGAAACACCCATCCTGCTGCTGTGCTGAGGTCTCTGCAGGGGCAGGATTACATCACCTTCCCCATTTCCGGGATTCCCAGTTTTAGCTTCAGACTGGGGGTACAGAGACTGCTCTGCCTGGCCCAGAGACGGGAAGGCAGCTTCTTCTCCTGAGCAGTCATTGGCAAGACCCAGGGGTTGCCCAGTGGGCTCCATTTGGCTCTGGCTTTGGCTTATACACACATGCCTAGGTCAGTCTGGATCCTCATCCTTACAGGGTTCCATCCTTGGGCATGGTAGGAAAGGTAAAAGAGTGCCCACCTAGAGGGTGGAAGGCAGCACTGCCCTGGGGTGTTGGTGTCTCCCCTGGCTGTACCTAGTCTATAGCAGTCTAAGGGGTAGGCTGATCAGTGCCAGGCCTTAGTCTTGTGAATAAGCAGGCCCCTTGCCTCATCCTGCAGCCAGGGCCTGGTAGGATCCCCCAGAGGAATGGGGGGCCTGTTTATTTTCCAAAGGCACAGGTGCTCACAGCTAATGGTATCTGATATATCTGTGATAAAAAAACAACCTCTTCCCAGAATTAGTCCCCACTCTGCCTCTCCCAAGCCAGTACCTGTGTCCACTTGGGATTTGGGATTATGCCATAAATACAGAGAATGGTGGCTTCCCACAAACTCCTGTAAGCAAGTTTTGGGTCAACCATAGCTGACACAGGGGCCTGAGCATCTGATTGTGCTAAGTTTTCCTCAAAAAGGACCTCAGGTGGCCTAGAGGTTTGGGACTCCCCAGAAGGGTGAGGGGTACCTTTGCACTAAGCTCTTCTGTTCAAGCTCTGAGGGTAGAGACAAGGAAAGGCCACATCTGTGTGGGGGTAAAGAGGAGGTGACATCATTTTCCAGTGGATGTGGCATCAGGGCCAGCAGAAAGAGAAGTAAATCTTCTTCAAGGCATAGGCAAGGCCATTTCACTGAGCTTTGGAAAGGACCTCACCCTGGGTTCAGCTCCCAAGG
>NW_003852445.1:6967946-7001467 GCF_000181295.1 Otolemur garnettii
TTTTTTTTTTTTCTTCCTAGAACATTTTATTTCAGGGGCATTGCACCCACTCCCCATTCCATTTCCTAGTTGTAAAACAGAGGCCAGACTTCTTAGGCAGGAAATATTGGAACAGGGTTCTTTAGTAGAAATAGGAAGGAGAAAAATAAATAAACCAAACAAATTCAGGAGAGAAAATGATGCTGACCTTGTTAGGCACCCTAGGGGTACATGCTAGGAAGTGCCCTCCCCCAAACAGAGGGGTGATGCCAGGGCCAGGGTGGGAGTGTCCCAGAGACCACAGCCCCACATGACTCAGCAGCTGAGGCAGTTTTTCCATGTGAACCTCCCATCTCCAACAGGCAGAAGCTGATGGAAGGGATGTCAGCCAAGGACCCTAGGAGAGGCCATCCCAGGGAGCTGGAGGTAGTGCCAAGCTCTGCCTCAAGGAACTGACAACAGGCCTGAGATGGGGCCTGGAAGCCCAGGTGAGCTGCCCACCCTGAGGCAAGAGGGTTTGGAGTTTGGGTTTGGTTCCACTTGAACCACAGGTTCTAGCTGGGTAATTTCAACCCTCCAGGTGAAGAAACTGAGTTCAGAGTGGGGTACCAGTAGCTGTACACTAGGAAAGGCAGAGTGGAACCAGGATCCCATTTCTAGCTTCCCATCCACTCTTTTGCCCTAACAAATATATGACACTTAAACAGAGATCAGGGAGAAGGATGGGGAGCAGCAAGTCAGCTTGGAGAAGACTTCTAGGTCCAGAGAGGTCCTTGTCCTGATGGTACCTGACTCCTGCCTCCTCCTCTGTGCTAGCTGTTGAGGAGGGCTGTAACATCCAAGTGAGCTCAAGCTTCTCAGTCTCAGCATGCTGGAATTCTGTTCTCCAGGGGGACAGAGTCATGTCCCAGAAAAGGGTCTAAACATCCTTGCTAACTGTCCCAGTGGGGTGGGGGCATCAGAGGCGGCTGTCCTGGACATCGGCCTTTACTGTGACAGGATGCTGCTCACACAGCTCCCCAGAGGCCTCAGAGGGCCACTCAGGCTTGTCCTCCACCTCAGAGGGGAAGCAGGTCCTAAGGCAGGCCTTCACCGACTCCTTCACCTCGGCCTCCAGACCCTTCATCCTGGCCTCATACTCTGCCAAAGCCTCCTGGTGGAACTGTGGAGACAGCAAGGACTGCAGCCAGACTGAGGAGGGGCCCTTTGTGCCTCTCTCTCCCTGGGCAGTGGAAGAAAAAGAAGCCCAGTCTCCTCGTTCAAAGCTTCCAGGAGACTGGAGTTGCAGGAAGGGGTGGTGGAGCCCATCAGGGAGCCTCTTAGGCGTGGGGATGCCAGCCAGGCAAAGAGATCTGCAGAGCTGCCTCACTGGACCCAGTGGGAACCAGCGCCTGTGGACCCACTCATAAGGGATGATGTCCCACTTCCCCTGACCTCCTAATTGGCAGTTCCCTGGAGCAAGGCCCCTTCACACCCTGGAGTCTGTCCACCTCTGCTGAGGTTTGGGCAGTGGTCTGTTACCTGCTTTTCCATCTCCCGGATCTGTTCCAGGCAGGCCACCTGCTTCTCCTCCAGCTTCTCCTGGTGCCTCTCCAGGTTCTCTGTCATCTGGATGGCAGTGAAAGGCAGGAAATCAGGACAGCACACACAGGCAACCTGGGCTGGAATCCAGCTATAATCCCAGCTAAAATGTTGCAAAACTTTGGATGAAATCCTTAACCTTTGGGCAGTCTTTTTATTTTGTAAAATGAGGATACAAGTACCTGTCTCTCTGGATTATAAAGGATTATATGAGACAACTCGTGGGAAGCACCTGGCATAGCTCCTAGAACAGGGCAGGACTCAGTAGATGGTAGTTCTGTTACAGAGGTTAATAATCCCCAGGGCGCCTTTGGGTCCATTCTCAGCAAGTTCTTCCTTCCTCTTCCAATTCCTTGGCACCTCAGGAAGCCCTTCTTACTAGCTCTTTGCTCATCCACTCCAATGCCATCCTCCCCTTTGCAGCTAACCCATATTGTTACCATGCAGGGGAGCTGGCCAGAGAAAGACCCTTCAGGGGACTTCAACTTCTATAACCAGGCCAGAGCCCAGGGATGCCCCCCCTCCCCAGCTGCATGGATAGCTCAAGACAATGCATCTCCTAATGGCAAAGTAAGAGTCTGGGGCTGCCCCTGCCCACTAAGAGAGAAAGAGAGAGAGACAGCCCTTACACACCTGCTTAATGACCTGCACCACTTCCTGGATGTGGGAGTTGTTAATCTCTCTCTTCAACCTGTTGAGAAATTAGGGTTTTAGAAAAGGCAGGAGGTAATCTTAGCACTCTGGGAGGCCAAGGCAGGTAGATTGCCTGAGCTCAGGAGTTAGAGACCAGCCTGAGCAAGAGCGAGATCCCACCTGTACAAATAGCCAGATGTTCTGGCAGGTGCCTGTAGTCCCAGCTACTTGGGAGGCTGAGACAAGAAGATATCCTGTGCCCAAGAGTTTGAGGTTGCTGTGAGCTATGATACCACAGCACTCTACTGAGGGCCACAAAGTGAGACAAGGAAGGAAGGAACAAAGGAATTAAAAAAGAAAGGAAAGGAAAGAAAGGTAGGAGCCCCCTGGTGAAGGTTGAGTGAGATGACGTCTCCTCAGGGTGTAGGCAAATGAAAATCCATCATAGGGATGGGAACAAGACAGAGGGCCAGCAGACCCAAGGAGGATGTAGGGGCCCTCTGAGAGAACAGCTGCCTCACTAAAACACACCGTCCTTCAAGGCTTCCATGGGAAGCACAAGTCGGAAGCAGAGCCACCAGAGTGGCCAGGCTGCTGTCGGAAGGCTCCAGCTTCCTCTGAGAAGGCCAATTTCCCTCCAAAGCACTCCTCTGTCCTAGTAATGTTGACATCTGTGTTTTGTTCTCTGATCAGAGGTGAGAGAGGTGAGATCAACTTTTTCAAGAGCCAGGGAAGAGGCACATTTTGGGGAACCAAGTCCGTATCCACTTGCAAAGAGGTCCCTTTCCACCTGGGGTGGGTTCTGCCCTTTCAGGGCTCACCTCTCCTGGGCCATCTTGTCTGTGGTGGCTTTGGTCATGGCCTGGATCCTCTCCAGCCTTTTGGCTTCCAGTTTTTTCTTCATCTCTTTAGTGTCCCTGCAGAGAGACAGACAAGAGGGATGTTTTGTGGAGCCCGAGTCCTTGCTGAGAGTTGAGAGCTAGGTATGGGAGGGGGGCATTCCTACATCTCCGAGGCCTCCTTGAGGGCCTTCAGCTCTGCCGCCTGTTTCTCTGTGGCCAGCGCCATCATCTTGGCGATTTGCTGCGGGGAGAGGAAGGAAGGGCTTGGGGAGAAGCCCCATGTGGTGCGGAGGAGTGAGGGGGCTTGGCTGGGTTGTCGCCCCCCCTCAGCACCTCAGCCACCTGCTGCTCCTTGCATTTCAGGATGCTCTCGTACTGCTCCTCGCCCTGCCGCAGCAGCTCCAGCTCCAACCTCTCCCTCAGCTCCCGCAGGCGCGCGTCCGCGCCCTCGGGGCCCTCTCCCGGCGCGGCTCCGGCGCTCTCCCCGCTCGGCAGGCTCCTGAGGAAGCCACGTGGCGACAGACTCTGAGCCCTCGGCCGCTCGCCTGCGCCGTGGGGGCCACGTGGCCTCAGTGGCCCTTACCTTTTCTTGTGGGAGCCCTTTCCCGGGCAGAGCTTGCGACCCCCGCCGCCGCCCCCCGCGCCCGGCGGCCGGAGCTCCGCCAGCTGCGCCGCGCCCCGCTGCAGCAGCTCCTCCCAGCGCCGCGCGCCGCGCCGCTCCAGCTCCCGCAGCTCCTTCTCGTGCCGCCTCTGCAGCTTCACGACGCCCTTCTGCTCCCGAAGCTCCTCCAGGCTGGCTGTCCTCGGCTCTGCCGAGACAGGGGTGACGCGCCGCAGCCCAGGCCGCCCTGCCCTCCTAGCCCGCCAGGTGCGGCGGCCCTCCCCAGACTCATCCCCACATCTTGGCGGCTCAGAAGGCCTTACCCGAGAATTCCTTCGTGGCCTCCTCCCTGGATCTGGCCCGGGCGGTGGCTGCAAAAGCCACAGGATGGGCTGGCAGGTTTCCTGGGAACCCTTGACTCAGTTCACGACCCCGACCCCGACCCCCTTCAGAGCTTCCCCAGTCCAGGGTTTCAGACAGCCCTTTCCCTCCCCAGGTGAGAGTCTGGCGACAGGGTGGGACGTGCCTGTGCACAGGGTGCAGCCCAGGAAAGTGGAGACCCTTCCACTAGGTGTGTGGACCCCGGAGTGCATACCTGCTGACCCGTTGCTTGTTGAGGCGAAGGTCCCATTGGCCTGAGTGGCCAAGGGATTCCCAAGTGGGAAGGGCTTCTGTGCAGGGAGAGCAGGTTAGGAAGGGGCTCTGATCTTCTAGGACGCTTCGCCCTCTCACCCTCCCCCAGAGAAGACAAAGCTCCCAGAAGCCCTTGGCAGGGGTCCAGGCAACACAGACCTCAGGCAGACCTCCCATGGCCTCCTTGAGCTTCACAGATTTCTTGTCATGGGCACTGAAGAACTTGATGGGGTTGGTGAGGGCCACGGTGAGATCTGGTGCACAGGGCGTTACCCGCCTGGGATGTATGGAGGCGTGCCTGGAGGCTTCCCCTGTCCTCACCCACTCCAGATACCCTATCCTGCCCCACTCTGGGGGCCTGCTTGATGAGCGGGGATGGGAAATGGACAGCCTGGTGCTCCTAGTGTGCCATGGGCTCCTACCTGCCCAGGCGTCAGGTACATAGTCCTTCATCTCCAGGAAGACAAAGAGAGCAGGCATAGTGAGTGGCATGTTGCTCTCGCTGCGTAGGCACAGATGGTGGTACCCTATTGGACATGGTGGGGTGGACAGTGAGCCAGAGCCCAGGCCTATCCAGCACTGCACACAAACAGCCCAGTACTCAAGGATTTGACTCTGATACTGCCTTACCCTGGCTGTGTGACTTTGGGCAAGTTACTTTAACTCTCTGAGGTTTTCCTCATTTGTGAGGTGGGGATAAGAGTGCCTACCTCATGTGACTAGTGTGAGGATTAAGTGAGAATGTGTTCTAAGCTCTCAGCACATTTTAAGTGCCCATAAATGTAAGCTGCTTGGAAAACTGCCCCAGTAGTTTCAGAAAATTACAGACATTCTGTTAGGTGGGCAGAGTTCCCACCTCTGTTATGTTCCTGGGGAGGTACTATTTCTGCCCCACTCCCTAGGGCTGATGACAGGAGGGGGTTAGGTAAGATCTTGGGGCCCCTCCTGAAAGCTAAGCTGCCCTGCCCTTCAGGCAGGCTCTCGATGCTGGCTTTGGTTTTCGACTCCTGGGAACAGCAAAAATGGACCCCTCTTCTTACCAGAATTTAGGGCATTAATGGGGATGATGCGATGTCCAAGAAACTTGTTGCCTTCCTCCATCACAGCCACCCTGAGGGAGGCCAGCTCAGGCATCAAGATCTGGGGAACAAGACAAGCTGGGGAGAGGAGAGGGAGCCAAGCTGCCCCCCTCCCTGGCTCCAGAAGGCTTAGCATCAGTGTGAGAACATGGCAGGCGTTAGCAGATTTGTGAGGACAGACAGAGGGCATGCTCTAGGCTACATACGTAAACATCTTCCCAACTCATACCATGACTAATCTCACAAAAGGGAGAAGGGCTAGACGTTCAACCAGGGCTGTGGGGACCTACTGTAGACTGCCCTTGGCAGCCTTGCCAACAGATCTCTAATGGGGATGCAAGATCTCCATGATTTCACAGGACCCTCAACCCTGGGCTGGGAGTTCTCATTTCTGCCTATAATGCTAACATGTCCACACATACGCACAAGCGTAAAACCAAGTAAACATCTGTAAACTTGAGTTTGGGACTTTTTTTTTGTTAATTCTGTCGCCCTAGAATTGAGTGCCATGGCATCACCATAGCTCATAGCAACCTCAAACTCATGGGTTCGAGTGATCTTCATGCCTCAGCTTCCTGAGTAGCTGGGACCACGGGTGGCCACCACAATGCCTGGCTAGTTTTTCTATTTTTTGTAGAGACAGGGTATCACTCTTACTCTGGCTGGTCTCAAACTCCTAAGCTCAAGTATCTACCCACCTCAGCCTCCCAGAGCACTAGGATTACAGGCGTAAGCCACCATGCCCAGCCTCGGTTTTGGACTCTTACAAATAAGGAAGGCACAGGGCAAGGGGTGGGGAGAGGAGAAGGAAGGTCGAGAAGCTCCCCTTATTTACTTCCTATCATCTGTAGACAGAAGCCAAGAACTAGGGTCAAACACCAGCCCCTGGCCTGCCCTAGCCCCCACCTTCTCAAAGACAAAGGGCTCCTCCTTCCAGACAGGATTAATAGAGTTGGTATTGGGTGATAGCTTGGTACGATAGCGCCTCTTGGGGTCCCCAGGAAGGCCAAACAGCTCCACTTCCACATAGGTGCGCACACTGCGTTCTGACAAGAACTGCCCAGAGATCACCTGGGGTGGGGAGATGGAGGCCGGCATCAGATCCTCACCTAGGCTCTTCCCTAAACACCAGGGGCTGCTGGATCCCCATAATTGAAATATCCATTTTGGGGTATTGTGAAGTGCCTCATTCAGCTCTGGCCACCAAGTAGGGGCTGTATGACTTGAGGGTTACAGCTAAGCTCTAAGGACCAGGTGCTTCCAGCATGAAGTGAAGATGTGGGCCTCCCACCTCCCCAGCCAAGGAGAGAACAATGCCCTCCCCTTGGCTGGGGATCCTGCTGCCCACTCTGCCCACTCTTCCCCCTCCCCCACCCAAGCCTCAGCCCTTCCTGATGGTTTCCATGGGGACCAAGTGGCAGCCTCCAGTGCTGAGGAGGAGGCAGTTTCCAAGGCAACTTGCCACTGCACGAACTGGCTGGGACTGAAGTTTTCAGGATATTGGGAGGGGCTGGGAGTAGAAGGGTGAGTTCCCGCGCCATTTTCCTCAAGACCCCAGCCCTCCCACCCGCTTGTCTGCCCCAGGGTCTTGCCGTGATGGAAAGAGTGGTGGCTACCACCACGTCAATGCGGTCCACCGAGAAGGGATTGAACTGCTTGTCCAGCCGGCGCATGAATTCATGCTTGAGGAGGTAACCACTCTGCCCATTGAACTCAAACACTGCCATATTCTGCTGCATGGGCAGGTCTGCAGAGACAGGGGCCCTCAGTGAGGAAGGCCTGGCCCTGGATCTGTGTTCAGTTTCCTACATATCCCAGCCTTTCTTGTCTGGCAAATGGGAGGTAAGGTAGACTGAAGGTTAGGGTTGCTCATGTCCCAGCCTGGTTCCTTGGGGTGACCCATCTCTCAGGAAGGGTCCACAGCCTCCACAGCCTGGACTCAGTAAGGAGCAAAGCCACACTAGACCAAAAGTTCACAATGGGAGTTGAGGCAGTGGGAACAGCTGTTTCTGTTGAGGCAGAGCAGCCAGAACCTATGCCAGCACCTCGGCATCTTCACATACATGTTTATGTATGTGCAATTATATGGGCCTGAGCTAAGGCACGTATAACTGGGCATGCTTCCAGAGTCTAAGCAAACATCAGGATACCCAGTCTATTCTAAAGACCACCAGGGATCGGGTGAAGATGGGAGGGGAAGGGGCCAGGAGAGAACTCTAAGGGTCCTGGGAGTGCCCTCACCCATTGTCTGGAAGTTGAGGGCGACCATCTGGCATCCAGCATTCCAGAACATCTGGGGCATATAGTTGGAGGAGTCCATGCGGGTTCCCTTGGGGTAAATGCGGCTCATCTGGCGCTTGTTGTAGCTTCCCCAGAGTATAGGAGCCTAGCCCGAGGCTGTCTGCACCAGAGGGACCCAGTAACCTACCCTGGGAGCCCTGGGACGCGGCCTTCCCCCATCCTTCCACCACACCCAGGGATCCTGGCTATTGAAGCCTCAAGGATACTCCACAAACTGCACTGCAGACTTGGAGAGCAGGTCATAAGCCTTGAGTTCCGTGAAGGAGGAGATGACATAACTTTGGTTCTTCTCTGTATGGGGAAGAAAATGTGGGGCTCCCATCAGGCTGCCCTCTATCTCAGCCCTGGCCTTCCCTGTGGAGCAGCTCCCACCAGCAAGAGATGTCTCCAGTCAAGCATTTTCATGGGGGCCTGAGGGTTTAGGAGCCCACCTCTGGAGAAAATTTATGGATAACAGTGCCTGCTGGAGGCAAAGTGTATTTACAAGGGATATGCACAGGGTAGGGTATGTGCTATGCTTCTGGAGAGTGAGGGCCACATGCCGAGGATGGGCACAGAGGGCATGGGGAACATGGTGGGCTGAGCCTCAGGGGTCAATAACTACTGTGCATGCACAGGGAGTATGGGCACATGCTGCAGTGTGCACGGGGAGTGAATCATCATGCAAGCTAGAGCTGAACACATGAGGGGAGGGGCACAGTAAAGGCAGGACCGCCATGGTTGTGCCCAGGTGGAGGTGCAGGCTGTGGGTTCAGGGATGAGGAGTCAAGGTTGCAGAGGTGCAACTGTCCACAGGAGGTGCTTGTGTTGGAGATACACAAGGAGAGTGAGAGAAATGCACTGTGCTTATGTCCAGGGAAGAAAAAGGCAAATAGCAGAGTGCAGGGAAGAGCGGAAGGGGCACTGTGCACCAGTGGCTTTCTTTGCCTTCCACCCCCTTCCAGGAAGTCTCATCTCCCAAGCTGGGGCTTCTGGGCTTGGGCCCACCCAAGGTGCTGTTCATCCCTGGGAGCCACAGAACCTGCCAGAGGCATTCTGGCTGAGGTGGTCTGTCATAGAAACTGGCCTGTCACTGACACACTCCAGAGCATTCTGTTTGGTGCCAAGTTCCTCAGTACAGTGCTGGGAAACTGGGAGCCACCGCCACTTAAACAAGACCTTTGCCTGACTCCTTGGCTGGGTATTTATAGACAGGGCCCCAAGTCCAAGGAAAGGGGAGATTCCCCTTCCTGTGGTCTCCGGATAACCTTCTCCTGAGTCTGGCCCAAACTCCACTCACCACCCCAGCATCAGCACTCACACTGACTTACGGGCAGAGAACTCAAAGGAGACGAACTTAGTGGGCTGGATGTAATTAACCAGGCTGGACATCTCCTCATAAGCTGTCACCTCCAGGCCTGCTGTGCCCTAGAGAGGCAGGAGGAGAGAAGCAGAGGTGGGAAGCCCCTAGCCCAGAAACATAGAGGGCCTTGCAGTGGAGGATGGCAGAAGGGCCTTGGGACTGTCCCCACACACCTCATCAGACTGCATCTTCTTTATCTCCTCTTCATCCAGGGTTCCTGACTCCTCCTCTTCCTCTTTCACCTCCTTCTCCTCCAGCTCAGTCCCATCCTCACCAGCCCACACTGTCACACACAGCTCTGTCACATAGGCTTCTCGAGCCCTGCCCCTCTGCTATTCTAGCCCAGTCCTCTCCTGACTTACCCGAGTTCTCACTGGCTGGGGCACTGGAAGGGCAACTGCACTCAGTCTCCCCACCAGGCTCCTTGCTGAGGGATTCAGACCCAGAAAACTGGTTCTTTTTGTTCTTGATGAGGATCTTGCCCCTGAGATCCTCAGGGCTGGGCAGGGAGATGCCTGATTCTAGCTGCAGAGAGAGAGGCAAGAGGGTTGGTACCTCACCTTCAGGGTGTAGTCTAAGCTCCTTCGTACCAAGTGTGCTCCTCTGTCCTCTGCCTACTCCCCCTAACCTCCATTCTTGCTGAGATAAACCAATTCATACTTCAGGTTTAATCTTAGCCATCACTTCCTCCAGGAAGCCTTCCCTGATCCTCCAAGACCAGATCAGAACTCCCCAGATACTCCTATAACAATCACTGGGCTATAATGATCTGGTTACTTGTCTGTCTCTCCACTAGAAGGTAATGAACCTGAGGGCAGGGACTATGTCTTTGTCACTAACCTACCACAAAGTGCCCAGCACAATGCGTGACACATGGTAGGTAACAGGACCCCATCCCCACAATCCAACCAAGTGAACCCCATCATCTTCTGGGGACATCCCCCTCTCTAACCTGGCCCCCAACTGTCCCAGGCCCCAGACTGAAATGTCCCATAGCAAAGTCCACTCACTGGGAACTTTTCCAGGGGCTCTGTGAGCAGCATATCCCCAAAGATTGTCCGGCAATACTCAGCCATCTTAGCCTGTTGGCGGGGTCTGCAGGGAGCAAAGGTGGGTATGGTTCAGCAGCTCAGCTCCAACCCTTTTGTCCATCCTTTTGTGCCTTGATGACCCAGATCAGGGACCCAGGAGGTCAGGGAGGCAGGGACATAGGCAGGAGAGTTGTGGGATCCCAACAAGATTTTATTGAGACCTGGATGAGAGCTGGAGGGGACAGTTAGAGGCTGAGGTCACTGGGAGGAGAGTGGTTCTAGGCAAGAGACTCAGGGCTGGGTGAGAATGCACCTGAAGGGCCTGAATACTCACGAGTCCACATGATTTTCAAATGACAGGATGACAGGATAAGGGGAGGTCTTAAAGGCACTTTCTGCAATAGCCTCAATTGCTTCCTGGAGGAGAAAAGCACCTAGTGGGCAGAGGTCCAAGTGCCCCTTCCCCGATGGTGCCACCCCCACTCCCCAGTTTCAATCCCACACATAACTAGGTGGCCATTGTTGGTCCCTGTGCCCTCTAGTGGCCTACATTGGTCCAAAACCTTCCAGTCATTCCTTCCCTCCAGCTAAAGTCCCCCTAACCCTAAAAGGCTTCTGGCCAAGGGCTCTTCCCTACTGACACTGCTACCAGCCTGCAAACCCTGAGTCTCACCTTAAAGAAGATGTCTGTGGTCATGGTGAAGCCATGGGTGATGATGGGCTCCTCGTCTGGGGGCTTCCCTTTCCAGCAGTCTAGCTCCACACACCGGCAGCCAGACAGCAGCACTTGACGGTACATCTCAGCCGAGGAAAGGCCTGAGAACTGGCCGGCTGAGCCAGGGGGTGAGGAGGGGCAGGGCATCACCCTGGGCAGTGCAACTACCCCCTGCCCCACCCCACTCTGTGCTACTGCCAGGGTCAGCAGTACATGGGCAACACTTGTCGAGGGTTCAGGGAACAGAAGCCATCCCCATGAAAGCAGAGATCAGCAATGAGGTTGCCAGGGCCCACCTGTCAGGTAGGTGTTGTGGGAGGAATTGATGAAGTAATGATTGAGTGGCTGTGTCATATCATGGTGGACCAGCAGCTTGTCCTGGGCCAGCACGCTGTTCTCTGGTCCACAGAGAAACCAGACCATGCCCTCAGGGGACAGCTGGCCTAGGAGACAGGGGATATCTGTCAGGGATGCAGCCCAGCTGCCAGGGCACAGAAGGACCATGGAGGGTGAGGGTGAGTTCTCTTAGTCCTCACCCCTCTGCACGTTGATGCCACTGGGCTCATACTTGTCAATGAGGCCCTGCACCTGGTCAGGCCGTGCTGGCGGGAACAGCAGGGAGTTAAGCCGTGAGTCCCGCTGTTTCTGGTTGATGAACTTGGTCAGGTGCTCCTTAGTCATGTAGGGTTTGGCCTTAGCATGGCTGTAGGCCAGAGAGAGGAGCGCAGGTCCATGTCCCTTGGGCCTGGAGGCTCAGACAATCCCCTCTTCCATGCAGCCTCCTGATTCTCAGCATGGCATGGGGAAAAGGGGACTGCTGGCTACCACCCCTTCCCCATTCCCAGCCCAGCCCAGGAAGCTCACTAGGAGGTGAAGATCTCATCTATTTCTGGCCGAGGACAGAGGCTCATGAGGAAACTCTTGTAGACGGGTTCTGGGAAGTCCTCAGGATTGATGGCATCATTCTGGGGGAATACTTTTAACTTTAACTTGCAATTAAAAATTAATTACCTTAGCCGGGCATAGTGGCAGGTGCCTATAGTCCCAGCTGCTAGGGAGGCTGGGGCAAGAGAATTGCTTAAGCCGAAGACTTTGAGGTTGCTGTGAGCTATGACAGCAGAGCACTCTACTGAGGGTGACAAAGTAAGACTCTGTCCCCATAAAAATTAAAAAAAAAAAAAAAGAATTACTTAACTACAAAGAAAGAAAAAAGGCTCTTCTGTATTAAGCTGAAGTCTTGTGTCCCGGTACCTTATCACCCCTGCCCTCACCTTCTCAGAGATGAGAACCACAAAATAGGCCTAGCCCTGGCAAGCGGACCTGGTCAGAAGAAAGGCTCAAGGCAGACAGAGGACTATGAAGGCCACCCCAGACACTCACTTCTCAAGGCCCTGGCTGCTGAGCAGAGAACATGCTGAGCTGGTTTGCTTTGACACTGATTTTAGACAGTGACTAGTCCCTTGGCTGGGGTAGGATTAGAAATAAGAAGGATCAGAATGAGGTAAAGAAGGGGTGAGAAGAAAGTGGTACTGCTTTCCAGGGCAGTGGGCTATCTTTTGGGGATGTTTTTCTTTTTAAAATGAAGGACACATTTTTAAAAATAGGTACCTAACAATAGAGCCCCAATATACAAAAAGTAAAAACTGGCAGAATTGAAGGGAGAAACAGACAAATTGACAATAATAATTGGAGATATCAAAAGCACAGGAGGTCAAAAACAAAAACACAAGAATCTGGACTTTAATAGAGAAATTAAAATTAAAAACTTTTGTGAAGACCGGGCTCAGTGGCACAAAATAATATACACTAGGCCAGGTATGGTGGCCTCATGTAATTCTAGTACTCTGGGAGAATGTACCAGGTGGATCACCTGAGCTCAGGGGTTTAAGAGTAGCCTGAGCAACAGCAAGACTCCATCTCTACTAAAAATAAGAAAACCTAGCCAGGTACTGTGGCAAGTGCCTGTGGTCCTAGCTATTTGGGAGGCAGAGGCAGGAGGATCACTTGAGCTCAAGAGTTTGAGGTTGCTATGAGCTATGACATCATAGCAATCTACCCAGGGCACAGAGTGATATTCTATCTCAAAAAAAAAAAAAAAAAGAAGAAGAAGAAGAAGAAGAAGTACATGTATGTGATAGCCAAAAAGTAGCCAAAAAGTAGGAATAACCCAAATGTCCACTGACTGATGAATAGATAAACAAATTATGGTATACCCACACAATGGAATATTGTTTGGCAACAAAAAAGGAGTGAAGCACTGATTCATGCTACAACATGAATAAACCTTGAAAACATCAAGTAAATAAAGTCTAACATCAAAGACCACATATTGTATGATTCCATTTAGATGAAATGCCCAGGGCAGTGCCTGTGGCTCAAGGAGTAGGGCGCCAGCTCCATATACTGGAGGTGGTAGGTCCAAACCCAGCCCCAGTCAAAATTGCAGAAAGAAAGAAATGCCCACAATAGGCAAATCCATAGGAACAGAACCAGAGATTTAGTAGTATTCAGGGATTTTGTGCCTTTTTTCCCCCCAAAACCCATTAAAATGTCTTTCAGGACATTTACTTTACTGGAAGGCTAACATCAATCATAGTTGGGAACAGTGGGCCTAAGCAGGAAAACTTGCCTGGATCACCCCCAAAACCACCCCCCTCTCTTTTTAAGAGTGTCTTACTCTGTCACCCTTGGTAGAATGCCATGGTGTTGCTCACAGCAACCTCAAACCCTTGGGCTCAGGGGTGGTGCCTGTGTCTCAAAGGAGTAGGGTGCCAGCCCCATATGCTGGAGGTAGGTGGTTCAAACCCAGCCCTGGCCAAAAACTGCAAAAAAAAAAAAAAAAAAAACTCTTGGGCTCAGGCAGTCCTCCTGCCTCAACCTCCCAAGTAGCTGAGATGCCCACCACAATGCCTGCCTAATTTTTCCATTTTTAGTAGAGATGGGTCTGACTCTTGCTCAGGTTGGTCTTGAACTCCTGAGCTCAAGTGATCCACCTGCTTTGGCCTCCCAGAGTGCTAGGATGATGGGCGTGAGCCACCACACCTGGCCCCAAGCCATGTTCTGTTAGTGACTTCTACTGGGAAACAAGGAGAATGGATGGAAAGGAAAAAAGGAGGGTGGATGTGTACTGACAACAGACAGGCAGTGCTGGCTACGTGGACTGCAGCAGCAGGCCATCCCTGCCCGCTCCCCCACCCCATGCTTGCATCCCCACTGACTGACTTTGGATCAAGAGGTCATCAACTCTGCAGAGCTGGGACTATGGGGGACATGTTCCTCCTGGGATTGATGTGAGCATGTGATCAACAAGGGCTTTAGTTTTATTTAGTTATAATGTTCCAAATTCCTACTAGGAGAAAATACTCTATGGGGTGAAGATTGAGACCTAAATGACTCAAGCAGGGGACAGGGCACTGAGGTCCACTCCCTTAGCCAAGTGTGAACCCTGACTCAGGGCCATACCTGCCCAGAGGGCTCCTAATTCACATAAGGCACCTCATGTGGTGATCTTCCTTACAACTTGCAATTAAAAATTAATTACTTGGCTCGGCGCCTGTGGCTCAAGTGGCTAAGGCGCCAGCCACATACACCTAAGGTGGCGGGTTCGAATCCCCAGCCCGGGCCCGCCAAACAACAATGACGGCTGCAACCAAAAAATGGCCAGGCATTGTGGCGGGTGCCTGTAGTCCCAGCTACTTGGGAGGCTGAGGCAGGAGACTCGCTTGAGCCCAGGAGTTGGAGGTTGCTGTGAACGTGATGCCATGACACTCTACCCAGGTGGATAGCTTGAGGCTCCGTCTCAAAAAAAAATAAAATAAAATAAAATAAAAATTAATTACTTAACTACAAAGAAATAAAAAAATGTTTTTCTGTATTGAACTGAAGTCTTATGTCATGGCAGCTTTCACCCTTGGTTCCCGTCCTCTCCCCCATGCCCTGCAGAACTAGTCCCTTCCTGCAGCTTCCAGATCCCTGCAGACTGCCTCTTGTGGCTGTTGACCTCATCTTGCTCCTTTAGGCTGAAAACACTCACGCTTGCTCAGCTTCCATTCCCAAGAAGAATGGGAGAGCACACTACGTCTGCTTGCCTGGCTCCAGCACCATCCGGGGTGCGGATGACCTCCCCTGAACCCAGCATCTCACCCCCATGCCATCTCTGTGCCTGCTATCATAAGCAGTGGCTCTAGGGTTAGTTGGCTCTTCAAGTGGTCAGCTGGGACTGTGATGTCATCTGGGTCTCCAGCTCCGCCTTCCTGGCAAGTTGCTCTCTAGTGGGAGGAGAATACTGGGCTGGCTGGGGGTAGGGAAACCACTCACCTTGCCTTTTGGGAGGTGGCAGGCACTGAGAGCAGCTTCCACCTTCTTGCGGTCAGCAGGAAACATCTGGAAAAAACTAACGGGGCAGAGAAAGGGAGCAGGCAAAGAGAGGAGTCAGGCCTGGAGAGAGAAGGCTTCGAGCAGCAGGTGGCTGTGGCAGGGCGCTGGGAGACTCACTTCTTCACAGGGATCTTCCCTTCAGGGCTGAGCTGCATCTTGAGCTTCACTAGGCTGGAGAGGCAGAGAGCAGCCTGTCAAGGCCTGGGGCTGGCACACTGCTCTCCGCCCCGCCACCCCCTGCGCTTGGGTTGAGGCCAGACAGGCACTTACATCTTGTCCAGGAAGGTGCTGCGGGGGGCATTGGCCATCAATGGGTGCTTGACCAGGGCCAGTACATCCTCAGCCCAGACCTACAAGGCCACAGAGCACAGCCATCAGGCCCCCAGCCACCCCATAGCCCAGGCCTGTGTCTCTCAGGAAGTCCAGGCTATCCCAGGTGCCAAGGCCCAGGCCAGGTGGTCCCTGTGTACCTTGCCCACATTCTCCTTGTAGGAGACGAAGTTGTGGAAGGTGAGGTCCACCATGTCGGGGCCGGACACCACCGTGAGAGTCTTCAGCAGAAAGTTGTTGTCAGGAAAGTCCATGTTGAAGACCTCCCGGAGTTTCTGGCTCTGCAGCAAATGGTGACATAGTTAGAACTGGGGCTGTGCCCTAGCCCTAGCATGGCCCACGGGGGCAGAATCCCATCTCTATCCCAGGAACCACAGGCCTCAGCATCTTCCTACCCCTGACTCCAGGACGGGCCTGGGAAGGAGAGGCCCATAGGAAGAGATGAGCCAAGACAGCAGCACCTGGAGGCCCATGTACTTTGCCACTTTTGCTTGAAGATAGATTCTTAGCTCCCAGTCTCAGGGAATCCTGCTTCCTACCAATCTCTTCCTGCAATTTTCCTACCAACATTAGGCAAATACAGGCAAACCAGTTGGAGGGTAGGGGTAAGCCACACCTCCTATACAGCTGGAGAGCTCTAGGGGCAGTAGCTGGGTCTTCCCCCCACATCTCACCAGTGTCTCTGTTGACTATGCCTGCAGCTTGGAAACACAGAGCCCAGGCAAGCTAGGAGCAGACATACCCCTTCCTTGGCTCAGGGCTGGGATCCTTGCTGCACAACCCAGGACCCATTCCCCTCGCTCCAGAGATCAGGCTTCTCACTCTCAGAGGGACTCCTGCCCTTGCCCGTGGAGAGGGTGGCTGCACTGAGCCTGGGCTACTATGTGCCCACCTACCTTGGGTATCTTGGCAAACTTCCCAAAGCGGGTGTCCCGGATGCTGGTGATATCTAGAAGCTCTATCTCCTGGAGCAAAACAAAAAGGTCAGAAAGAAGAGAGTTTCCATACCCCTGTAAATCTTGGCCCACTGCCCTCTTGAGATGCCAAGACTACCTGGGACCACCTCTACCCTCCCACAGACCAGGTTCTCTCTACTTAAGGGGACCCTCCTCTTTCCCTTCTATCTGTTCCTTCCTGGCTCAGGAGCTGTGGCCTACAGTCTTTCCTCCACTGTCCTGGGCCCTTGCCAGGTTCCCTTCCTGTCCTTCTGCCCAGCTGCTGAGGTGTTTCCCTGATTCTCTGAGCCCTCAAGTTAAGGGCCACAGGGCCATAGGCTGAGCAGCAGCCTTCAGCAGCAGCTCTTTTTCCTTTTTCTCCCTCCCAAAGGACTGCTAGCTAAGTCTAGAGCATCTGGGCCCAAGGCAGCTGTGGGTTGACGTGACTATATCCTCCCTCCCGGAGCAAACAGCCCTGCCTACAGAGAGTCTCCCCAAGGCACACTTCCAGGCCATTCTCTACTCCCTAGCATCCATGCCTCCACCACAGGAGGCAGGGGCTTCTCACCTTACTCTGATATGTCCAGTACAAGTAATAGCCCTTGGGGTCCACACGGAGGATAACTGGGGATGCAATTGTTGTTTCCTGCAGAGAGAAGGAATCTCTGTTCCGAGACCTCAGGGCAAGCTCCCTGGCCCAGGCCACTAGTTTCAGAGCCCATCATCTTCCTAGAAAGTGCCCTTCCCAGGAGTCTGAAGGCATTTTCCTTTGTTCTCAAGAGCTAAGCACTGTGAGGGATAGTGGATTGGGGCTGTCATTTCTGGGAAAGAGGAGGTTCCACTCTAAGACCCAAAAAGAGGTTCTCCCTCTAGGCCCTAGACAAGGTCTTGGCCCCCACCTTACCATGGTCTCAAGGGTCATGGCTGAGCCAAAGGGTAGCATATCTTTCCTCAAACTCTCTGCTTCCACCCAGGACAGCCCTAACTCCTGCACATACATCCGAGGCCCCACACAATCCAGTTGCATCTTAATTGCCCACATGCCCAGCCTCCCCTCCATGAATGTGCCCCATCCATCCATCCAACTGTCCCATAAAGACACCAAGTGCCTCCCCACTCTCTACCTCCAAACCTGAGCACCCCTTTGAAAAGTTTCCCCTGAAATATGCTGAAACATGCTGGGGTTGAGGGCTTGTTCATAGATTCAAAAGCCCTCCTAGGGAATCCCAGGGGCTCATAGGCTCCAGGACTAGACCATGACCTTAGTGTTTGCTGAATGAGAAAATGAATGAATAAATGAACTCATCTGCTAAATTTCTGTTCCACTCACACAAGTACATAGGTTACTTTTTATTTTAATGGGCTTTGTATATGTATATATAAGATTTTAAAATTAAAGTTCCCAACAAGCATGTAGTTACAGCATGCTAAACCAGACCAAATGCAGCATTTATCAAAGAAGTGATCAAAAAATGTTTCTCAGATCAGGAGTAGTTAGAGTCTGAACAGAAGAGACGATTTTGTGAGGAAGTAAATTCTAGAGAAAATTGTGTTAACAGCAACTCCCTTCCTTCCCTAAGTGAGGGTTGGAGGTGCCCCATCCCTCACCTAAGTCTAGTGAGGGGTTTCAACTCTACTTGGACAGCTTTTGTGATTCGTGAAGCTGTGAAGCACAATGACTGAGGTCAGACACTGCCCAGGAAAACACAGTGGGCCTCAGGGGGGCTGAGTCTCTGTGAGTCACAGCAGAGAGATGCTGGCGTCTTGGGGGAGCCCGCACCCCAACCTGTGGTGGGACAGAGCATGCATGAGTATTTACTGGGGTCTGGAGTTGGCCCATTAGAGAGAGAGGGCAAAAGAGTCCAAAGCCACAGGAAGCTGAAAGTGGGAACGAGGGGCTAGAAGCCATTGTGAGTGATCCCCTAAAACAAAGATGTCAAGGGGACCTTGGGCAAGAGTGCAGGGGGAAGGGTTTCCCAAGAATCCTGAAAAATGTCCACCAGAAAAAGAATAAGTTTTGAGCTTCTCCCAGGCTCATAGACCATGAGCCAGCTTATGAGAGCAATCATTAAAAAAAAAAAGAACTTTGGCTCGGTGCCTATGGTTCAACCAGCTAGGGCGCCAGCCACGTACACCTAAGGTGGCGGGTTCGAATCCTCAGCCCAGACCTGCCAAAACAACAATGACGGCTGCAACCAAAAAAAAAAAAAAAAAAAGAACTTTGTTACCCTTCTCCCACCTCCCTCCCTGCTGGAAGAGCAGGGCATCCCAAGGCCCTTCTAGAGGGCCAGCAGCCCACTTGAAACCATTCCTAGAGGGAGAAGGACGCAAGATGTAATTCTAAATTAAGGTTGGAGTTTTGATTATAACTAGTTTCTGAAATAGGACTGGGTTCTCCGATGAGCAGTGACCATTGGACTATTACCCAAGAATGAATGTAATATCTTGTGGCTTTCTGAGTTTCATGTCATCTGTTAACCAGGCTAAATGCAGCCTGAAAGCGGAGCCCAGTCTCATAGGCGCATGTGCCCTGTGACAAGGCTTGGGACATTCTTGGTCATGCAGGTCAGGATCCAGGGAACATGCAGTGCCCCACTCTGGGGAGGGAAAGGGAGCAGCCAGGTATACAGGTGCTGGCTCCAGGAGAGTCACATGGCATGTCCCCACCCTTGGTGATCCCCTGCCCAGTCAGGATCCACTGCCCAGAGGAACTGAGAGAAGCCGCTTCACTTTTCATTCTGAGCCACTTCCTTCATCCCACAGGCTCATAGGGCATGCCACCTCCATGCTATCACCAAGTCACATCAACCACCTCTCTTGTAGGGAAGCAGGAAGCATTTCACAGGACCCTCGCCATCGTCAGAGCAGACAGATCCCTCAAGCTAGTCCATCCCTGAAAGCCCTATACCCAGATGCCCCCATCCCACCATAAGATGGCCAAGCCAGCCCTATAGGCCTTCTCCCCTCCCCCCAGAGCCTTCAATTCTCTGATTCTCATGGGGACAGTCCACAGCCTCCCCTCCCTGAAGGAGAGTCCCCCTACTGTTCTCTCCAGCTCAACAGCAACGTTTTCAGGGTCCAGGAGGACCCAGAGGCTGGGTTGCAATCCCAGTTTATGAAGGAGCAGACACAGTGAAGACAGGCATAGCCGTGAAGCAGACAGGCGGGTGCTGGGGACAAGGCTGCGCCCAACAAGGGGAAGCAGAAGTCACTTATAACAGTTCCTTCCCCGGCTGGGAGCAGAGGCCTCCTGTCCTCACTTGGGTCCAGAGGCCTTTTGTGGCTGCCCCCACAGGAACAGAGGGGAGAACCGGGCTTTCCTGAGACAGGGACAGTGCCCAGTCGAGACCGGTGAAGGAGTCAGGTCTGGGCACCCTACCAGAGCAGAGCAGAATGCCTGAGCTAACAGTGAGAGCCGGGCTCACCTCTCCCTCTGCCAGCCTCTGCTCCGGGGCGTGATTTCCGCCTACCAAGTTGCAGCCAGGAGTAACAACCCCTGCTCTTCTTGGGGGCTTTGGGGCAGGACAGATCCCGAAGAGACCACCTCTGGTGCCCACCCAAGTGGCCCACCCTGTTCTCACACCCAGACACCCAGCAGCTTAAGGACACATACCCTCAGCCCAGCCTGTTTATCGGCTGCCTGGCTGAACTACACGGGCGCCTGAGTCTTAGGAGACATAAACCAACCCTCTGACACCAGCAAAGCCCACTAGCAGCCTGGCCCTGCCACCCTGTGCCCCTGCCCCACTTACATCGTCCCATTTGATGAAGCGCTCCCCTTGGCTCAGATACGCCTTCACCTTGGGGGGCAGCAGGACAGGGTTGAGAAGAGACATGGTGCCAAGTGTCCCTTTCTGGAGAGGCAGGGTAGATATAGGCCGGAGGAGGAGGAGGGAAGGAAGGCGAGCAGGAGGGGGAGACAAGCTGTGCTCACATGGCACCTTCCCTGAGCTGGTCCGGAAGTCTGGGTGCTCTTATAGCCCACCAGTGGCTGAGGCTGAGTGAAGGGCTGAGAGCTGGGCCAGGGGCCCATCTGCCTTGTAAATCAGCCTCCTCCCGCCCTGTTTGCAGTGGGGGCTGTGGTGGCTGCTCCTGACCAGGGAGGCTGGGCTGCTCTGGAAGCTCCGGCCCCCACCCTG
This sequence comes from Otolemur garnettii, assembly GCF_000181295.1. Taxonomy (NCBI): domain Eukaryota; kingdom Metazoa; phylum Chordata; class Mammalia; order Primates; family Galagidae; genus Otolemur; species Otolemur garnettii. Next base: position 6,988,465 of record NW_003852445.1, read on the forward strand.
TGCCTCAGCACTTCCTACTCAGGGCTTCCTTCTCTACGCTGCTCAGAAGCGAGGTAGTCATGAAGCCCAGTCACCTTGGAGCCCGAGCCTCTCTGTCCTAGGGGTAGTCCCTGGTCAGATCAGCCGGGGAAGTGGGGGCTGGAGAAGAGCAATATGGAGACTGCTGGGGATCTTGTTGCTTAGGACTAGACTGAGGGGCAGGTGCAAAGTGCTCAGCAGAAGAAGAGACCTCCACAGTAGAAGTAGGGTCCAGAGCGGGGGCTCTGACCCCAGAGGCTGGGACCATGCTAGAGGTAGGAGTTTGGAGGAGGGACAGGCATAGCTGGGATTAAGTGTGGTGTTGCTTTTTTTTTGAGTCATGGTCTTGCTTTGTCGTCCAGGCTAGAATGCAGTGGCATCATCACATCTAACTGCAGGCTCACACTCCTGAGTTCAAGGGATCCTCCCACCTCAGCCTCCTGAGTAGCTGGGACCACAGGCATGTACCACTGGCACATGGATAATTTTCTTTCTTTCTTTCTTTCTTTTAAGACAGAGTTTCATTTTCTGGCCCTTGATAGAGTGCCGTGCCGTCACAGCTCACAGCAATCTGCAGCTCTTGGGCTTAGGTGATTCTCTTGCCTCAGCCTCCTGAGTAGCTGGGACTACAGGTACCTGCCACAACACCTGGCTATTTTGTTGTTGTTGTTGCAGTTTGGCCGGGACCAGGTTTGAACCTGCTACCTTCAGTATATGGGGCTGGCGCCCTACTCACTGAGCCATAGATGCCACCCTGGATAATTTTATTTTTTGTAGAGACAAGAAGGGTCTCACTGTGTTTGCCCAAGCTGGTCTTGAACTCTGACCCCAAGCAATCCTCCCTCCTCAGCCTCCCAAAGTGCTGGGATTACAGGTGTGAGCCTGGATTGTATGCTTTGAATAAGCAAAGTTTTCTAAACACCCAGCTCCTCTTTCTCAATGCTTCCTCCCCATGAAAATGAGGTGCAAGGGAGGCAATCAGCCCCTCACCTACCACATGATTCAGGCCTCCCAGCTCTGGGCCTGTGGGAGGACTGCACCCCCATGACCAGCCACCCTGTACACAACTCTGAGTAGCCCTTGCCACTGGCCTCCACTGGGCACTCCACCATGCTCCAACAAGGCCTACCAGGGCCTGGGGCAAGAGTGCTGGGACAGAGGGCTACTCCGGAGAGGCTCAGCCCTGCTCAGGGTCCCAGGTCTGGACAGTTCAGCCCCAGCCCACTTCCTCTTGCCTAACCTGCTCCTCTTATCACCCTTCTTCACCCAGCAGGGAGGTGTGGAGCTCTACCCCTAACTTCCTTCCCCTCTCGGGGCCTGGCTTTCTGCCTTCTTGGGCTCCTCACAACTGTGAGACCCTCACTCCAGCCCTAGAACTGCCTCTGCTGGTGGTCTAGGCCAAGAAAGGAGGGAGGGAGTCGAGGGAGGGCACAGTTCGGTGGGAATTAAGACTAAGACTAATGGCCAGACCTATAGTCCCAGCTACTTAGGAGGATCACTTGAGCCCAGGAATTTGAGGTTGCTATGGGCTATGTTGATGCCACTGTATTCTAGCCTGGGTGACAGAATGAGACCCCGTCTCAAAAAAAAAAAAAAAAAGTATAGTGATGTTTATAACTAATCAATCACAAGCAGTTATAGATTCCTTTGTCTTTCCTCCACTCCCACTGCTTCACTTGACTAGCCTTAAGAAAAAAAGAGTAGGCTTGGCGCCTGTGGCTCAAGCGGCTAAGGCGCCAGCCACATACACCTAAGGTGGCGGGTTCGAATCCCCAGCCCGGCCAGCCAAACAACAATGATGGCTGCAACTAAAAAATGGCCGGGCATTGTGGCAGGCGCCTGTGGTCCCAGCTACTTGGGAGGCTGAGGCAGGAGACTCGCTTGAGCCCAGGAGTTGGAGGTTGCTATGAGCTGTGATGCCATGGCACTCTACCCAGGGGCATAGCTTGAGGCTCCATCTCAAAAAAATAAAAAATAAAAAAATAAAAGAGTAACCCTAATGAACTGCCCAATGGGGGCTGCAGCTAATGAGATTCCCAGCATAAAAATATTTTCCAGAAGAGTGACTCTAAAATCAAGGGGATGGAGACTGGAGCAAAGCCTGGCTAAAACCTCTTTCCTCCCCTCTTTTCTTCCCTTCTCTCTCCCTCCCTCCAGCCTTGGACCTTCTGGGGGCCCCTGTGGCAGCCCCTGCCTTCTGGTTCCCTCCCTGGGATCAGGTTCCCTCTCTGTCTGTTTGAGTACATTTTGCAAGGGAAATCCCTGTCCCTTCTCAAAGCCTCTTGCACCTGTCACCTGCAGCTATCCTGGTCCCTGCACCCAATCCCTCCCTCTTATCTGCCCTGTAGACAGCAGCCCTCTCTCAACTTTGGACCCAGAATGACAAGCCTGGGGAGGGAGAGGGACAGGCTCCTTACCTCATTTCAAAGATTTAAGATGTTCTCACTCTGGTCCTTTCTGTCTTGGCTCTGAACCCACAGAACAAAGGCTCAGCCATCTTTATCCTGTGATAGCACTGCCTGGAGTGTTCCTGAGACCTACACCCACTGAGTACAATGTTCCTGTAATGGAAACCGGTATTCTCTTACCCACATCCTAATATCCTGCAAACCCAGCCCTAAAAATTCAGGAAATCCAGGCAGCAAGGAAGGCTGAAAACCTTCATCAAAGAGGGCTTTTTTCTTTTTAAAATACATTTAGGGTTTTTTTAATGTGAGTTGACAAAAACACATATCATGTAAATAATAGTAGAGTCCATATGAAGAAAATCAGAGAAGTCACACAAAAGCCCAGTTTGGGAAATCTGGCCTTGGGCTGGGGTGGGGTGGGGTGAGGGCTAAACCAGGTAGAGAGCACCCCATGCAGTGGGCCAATCTCACCCCCAGGGCAGACAGTGGAAGGGCAAGGATGCCCCCTACTGGGCACACTGGAAAGCATGTGAGTCCTGGGGAAAGGTAAGGGAGTCCCAGGAAAGCAAACTCTCCAGGAAGTTGCTGGTGGGTCTGGTCATTTGCGATCTGTGGAGACATGTATGCTGGAAAGTTAGGCATGTAGAAGCCTTGGGCTATAGAAGGTGGTAAGAACTTATGTTCAACCCAGCGCTGCCTCCCAGGGACATGCTTGTGGTCTAGCGCCCAGGATGAAGGTCCCAAGTTCACTTGCTCAATTGCCCACTTTCTGCAGGGATCCCATGCTTTGGTTTCCCACTCTGCTCATCAGATAACCTTAGTAGTGGCTGCTGAACTTAGATCCATGGGTGCTAGAGTTACCAGCCAAATGAAGTGGTCAGATTAGGTTGGTTTCTTGTCTGATGCTATGACTGACCTGACAAGCACTGGGGTTCAAGGATACAGAGGTCTGTTGTGCCTTTTTGGCCAATGGCTGGCTCTTTTGGAAGAAAGAGGGCTCAGCTATTGCAACCTCTGGGGTCTGTTTCACAGCCTGGCACAGGAGCCACAGTCATTACTCTATGAACTCAGCCACTTGCTAGCTGGTTTATCTTGTGATACTTAACACGCTCATAAAATAGGGACAAGAATGCCTCACATGAAAGTTGTAAGGATTAAATAACATAATGGATGTAAAGCACCTAATACAGTGTCTGCGCATGAGCTCAGTAGTACTATCATTATCTTTTTTAGTTACTCTTTTCTTATTAGCAGACACTGTCAGGGAGAATGTAGTTTCTTATTTCTTCTTCCTCAGTATATATGCTGTTATTTCCCTAAGTGTTTTCACTAACTAATTCTTTAGATTTTTTTTTTTCAGCAGTCTCTGTGGATCAGAGGCTCGACCCACCTTCTCAGGGCAGGCTGAGTTATGGTTGCTACTGGCTGTGGACTTGAAGTAGGTCATCCCCAGGTGGCCTGAACTTGTGGAGCAATGATCAAAGGGACTCAAGTCCTGGGCAAGTTCCAGCCTTCCACTGGCTTCACACCACCGCAGCCCCCAGGTAGGAGGAGGTGTGAGAGTGAGGACCACAAGCTGCCAAGCTGTCCAGCTGTACCTCCAGCCTCCAAATCTGGCCACATCTACACACTGAGAGCTGAGTGTAGGTAGAGACAGGGGCAAGGCTGGGTAAGCAGGTGCTGAGGCTCCAACCTCTTAGGAAGGAGAGGAAAAGCAATCAAGAGTTCCCTAGAAGCCCAAGAGGAAAATGCTACATGTCATTTCTTTCCAAGCCCCTCTAGAATCACAGAAGGAACCATCTGTGCTTGGGATTAGAAGAGAATCAGTCCTCTGTATGTCTCCTTCGAAGTGCCAATGTGGATCAAACTCACCTAGAACTTATCTCCAAGAAACCCAGATTTGAGTCCTGACTAGAGCGAAGGTTTGCTCTGTGATCTTAGCGAATCACCTGAGCTCTCTGATATCAAATTTTTTTTTTTTTTTTTTGAGACAGAGCCTCAAGCTGTCCCCCTGGGTAGAGTGCCGTGGCATTACAGCTCACAGCAACCTCCAACTCCTGGGCTCAAGCGAGTCTCCTGCCTCTGCCTCCCAAGTAGCTGGGACCACAGGCGCCCGCCACAACGCCCGGCTATTTTTTGGTTGCAGCCGTCATTGTTGTTTTGGCGGGTCCGGGCTGGGGATTCGAACCCGCCACCTTAGGTGTACGTGGCTGGCGCCTTAGCCGGTTGAGCTATAGGCGCCGAGCCTCAAATTTTGATCATTTCTAAGATTCCTTCCAACTCTAAATATCTCTCTTTCCAATTAGAAGGGCCAATCTTGTCACTGGTATCTCCTGCTCTTCCTCTGAGAGATGACAAATCTAGAGGAGAGAGCTGTGGATGGCAGGAAAGGCTTGGCTGTTACCCCAGTATATTCTTGAACACAATCACTCGTCTTCTCTGCCTCTGCTAATCAATCCCTCTGTGAAATGGACCAGTTTTCATAAATGTGATGGAAATTAATTAGATGATGTCCTTTTCTGGACCGGCACAGTGCATTGCACATAGGGAATGCCCTCGGAACTTATTCTTTCTGTCTTTACTCCCGGGCTAGTCCACCTTTTTCCTGGGACCAGGGCAAAGCCACAGAGGATGAGCCCTTCAACAGCAGCTGCCCTTGTGAACAGCAGGAAGCCAATGAGGACAGGAATATGTTGGGAGACAGACTCAGGATCCAAAACCATCCTAACCTCCTGGAGCAATGGCTAAATCCTCACGAGGTAAAATGAACAGGGCTCAACTGAGAGATCTGGGCTTGGCTCCAAAGCACTGACTGTACAAGGACAGGGTGGGGAAGTGGCAGCTTAGCAGAAGCATGTGCGAATAAAACTGAGGGTTTTTGCTGACAGCCAGCTCCATCTGAGTCAAAGACAGAGCTGCCAATAAAAATGGACAGATCTTAAGCTGCCAAACTAATGTTGGATACCAAGCCCAGAGATTCTCCATCTTGATATTACATCAGAATCACCTATAAGTTCTGGTAACACTGCATATTCCTTGCTGTATCCAGACTCTCTGAATTGGGATCCAGGATGGGTGGGTAATGAGAGGGGAAGGAAGATGAGGAGTTTGCATTTCTTTATTTTTTAAAAAATATTTTTAGTAGAGACAGAGTCTCTGCTTTGATCAGGCTTGTCTCAAACTCCTAAGCGCAAGCAGTTTGCATTTCTAAAGAGCTTCACTCCTGGTTCTTAGGTGCAGCTAGGGCTAGAACCAAGGAAGACTCAGTCCCATTCTCATTTTCAGCATATCAGACCACACCTGAAATACCTGAGGAATTCAGTTTAAGATGCTTTATTGCAGGAAGTGTGTAAGTTGGAGGATACTTGGTAAAGCTATCATTCTGTCCACTCTCTTTTAGACAGCTTATGGGTGGTGAAGCATATAATAATAAGTCCAAAAGATTCCATCATCATGTGTCCTGTCTTTGCTATAAAGTGGGACTCCTGGTCTCATGTAATGTTATGTGAGATCCCATGTCTGTAAATTTTTTTTTTTTTTTTTTTGAGACGGAGCCTCAAGCTATCCCCCTGGGTAGAGTGCCATGGCATCACGCTCACAGCAACCTCCAACTCCTGGGCTCAAGCGAGTCTCCCGCCTCAGCCTCCCAAGTAGCTGGGACTACAGGCGCCCGCCACAACGCCTGGCCATTTTTGGGTTGCAGCCTTCATTGTTGTTTGGCGGGCCCGGGCTGGGGATTCGAACCCGCCACCTTAGGTGTATGTGGCTGGCGCCTTAGCCACTTGAGCCACAGGCACCGAGCCCCATGTCTGTAAATTAAATACTCTTTAAGCTCCCAGAGCAGGAAAGACAAATCCCTATCTAGAATATATGCCAACTCAAGATAAGTCACCAACCCTTCCACTATAGAACAGGTTCAATGTAATCAACTTGTTGCCAAGTGGCTGGCAGGTTGGACATCTGGCAGTGACAATACCTAGGTCAGCCTTAGGTGAGTGGAAGCCCATTCGCTGGACCACCCCCTGCCACCACATACATGTGCATATTTGTAACCTACATCTATGCCACTAGGGCCACTTTATTCATGTGCCCATTGTGCCAGCATGGGATGGTCAATGACAGAGGCTGGCTAACATCAATTCCAAGTCATTCTATTCACTTGATTGTTTAGTATTTCATGGGGGGTGCTCACTAATGGACATTAACATGAAATATATAGATATGCATACTTGGTGCCCAAGGCCTTCTTGGAGTCAGATGCACTACCATTGTGCCACGAGGTCGCCTCCCAAGGCCTTCTTGTTCCAAATCCTCTAATGTTCCCTTTCTAGGCCTCTAACCAACCAGTCCAACCATTTGCTACACCTTATGAGCCTATGTATATTTTTACTACTGGCCACTCTTCCAGGGGCAATGATGATGATTCCATTCCCCAGTCAGATATCAATGTCAGCTCAGTCTCTGCATCCAGCAGACTTTTTTGCAAAGCATTTGGCTGTTCTACTTTCCCCAGTGTACAGTTACCCAAGTGGCCATAGGTCCTTCTGGGGATGGAGTAGGGAAATCATTATTGTGATGCCATATTTTTTCAGGAAGTTTACTACTGGGGACCTGACCTCTGGGTCAGATCCTAAATCTGAAATTTAAATCAGATTGGAAATCAGAGAAGATATTGTATCTGAAACTGCCATCAATCTCCTGGTCTTTCATCCTTGAATTCTTTTAATTGTACAAGTCAACAATTCTCCATGTGTTGTTTGCAGACCCCTGGGAGTCCCTGAGACCATTTCTGGGGGTTCACAAGGTCAAAATCATTTTTGTAATAATACTAACATATCATTTATCTTTTTAACCATGTTGACATTTGCACTGATGGTACAAAATTAATTTTATAAGTAATTTTATAAGTATTTTATTATAAAAAAGGAAGGAAAAGAAGAAAAGAAGACAAAAGAAAGAAAAGAAAGCAGTCTTGCTTAAGAATATCCTTAACAAAGAAATAACAATTATTCAATTTCATTAAATCATGATCCTCAAATTCATGTCATTTTAATATTCTGTGTGATCAAATGGAAAGAACTCTTCTGCACATAGAAGTATAGTGGTCCTCTCGGGGAAAAGCACTTGTGCAATTGGGTTATGAATTGAATTGCCCACTTTTTTCATGGAATACCATTTTTACTTGAAAAAAATAACTGGTGGATAAACTGTGGTTACGTAGACTAGGCTATTTGGCAGGTGTTTTCTGAAATTCAAACCAAGTAAGCCTGTCATTCTGAGAAAAATAACTGATAGTGTTTGTTGCCAGTGATAAACTTCAAGCTTTCAAGTAAAAAATCATAAGTTTAGAAAATTTGTATGCCCTATCATAAGCTTGCTAGATTCCCAATATTTAAACATTTTCTGTTATTACAAAATGTGATTTTAAAATATTGTATAATGAATGCAATATTTAAATTATCTATATAATTCAGTAAACCAATATTTTCCAAATGACCAAAGCAAGATGTTACAAAATCATGCATGAGTAAAAATACCATTCAAAAGGCAAGGTAGATCAAAGGACTTTAACATAATCAAGTACAAAAAGTTCATTGATATGGTTTCAAAGTCTACAACTACCATTTAAGAAAATACTACTTGTTGAGTTTTGATGTAGTATCAAAGAAAAACAGCCACAATTATCTAAAAAGACTTTTAAAATGCTCCTCTCTTTTCCAACTACACATCTATGTGAGGCTGGATTTTCTTCAGACATTTTAAACAAAACAACATGTTGCCAACAGATTGAATGCAGAAGCAGATACGAGAATCCAGTTGTCTTTTAGAGGATAAAGCCACATTCAACAGATTTGCAAAAATGTAAAACAAGGCCATCCTTTTTTTTTTTTTGAGACAGAATCTCATAGCAACCTCAAACTCTTGGGATCAACCGATTCTCTTGCCTCAGCCCCCCAAATAGCTGGAACTACAGGCACCTACCACAAGGCCTAGCTATTTATTTTAGAGATGAGGTCTTGCTCTGGTTCAGGGTAGTTTCAAACTCATGAGCTCAGGCAATCCACCTGCCTTGGCCTCCCAGCATGTTAAGATTACAGGCATGAGCCACTGCACCCAGCCAAGGCCACTTTTTCCACTAGTTTTTGTTTTAGAAAATAACTATTTTCATAAAAATACATTATCTATGTTAACATGTATTGCACATTTTTTAAATGAATTAAAAGCTATTTTATAAGATTTTTGGTGATTTCTTATATGTCAATATCAATAGTTATAACCTGCATAAAGAAAAGCTCTTTAGAGACCTCAGATTTTAAGAGTGTAAAGTGACCCTGAAACCAAAGCATTTTAGAGCCACTGGTATAGAATGAGCAATACGTTTACTAGCTGACCATCTAGCCTGCCCTAGAGATAATATGTTATCAACTATCTTTATAGCTGTACTTGCCAGGACTTCTTACTGCCATTCCAGCTCATTACAATTGTTGTGCCAATGTCTGGCTTTTATTATTTTATGATGCTATCATTCCCATTGCCTATCAGGGAGCCAGTTCTGGAATGGCCTCTTTTATCAGACCTGGCCTACAGAGAACAACCCAAACTGAGGTTTTTGCAGATACTGGTATACCTCTCATCGGTGCATTCCTTGTTGCTTTCATAACCAGAGTATCTTCTGGGCCTTCCGCAGAATGTAAGTGGTTTCTGGTCTTACAAAGAATGCCCATTATAGCACACCCACTTCTCTGAGCTATTTGTACCCTTATTCCACATTCTGCTATGATAGTTCTGGCATTTCCATTTCACTTTGGTGGGTTATTGCGTTTCACCTGTCTCCCAGGATCTTTGTCAGGCTAACTGTCAGGCTTTTTTTTTTTTTTTTTGAGACAGAGCCTCAAGCTGTCCCCCTGGGTAGAGTGCCATGGCATTACAGCTCACAGCAACCTCCAACTCCTGGGCTCAAGTGAGTCTCCTGCCTCCGCCTCCCAAGTAGCTGGGACCACAGGCGCCCGCCACAATGCCTGGCTATTTTTTGGTTGCAGCCGTCATTGTTGTTTGGCGGGTCCGGGCTGGGGATTCGAACCCGCCACCTTAGTTGTACGTGGCTGGCGCCTTAGCCAGTTGAGCTATAGGCGCCGAGCCAACTGTCAGGCTTTGTCAGGGAAGTACTCCCATAACAGTAAAGACTCCCTTATTCAATGTACTGTTCAGCCCAGATGCCAACTTGATCTCTTTCTACGGCTCCTTTAGGGTATAGCTTTCTTCCCTAGCAGACCCCTGCATATCTCTGGCTGGGATCTGTTACCACTTGGCTCTATTTATTGGTCTTAGGAGGCCAGGAGAGAAAGGCAGCTTCCTTTAGAGCCAAAGGAAAATGCCTAGCTACCTTGTTGCAGCTGTAAGCCTTCAATAGCCAACACTCATGGCAGCTAAAAAATGAGCATCTCTATCCTGAGGATGACGTGGGTGGGACCGCACAACAGCCACTATAGAGACAAAGTTCAACTTTACCTATGAGACAGAGAACTTAATCAAGAACTTAATGCTCTGGAGTCAGGGGTTTGAATTGCATCTATTTCCTTAACCTTTTTGAGGCAGTTACTTCAACTATTAGATGAAAAGTAACAATAATACCTAACAGGTTGTTCTGAGACAAATGAGACAGGAATGTAAGTGCTCAGTATAGTGCCTAGCACATACTAAGGGCATTGTTATTGCTGCTGATATACATAAAATATTATATGTATATATACATAAGTACATAAGTACAGACCTAAAGTTTCTGTGCAATTTAAAATAGTTTAACAGAGTAAATTGCACACGAACTATATATATATAGTCAGAACTTTCCAAAGTCTGAAAGAGGTGCCTCAAGGAACAGACCATATCGTATACACACCATTATGAATGGTCTTCTAGTTGACACCGAAGAGTTCTCCCTGGGGATGTTGTGGAAGAGGCTCTAGGGTCTCTAGAAGTATTCACAAAAGATGACCTTTGGGGCCCATTCTGTCCCCATGCTGCCTGCATCTCTGATTTCTCTAATTCCCACTTACCCCTATTAAGGGAGAGGCACTTAGAGACTCATATTCACCTTCAGGCCACTAGGGGGCCATTTAGTTGCCTGCAACGGGAACAGGCTAATGGTTTCTTAATGGCTGGAGCACCAGGGAGATCTGGCTCAATTATATCTGAAAGCATTTTGAGTTCCTGGGGTAAAAGACACTATGTAAATCCAGATAATAAATAGGGTTTATTGATGACAGGTTAAAGAATCTGGCACTGTTGAGTTTGGAGAATAGGGTGAGAGGAATTGAATAAGGGCTTCAAGTATACTATTCTTGGGTATAGAAGAATGACATGCTGTTTTCTTACAGCAGTTTAATTTGCAGTAGAAAGATGGAAACACAATATGGAGTGCATTCAAGAAAGGGAATCCAAGAAAGCTTTGCACTGATCTTACCTGAAATCTTATCTTTAAGAATAATCCACCTTGGGATAGTTGTATTAACAGTCCTGCCAGGAAGCCCAGAGAGCTCAGGAGAGAAGAGAAAATAACTTCCAGACAGAATTCAGGGATTTTTAACTCCAGGCCAAGCTGCCACACTAGCTCTGGTAAACCTGGGAGCAAGGTGAGGAAGAAGTGGGTTATTTTTCCCCCATGAGCCCATAGAAGGAAATAGACATTCCAGATTTTCAATATCCTTGGAATTTCTCAGAAAGCATAAAGGCAGGCTTTTCCTTGAAATAGCATCCAGCTAGCCATTGCCAGTGGCAAACCCACACCTGGGCCTCAATTAGGAATGGGACTGAATTAGAGGTCTTGGGGTTCTAGCACTAGGCTCTGAGGTGGCAAGGCAGCAGTGTTGGCAAGGGGAAGAGAGTGTGTAGAAGCCAAAGATTCCTTCAGGAGGAGAGGAAGCAAAAAGGACAGAGGGAGTCCTGGCCCCCAGGGTTACACTCCCAGGGGGAGGGGAGAGAGGTGTCCACCCACAGAAACCCATCAGGACTACAGTACTCTCAGCCATCACACATGCAGCCACAGTCTCCCTCACCCCTTCAGAGGGAGATCCACACACCAGGCTAGCCCCACACCCAGTTCTGGGAACACAGGATGTAATTTTCAAGGAGGAAGGAACCAGGAATTCTAGAGAGCCTCACAGAGGAAATGGGGAGGAGAAAAGGCAAAGAGAGAAAAGGGTGGAGGAAGAAAGGCGGTGCAAGAAAAGTAGCTAATGAGAGTCAGAGGCCATTATGGACAGGGATTGTTAGCACCCAAAGGGTCCAAAGCCCAGACACCAGGCCGCACACCTCCTAGCACTCTGGGAGGTCCAGGCAGGTGGATTGCTTGAGCTCACAGGTTTCAGACCAGCCTGAGAAAGAGCGAAACTCTGCCTCTAAAAATAGCCAGGCGTTGGGGCGGGCACCGGTAGTCCCAGCTAGTTGGGAGACTGAGGCAAGAGAATCGCAGACCCCCAAGTGTCTGAGGTTGCTGTGAGCTATGACGCAACGGTACTCTACCAGGGGAGACAAAGTGAGGCTCTTGTCTCAAAAAAAAAAAAAAAAAAGGCCCAGACACAAAGCACACTGCCCGCCCACACCCCCACCTGGAGCCAAGGAAGACACATCTCACAAGACAAGGGGTAAGAGAAGGGGTGAAGGGGTGGACAACTGCCCAGGCTTTGAGGCCAGGAGAGGAGCCCTGGGAACCAAACTCCTCCGGTTCAGGGCACAGCTTGGGTCCAAATCAAAGCCAAACTTGGGAGTCAGAAGACCCAAAAACAGAGACCTGGGACCTGTTGTGAACTTTGGGACTCAGGCGGCAGAAGAGGCTAGAGAACCAGCTCAGTCGGTGGCTGGGTCCAGAGGCTCCAAGAAGCCTGGGCAGCCTGGCCCAGGGCTCTAAAGAGGGCAGCGAATTGGGACGGTTCTGGCAGACTCCCGAAGCCCAGCTTGGATGGGGAGAAGGAACATGACAAGGTGTGGCCTCAGGGCGTACGACGGGTTCCGTGGCTGTCCATGCTGAACGTGAGCCAGGCTCTTTAGGTGTGAGAGGGCCTAGGAGACCCGCCCGGGGGCGTACGTGGAGTGGTGCACGAGCCGGGAACATGAGCGTGGTACCACCCCCACTTTAGGAGGTAAACCGAGGCCTGAGGTCCGAACCTGGGACTGCTATTCTACCTGTCACTTCCGAGCCTCAGGGAGGAGCCTCAGGGAGGTGACAGGTCTGCGCTGCGACAGCTTCTTCCGCCCCCTTTCCAGTTCCGCACTCCACCCGCCACTATGCCGTTCCCCTTTTAAAGAAGCGCCCGGGGCTCCCAGCTTCGCAGCGCCAGCCCGCGCCGCAGTGACATCGCCCCTTTAAGAATCAGCCGCCCTTAACTCCCTCTTAACGGGGCGTCCCGGCGGGGCTCCCGGCGCCAGACTGCAGCCCGCCTCTGCGCGCGGCGCTTCCGGACCCCGGCATCGCCCTTTTAAGAGGCAGCCCCCAGCAGCGCTCTCCCCCGCCCCCTGTTGCCGGCGCGCTAGGCGGGGGAGCCAGGCCGGAGAGGAGCGCGCTGTCCGCGCGGCCACTGGAG
>NW_003852445.1:7001722-7010393 GCF_000181295.1 Otolemur garnettii
AGCCGCCGGGAACTGAGGGCGCTGGGCTGCCCCCTGTCCAGTTCTCGCAGGCCGCCAGGCCCCCTCCAGCCGGGGCCGTGGAGCACCGAGGCAAAGGCCGGGGCCCCCCCATGAAGGAGCGCGACGCGGCCCCGGCCGAGCGGGGCAAGCCGGCCACCTACACCGGGGACAAGAAGGCGAAGATGGCGGCCAAGACCAACAAGAAGTGGGTCCGGCTCGCCACCGTGTTTGCCTACGTGCTCTCTGTGTCGCTGGCCGCCATCGTGCTCGCCGTCTACTATAGCCTCATCTGGCAGCCAGTGGGCGCCGGGACCTCGGGAGGGGGTGCTGGCCCGCCCCCCGGCGGCTCCAACGCCACCGGCCCGTCCGGGACTTCGGGGGCAGCGGCGGCAGGGCCCAACACTACCGGGTTGTCCCGCCGCGAGGCGCCACGCGCTGCGCCCCCACTGCAGGTGGATCGGCCGATGCCTCCGGAACCCCCTGCAGACAGCCCCCAAGCTGGGCCACTGGAGCGGCAGCGTGGGCCGGACGAGGAAGAGGAGGAAGCGGCGGCGGCGCCCCGGAGTCGTTGAACCCCTCTGCGCAGGGGGCATCCGGAAACCATTCTCCCCAAGCCCAGAGGCAGGACTGTGCAGCAGGATGAGACAGGGAGCCCGCCGGGCAGACCCCCACGAGAGTGAACGCCCCCCTAACCCTCTAAGATCGTCGGCCCGCCCCAAGAACCCGTGGCCCGAAGCCGGATGTTCAGCCAAGGGACCACGATTCGCCGGGGACTCGGGGTTTGGTCTTCCCAGGATCGTGCTGTGCCAGGGCCCTGAGCCATAGGGGGGTGGGGGAGGGGTGGGGAGCTCCCATCACCGAACCCGTCCGCGGCGCTCGCTCTGGTGTATCCTATGTGCCGGGGTGACTGGGGCTTTCCCCCAAGACTCAGGGGAAGGAGGGGGCTGTAGGGGCTCTTTTTTAATAAGCTGAAGCTCTCGCAAGAAGGAGGGCACCAAAAGTAGTGGAGCTCAGGTACGTCAACCTAGTTGCAGTGGCCAGAAATGCATTTAATTTATAGATCCCTGTATATAGTTGTTGACATATGCACTAGAAGCTATAATCACTTAGAACTCTATGTATGCTCCCACATCCTGGGTAGCTGCTGACTGCTGGGGTCAAGCAAGGGCTATTTGCTGGCCCCATAGTGCACCTAGCCAGAAGGGCACAGGCACGGCTTTTTTCATCATCCTCCTTTCTCCCCTGTTCCCCTTGTTTTTGAAAGATAAGTTTATGACATTCTTGCACAAAAGAGTATAATCATTCTTAGACTATTGACAGAGGAAAACCTTAGGCAAAGTAGAAGCAGTTTAGGGAGGGTGAGGAATGTACTGATCCCCTCCTCTTCCTACCCTAGTGCCCCCACCAAAGAGGCTTCCTGTTGCAGCCCTGAGTATCTGGATATGGGCCAGGGAGGAAGGAAGGGAAAGAGCAATGCTGCTGTGCTTCAGCCATGGCCCTCCCTGCACAGAATTCTTTTAGGAAGAACAAGCTTTTGTAAGTAGAGTGACTGGCAAGTGTTTTATCTTTTTTTTATTTCCCTGCTCCTCAAGATCTTGTCTTGTTCCGGTAATCAACCTTTGCCTTCCATCTTTCCTGAGCCTACAGCAACAAAGCAGCCCTGCGACTGAGATGAAATCTGTTGTGACACCAGAGCTTTGATCACACATCCTCTGGGTTTGAGTTATACTGCAGAATCAGAAAAGCTAGAAGGTGGGCTTCAGACTCAGGATTGTGCTTGGAGAGCCAGTTACTAGGCCAGCCATGGGAAGTTTGAATTGGCTGTGTTTACCTTTCCTGATAAGCTGTACTTAAATGCAGCCTGTAATTTTTAAAGGAGATGAGAAACATCAAGAGAAATGATAATACATATAGCTCTGGGGCAGCAAGAATTATGCTTCCTCAATTTGGATTCCATTTCCTTCTGCCACTTGCTTTTAGGCAATTGAATGTGGGTAGGGATGAGATATCAAACCCCTTAGTGCTTCCTTTTTGGGAAATGAGGCACTTTTTAAAAAAAAAAAAAAAAGATAAAAAACTTACTCACCTGAGTCCTGAAACAGTTGGTCTCTCCAGTTTTCTTGCCTACATTCTAGTTAGCTCTGATCCAAGTTTACAGGACAACAGCCTTGTTTTAAGCCATGTCCTGGTGTGGGCAAGATAATAGCAATTGAGCTGTCACAGCCTACCAGCAGGCTGGTAACACCTCCAAGGTCTCTTGGCTAGAGATTTCTTAGCAGCTGACTAGGTCTTCAGTCATTAGGAAGCCTATGAAGCCTTTAAATTTTTGGTGGGAGACTGGGGGGAAAACATAAAATGCCACTTTATAACTTCAATAATAGCCTGTAATTTATATTTACTGTGTGAATTTTTAGTCCTATATTTTAATAATTTGTAAATTGATCTCTTATTCCAAGAATCCTTTGAACTCATAGGAGAATATCTGGGAGTCCAGTCCCTGTCCTCTTCCCGACCCCTGTTTTCTGGACTGTTTCAATCCACTTTGGGATGGATCAGAGAGTCTAGGGAGACCACTCATAGGTCCAGCTGCTGGTCTCCTGACTCTAAAGCCTTCACTGGAATTAGGACATTTGGTCCAGCCCTAGCTGTGAACATGACCAGAGACATTATTTATAATTCAGCCATTTAAGATATTCCTGTACTCAAAAAGTCCTGTATATTTTTTAAAAGTTTTATTTTTCAGGTGAACAAAAATACATTCTAAGAACTCTGCCTACATCTGTGTATGTTGATCATTCCTCTTACTGTGCTTCATGGGAAGGAGTAAAGATTGGGAAAGTAAGAAGTCTGAGATTTGGTGGATGGCTGGTGATGAATAGGTTTAGGAGGAAAAAGCAATTGCCCTGCTGTTCGTGGTGCCTGATGGCTTGAATGAATTTATGAATGGAGGTTGGCAGAATTCATCTTAGTCAGAAAGTGATCATGGGGTGAGAAGAAGAGTCACCTTTTGCCAACCTTAAAAAAGCTGAGAAGTTCTGCTTTACAGGAAGGATTCTGAGCAGATGGCTAACTGATGAAGCTAAGGGACCGGGAAGCATGAATATTAAGATTTATCTCAAACATTTAGCTGGCTGAGTGCTGAGGTGAGGATAAGCTGCCTGATAGCATCACTGTTCTCACCTTTAAACTACTGGTCCCTCCGTAACTGGAGAAGTGCTAACACCAGGAAAGACAGGTATCTACAGTGCTGGGTCAGAGCTTTGTCTCCCTGGAGGAGGCAAGAGAGCCAAATGGCTGAGAGGTGTGGGTTGCTTTAAAGGTGAAGCTTTTTTCCCTTTAAAGCAAACAAAAAAGGCATGTGGGTGAAAAGCACAAATATAAGGGATTAGTTATGCTGCAAAATACATGGTAAGCAATTGAGCTCAGCTCATTATTAGACAATGCTGCCCAGTACAAATCTGGAGTGAGAAGCCTATGTCGGCGGGCCCCCTGAGGCCTGCACTTCAGCAGAGCTGTAGGGGGGGTAGCTACTGTTCTTTTACATCACCTTGTAGTCTGCAGGGAGGCTGGAAAAAGTCCGCCCTTCTTTTATTTCCCTCTTCAGCCTACACAATGGCTTTCTGTGAGAGGGCTTGGTAAGGCAGAGCAGAAGGGGAGTGAAAGAGTTTCTGAGGCTCTAGTAGTCAGCCCCTCCTTTCTGCAGACAGCGACATGTGGCTTCTGCAGCTGCACACGGTTTCACATGTTGGGCACATAGAGCAGTACGTGCAGCAGGAGCCTGCTGACTGATGAGAACAGGGCCTGGTTGGCTGGAGAGCAGTGGTCAGAATAGCTTTATTTTCAAGGGTTAGAACATAGCTGGAAATTGTCTATGAGGTTTTAAGCGAGAAAGAAGAGGTCTGTGCAGAGAGGATTACTTTTCCTCTAACCAGTTTGTACCCGGACTACTGGGACCATTTCTGTGTTTGCTTATATTAGAAGTTACTACAACCATTTATTTATTCCCTGACAGCCTGAATTTGAAGGAAGAGATACCCTCTCTCTGAAGGTGACGTTTGGGGGTAGGGGGTCAGGGAGCTCTAAGGACTTAATTTGTGAGGGTGTCTTTTCTTTCCTGCATTGATGTTGAGGTACAAAGAAGTGTCTTTCTGAAGTTTTAAGCATAAGAAATATTTGTCTTCCTAACAGCTCTAGATTTCTATGTGGCATGACACCAGAGCTTTAGAAGCTTTTCTATTTACCTTGTTTATAAGTTTTCACCAGGGAATTCTAAGCTAGCTGTTCGTTAGTTGAGTATTTATACCCTGTTTGGAAATGCTGAGTGCAGAACATCTACTTGTTTCTACATGTTTCTTTAAGGAGAACTGAAAGGTCAGGTCACAAGCTTTAGGGCTACCACAGCTTTTTAAAAGGGGTAATAATTGTCCTCCCTTTCCTGTCTGCAGAGAATGGAGATATTTCTGGAATTACAAATCAGTAACAAAAGGCCACAGCAGTACTTTATTTTCCCCCAGTGTCCCTTGGTAGAGGGAGGGACTGTGGTGACTTTGCTCATTTCTCACAACCAGTGCTCAGTGCCTGGCACAGAGCAATGGCTGCTTGGAGTTTGTTGATCATTGTGTTGGATGGGATTTGCCTTAGTGTCATTGTGATGTCCCTGCCATAATGCACTCATGTACCCATTTCCACAGCCCATAATTTGGTTCAAGGGGAGTGAGTTGCTAAAGAGAACCCCTGCAAATCATAGTTGCACTGACCTCTCTGGCCTCAGTTTCTTTATTTCCAAGTTGGGGGACTCTGGCATGGTCACTGGTTCTTCTGAGGTGCCAGAAGGTCGTAGCTGTATTCCATGTGGTGCTTAATAGACGTGACCCATTCATTGTCTCCTCTGCCCCATCCGACTGCCTAATGTTGGCTATAAAAATACCTGCTGTTGAAAGGTTTTTTTGTCACATCTGTTCCACTTGCTTACATAGTCTGTGGTTTGCTGCTGCCAACCTGTTGTGCTTTCTGTTCCCTCCAGTAGGTAATTAAAAAAACAAACAAAAAGCCTCTTTACCGCACACCCAGGTTTACCAGGCTCTTTATCCTACACAGAAACATCCGTGGCTCCCAGTGGTATACCCTGCACGTGAGCCACCTGGCCAGGAGGAAAGACTCTGGCCAAGTCAGCTTGCTTGGCCCCATTCAATTCTATAAACGTTTGTTAAGCTACTACTAACAGATCAGAAAATTACCAGATGGTTCTTGCCTTCAAGGAATTTACCGTGGCATAAGAGTCTTGTTATAACTACCCTGTTGTCTTCAATAATCTGTTTTTGCAATACTTTATCAGTTAAATAGCAATAAGATTCTAACTAGTAGTGTTGGGAATATTTTCCACAAGTCACTGCCATTAATTCAAGAATTATTTATTTAGTGTTTATGGTGTGCCAAGTGAGCCTCAAACGTCCCCAACCAATGTGTCCCAAAAAAGCAATTGTGTTGATTATCCAAGGATCTCCTTTCAAATATGTCTACCTTTCTCTGCTACCTCAGTATTGGGGGTCATGAGTTGAGGTCCCCCTAAACTTGTGTCCTGGAGGCCCACTTGTCCCCTGAGTTCCCCACTGGTAGCCTGGGCAGTGTCGAGTCACAACAGCCAGTTTGTGAGCTGTAGACAGCTCACAGCATCACAAGGACCTGGATGGGGAAGCAGAGTGTTCTTGGGAAAGACCTCTGGCACTGGAAGACAGGAAACCTGAGGACTCCACAATGGCGGTAGTTAAGGCCTTTGACCTCTGTTTTCTCCTAACCAAGTGGGAATTCATGAGAGCAAATGGAGGTAATAGATATGAAAGGGCTTTGAGATCTTGGGCTACAAGTACAATGTATAAACATGAAGAAATATATTTCCAAGGGAATGTCTGTCCCTTTGGGGAAAAATGCACAGAAAGAAAGAAATGTGCGGGGGTAGGTAGTAAACATTACACCTATGCCCAGATCAACAGCATCAGCGTCACTTGGGAATTTGCTAAAATGATGACACTTTAGGCCCATCCCAGACCAACTGAGTGAGAAATTCAGCAAGTGGAACCCAGCATTCTGCTTTAATCGGCCTTCCAGGTGATTCTGATACATACTGAAATTTGAGAACCACTGGCCCAGCCTTTCCTTCTGATTCAGTAATTTAGGGTTAGGATAGTTCTCTTTTGATGCATAGTTATTAAGGCGACTTTCAACCCTTTTTTCTTGGCTAAAGCCAGCTGCCCAGAGGGACAAAGAGGAAACAGTATGTCCGCAGTGTCTGTAAAAATCCTACATTGTCCATTATTTTTGACGGTTGCCAGAAAACTTGCCCTGGAGAGCTTGTTAAGAAGGAGACAGGCCTGAAAGAGCCCCCGCCCCCAAGGTACTGGTGTTTGCCTCACCTCCTGCCCTGAGGCCTGCTGCTTCTCCAACCAGTCCTTAAAAGGAGCAGTGGGTGCCACATTTGTTCTTTCTGGTGCCAGGTCTGTGCTATTTCACTTCCCTGGCGTTGAGTGGATGCTTAATGAGAGGCTATGACGTAGACCCAGCAGACTTGTTGAGAGAAAGCAGCCTCAGCCCATGGTTTCTGCTGTCTCCTTTCATTCCTTTCCCAGCCTAACTTCTCCCCTTCTGTGGGATTGTGGTCAGCCTCTGGCAGCCCTTCCTCATAAGCCCTGATAACCCTTGCTCAGGAGGTGATGTTTGTGGGGTCTGTGGACTCTGATAAATGACTCAAGAGACAAATGAATTAATGTCTTTAATTTCTCCTATTCTATTGACCTCCCCCAACTTGATTTAGTCCCCAAAATAAGATGGAGAGTTTTGCCATTTCCTTTGTTCTTTTGAGAGCTAGTACTAGCTAGCTTCTTTCTCTTTTGGGGGGCAGGGGGGAAACAGTCTCACTCCATCACCCTAGGTAGAGTGTCCTGGTGTTATAGTGTTAATAGTTCACAGCAACCTCAAACTCTTGTGCTCAAGAGATTCTCTTGCCTCATCCTTCCCAGTAGCTGGGACTATAGGCACTGGCCACAATGCCTTAGATAGTTTTTCTATTTTTAGTAGAGATGGAGGAGAAGGGCCACCTTGCTCTTGGCTCAGGCTGATCTCAAACTCCTGAGCTCAAGGGATCCTTCTGCCTCATCCTCTCAGAGTGCTGAGATTACAGGTGTGAGCCACCATACCCAGCCACAATCTTCTGTTATTCCTATCCCGCAGCCAGGATTAGGGCTGGAGTTGACCAGTGGTCACACCTTCTGAACTTGTGCCTTACTAGATAGGCAAGGATCCCCTGCTTCCATGGATCCCCAACTCTCCCTTGATCATAAACAGAATGTAGTCTCGCTACTCCTTTGGGTAAGGAAACGTAACTCTGGAAGGCATGGAGCAAACTCTGCAAGGAGGTTCTTTCTGGGGAAAATAAAGAAGCAAAACCCGTGGTGTGAGATTGCTACTGACGTTAACAGAAGAAAAGAGGACCCACTCTGAGCTGTGAGAGCCAGTGTGCAGAGTTCAGGGGGGGATGAGATAGAGCCAGTGGGTAAGGACAGAAGCCACTGCCTGTAAAAGCAAGGGCACTTCCTGAGGGTGATTAAAGAAGCCACCTGTCTAGGAGGACTGGATAAAATTTACAAACCATCCCTGGTTTCCCTGAAGGCCATTGCTCCCTAACCCCCACCCGGTGAAGATCAGGCTAGAAGAGAAGGTAAAGAAAAAGACAAGTAGAGGTCACATCAAATAGGTACTTCATTTATTCAACAAATATTTATTGAGTGCCTTCTGTATGCCAAGCCACTGCATAGAGAGTCTAATATGTGTTGGGTATATTTCTTATACCCTTATCTTCAGTTTTCCAGAAACCCTTCAAAGCAAGTATTCCTAGCCTCATTTTGCAGATAAGGAGACTGAGACTTTTAGAGGTTAAAATTGATCAAGGTCACCTAGCTGACATGTCAGATCTTAGGTTCAGATTCAGTCAGTCAGATTCGAAGGCCTGTGCTTATTCCGTTTAACTATGCTCCCTGTCACCAAAACACATGTCTTGCAGTCTGGTCTAGTGCATTTCCCTTCTGCCATCTGTCAGAGATGGGCTTGGGGTGGAGAGTCCTCTGTCCTTCCCTCCTTGCTTTAAGGCCCTAGGGAAAGCTATCATCTCTCTCCTGACTCCTTCCTCCTCTGTGTGCCCTCCTTTCTCAGCTTCTCTAGCCCTGTGCCTGGGTTCTGGATAGCGGTGATTGATGACGACCTGCCATTTTGTCCAAGAGGAGGGCTCCTAGCCAGGGCTTTAAATGAAGGAGCCAGGAAGAGCTACAAACAGCTTCAATGACCCAACACCTGTGGAGGGGCATCTAACTACGATTTCCTCCTACTCCATAGCTGGTTCCATCCTAGAGCAGAAGGGGTGGCCACAATCTGGACAGATGGCTGGGACCACTATCATAGCTATTGCTTCCCCTAAAGAGCTCTCCTTTTCTGGCCCAGCATGGTGGCTCCCACCTATAATCCTAGCATTCTAGGAGCCTGAGACAGAAGTATCCCTTGAGCTCAGGTGCTTAAGACCAGCCGAGCAAGGGCAAGACCCTGTCTCTAATAAAAATAGAAAAATCAGGCTCGGCGCCTATAGCTCAACCGGCTAAGGCGCCAGCCACGTACACCTAAGGTGGCG
>NW_003852445.1:7010661-7011745 GCF_000181295.1 Otolemur garnettii
GCCTGTAGTCCCAGATATTTTGGAGGCTGAAGCAGGAGGATTGCTTAAACCCAGGAGTGTGAGGTTGTTGTGAGCTAGGCTGATGCCACTAGGCTTTCCTCCTACTCCATAGGAAGGAGTCACTCACTCTAGCCTGGGCAATAGAGTGAGACTGTTGTCTCAAAAAAAAAAAAAAAGCATTCTCTCTCTTTTTTTTTTAAAGAAACAGAGTCTCACTATGTCACCCTTGGTAGAGTGCTGTGGCGTCACAGCTCACAGCAACCTCTAACTCCTGGACTTAAGTGATTCTCTTGCCTCAGCCTCCTGAGCAGCTGGGACTACAAGCGCCCGCCAGAATGCCCAGTTATTTTTTTTGTTGTTGTACTTTGTCCAGGGCTGGTTCGAACCCGCCACCCTCAGTATATAGGGCTGGCGCCCTCCCTCCCCACTGGTCCACAGGTGCTGCCCAGCATTCTCCTTTTTTGAGAAAAGTTCAATGTTACTGCAGTGAAGACATGGGCCAGTCTCTATTTTCTCCAACCCCTGGTGACTTCAGTCATATCGCTCCCCTTAACATCCTTCTGGATGTTATCCCACAGAGAGAAGTCCTATTCTGCCTAGCTTTCTGTCCTGCTTAGGTCCCTCCGGGAAGGCTGAACCAGAGCTCTACCTAATTCCTACATGTTCATCCCAAGGCCAAACGTGCCTTGGCACATACCTTTAATGAAGGCACAGCTGTATAGTTGGCAGCATTAGGGGTTTGGGAACAGATGGTGAGTCTCAGAATTCAAATTCCTTTCTTTGTAAAGTGTCACTCCTTTGCTCAGGCTGGAGTGCAGTGGTGCAATTATATCCCTCACTGCAATCTTGAATTCTTTGGGCCTGAGCGATCCTCCTGCCTCAGCCTCCCAAGTAGCTGGGAATACAGGTGTGCACCACCATGCCTAGCTAATTTTTTGTAGAGACAGAGTCTTATTATGTTTCCCAGGCTGGTTTTAACTCCTGGGTTTAAGCAATCCTCTTGCCTCACCTTTCAAAGAGCTGGGATTACAGGTGTGAGCTACCACACCCAGCCAGAACTTCAATTCTTTTTTTTTTTTTTTTT
>NW_003852445.1:7011908-7014900 GCF_000181295.1 Otolemur garnettii
GCCATCATTGTTGTTTGGCGGGCCCGGGCTGGGGATTCAAACCCGCCACCTTAGGTGTATGTGGCTGGCGCCTTAGCCGCTTGAGCCACAGGTGCCGAGCCAGAACTTCAATTCTTGATCATAATCATTTCTGGAGATACCTGAATTCAAGGGCTCTGCCTGAACTTGCTCTATACTGACTCCATCCTTTTAGAGTCAAAGAATCCAAGGCCTGGACCACACGCCAAAGTCATATACTTATGACTGGAAGACAAGAGAAAAACTTGAGTTTGGAGTCTTTACCCAGGCCTGAGTATGTCTCACACACAGAAATGTTTCCAAGCCTTTCCAAAATTCCTCTGATCAACCCCACACCAACCTCTTCCACACCCTTCGCCCATCCCCTTTTTGACCAGCTTTCTCACTGTGCACTACAGGAAGTTAGCACCACGTACTCGCTGCCCTCCAAAGCATTTTCCCCAGGACTCTAAGCTTCCCACCCAACTCTGAAGCCAGGAATCCTCCACCACCTGGCAGGGGTAACACTCCCCTCAACCCCTACATAGCCAGCAACCCACCTAGGGTCTGTCTTTGCCTCCAGCCCTACTGACATCATACAACATAGTGGGAACCTTTACTATGCAAAAGTATAGTCCAGGAACCAGTAGCATGGGCCTCCCCTGGAACCTGTTAGAAATGCAAATGCTTAGGCCCTCCCCAGAACACAGAATTAAAATCTGCATTACACTTCATGCTAACATGTGAGAGGCACTCTAAAAGGTCTGATCTGCTGAAGTAATATTCCCTCCTCAGCTACCCCAATAGTGAAGTCCTGGGTTTGATTGAGACTCTCCTAGACCCTCAGAGGGGCATAGGAGGCCCATGACTCTCTGCAGAGAGAGACAACTGTGGCAGGACCAGAAAGGAGGAGAGCAGAAGGGACCACATGGTAAGACCCAGGCAAGGGCTTGAGGCAGAGGGCAGGATAACAAGAAAGAAGAGGGCCTGCCTCTGCCAAGCAGCAGTGGATGGTTCCTTTGGGCTCCTACCACTATCCTCCCCCCAGCCCTGTCCTGCACCTAAAGCTGAGAACAGCTCCTGCTGTTCAGCTCAGAGCTACCGGATGACTGAGTTTCTTCCCTCCCTCTTGCTGGCAAAGTCACCATCGCCTACCGGCTGGATTACTGGTAGTGGGTGCTCAGGAAATGTTTGTTGAATTGAGAGGAAGCCACAGCTTGTGCGGAGTCTGGATAATTCACCAGACGTGGGCCTCAGGGGAGGGGCCAGATGGAGACTAAGTAGGAAAGACAAGTCCTGAAGTCATGAGTAGCTGGAGCCACTGTTTCTCTGTCTCCTGAATCCCGATCTGAGCCCTGGCTTTTGCCTGGCCCTTGTGTGGGGAAGTAGAGGGAAAGGAGAAGTAGAAAAGGGCAGGAAATGACCCTTGCCTTCATCAGGGTGCATGTAATATGCGACCTGGGAGTGGGGGAGAGGGGGTGTCAGTGAGCTCTCCCACCCTGCTGTGGGGAGAGGAGGTTGCCCCCCTCACCCCATTTCAGAGAATAGGCCTTCCCAGAGGCCCTCCTTTTCAGAGACCTGAACTCTCCTATTCCCAGCCCAATCTCTGCCAGCTTGGTGACCTCCTTTTCTCTGGGCTTCAGCCTCCTCTTCGGAAGAGGTAGGGAGCTGGCAGAGAGTCCCCTGGTTCAGCCATCCTGTGAGTCTGGGACTGAGTCACCTGGGTGCAAGGCAGGGCCATGAGGAGAGTCCACGCCTGGGTTGGCCATATTAGCTATTGAGGCTACCTGGACCCAGGGATCCAGCAGCTGGAGAGGGAGGCCAGGCCTTGGGGGGATGATGGAGAGGCAGAAGAGTCAGGTGTTGAGGGCTACTAAGCCTTGGTCTCTCACCACAACAGAGAAAGCTTGCGGCCTGGGTGCCAATAGGCCTAGGCCACAGCCTCAGACACCAGGTGCCAGCATGGGAACACACCAGGGCTATACCTGCACATGAAAACACATGTGCACAGGGGTGGTCAGGTGAGGTGTAGGAGGAAGCCTCCTGGCCCTCACAAAGTCGCCTTGGTGGAGTTTGCCACACTGCTCAGTCCAATTGGCATAACCCACCAGCAAGCAGGTACCCATCACATAGAAGACTTGAGTGAGTTCTTCCCCTTTCCTCTCCCCACTTGGGTCCCCAGTCCCCAGGGGCTTTGCTCAGTATTTTCCTGCAGGGCCAGGACCACCTGTTCTCCTCACACCTCCTGTGCCTCTTGCCCTTTGGCTGGTTCCTCTAGGGGCCCTGCTTCTCTGTTCTAGGCCCCGCTGGGCCCCAGCCCTGCCAGGCCTATCTTCTCTGGGCTCTAGGGTCCCTGTTCCTCTGTGTGGCTCAGAGCCAGTCTGGACTTGCAGCGCAGCCTGATGGTCGTTGCACTCCAGGGATTGCTGGGAACCATCTGGCTGGGACACAGGCCTAGGAGTGAGCACAGACGTGCTCTCTGTGCTCTCTGCAGGTCCAGGGCTTCTGGCCTTTCCTAGGGAGAGGTCAAGGGGAGTCACATCAGTCTCCTGTGGAGAGCCAGGGGCAGAGCTGGCTGTAGGAGTGCCTGACTCTCCTTTGGACCCTTCTGGGGGTGCCAGAACTGGGCTGGTTCCTGGGGTGCTCCCGGGTCTGCCCAGCTCTACCCCGCTCTGCTTCTGTGCACATTCCTCCTCACTGGAGGTCTTGCCAGTCCTTTGGCTTCCCTGAAACAAGAGAACAGTCCAGCTGGCTGGTGAATTCAGGGCTCAGGTTCCCAGCCTGCCCCATCCTAGGCCCAAGTACCCACCTCCTGACTGTCCAGCTCCTCCTTGTCTTCCTTCATGTCCCACCTGTAGAAACATAGCACATAGCAGCCCCTATGCCTACCTCTACCCGACTTTATATCATCCCTCCTCAGCCAGGGGCCTATGTCTCCCAGGGAGACACCAAGCCTAAGGATCTCAGAGTAAGATCAGAGATTTTTTTTTTTTTT
>NW_003852445.1:7014969-7030892 GCF_000181295.1 Otolemur garnettii
CAGCAACCTCCAACTCCTGGGCTCAAGCGAGTCTCCTGCCTCAGCCTCCCAAGTAGCTGGGACCACAGGCGCCCGCCACAATGCCCGGCCATTTTTTAGTTGCAGCCATCATTGTTGTTTGGCGGGCCGGGGCTGGGGATTGGAACCCGCCACTTTAGGTGTATATGGCCGGCGCCTTAGCCGCTTGAGCCACAGGCGCGGAGCCAAGATCAGAGATAGAATGAGGCTCCAGAACACTCCCCTCCCAGACTGACCTTTCCCCCCAATCCAGTCATTTCTTCTAAATGCCACCTACCCTGGTCCCATCCTGGGTCCCCAGCTGCTGTTTATGGCCAAGTCTGCAGCGCCTTGAATTCTGTGGGGACTCCAGGCATGTCCCTGCCTGCGCTGCCTGGGAAAGGCGCACCTCACTTCCTGGGGGAAGGGAGCTCCTGTAATTACCACTGGCCTCCCTAGGCACCAGGCTCTTGCTGCTGCCTCTGCAGATGGCCTCTCCCAGCATCTCATTAACCTGCCGCCAGGCAGCAGTCAGCCAGGAGGCAGGGCCCCCAGGGACAGAACAGGCACCTAAACTGGTGCCAGACCAGAAAATTGGGACACACAAATGTCTGCCTTGATTTTGTCCCTTGCCACCTGTTACCTTCGGGCCCTGCCAGTCAGCCTCTCCTTCCCTCGGGCTTTGCTGCCTGTGGTAGATGGCACCGAGGGTCTCCCAGATTGCCCACCTCGGCCTGCAAGAGATGGTCCACAATCCAGGAGAGATGAGGGACATAGCAGCCAGTTCCCCCCCACCTGCTAATGGGTCCCTGCTCCTCCCCCACCAACTCACCTTTTCCATCAGTGGGCAATGGTGAGGGCTGTAGCTTCCTCTGGCTCCTAGGACCTAAGTGGGGCAAAGGAAATGGGGAAAGGGTGGGGTGGCAAAGGATCCAAAGCAAGAACACAGGTTCTTCCAGTACAGGAAGCTGTCAGTCCTCAGCCCAATCATGGGCTTCCTGAACCCTCCCCACAAAGAGCCCTGGGCTGGAGATCTTGTGGTTGCTTTGCCACACTGTGCAGGTGATTTGCCCACCTCTGAGAGCCCTAGCTTCCTGTATATAAAGTGAGGGGACCAGAAATCCACAGAGCTGTTCATTCAGCAGGCCAGGGCCACTAGTACTTCACCACTGGAGACCAGCATCTCAAAAGGAACCCAGGGCAGGCCACCACTGAGCCTCCTCCCAGGTCAGAACCCAAGCAAGAGCTGTGAGCTCAGAAAGCAGGAAAGGAGTTCTTAGTGCCCTCCTCTAATGGTGAGGGATGCTATCTTTCAGCTCTGAAAACAAGCAGGAAATGCAGAGATAGAGAAATGAGAGGACAAAGAGCATAAAGAGGCGAAAAACTCCAAAGAGGGAGGGATGAGGTCGGTGTTGGCTCACCCTTTCTGCTGCCCACCCTGGCTGGGCCCACTTCCCCAGGCTTGCTGCCGTTGTGGAGCCTGTGTGGACAGAGGAGGGAGGCAGGCTGGTTGTACCAGGAAGGACAGAGGCTGTAGCAGCCCTTTCTGACACCACCTCCCCCAACCCCAACCCCACAATTGAGGGTAAGAGGAGATGGTGTTCCAAGAAATATGGGGAACCCAGTGCCCACATAGAGCCTTGAGCCCAGGGCCTGCCCAGAGGGCCCAGACAAGGTCCTCTCCATCCTGGGAAGGGTCCCCCTGCCCCTCTAGGTAGCAGCCACAGTTAGCTACCCCAGTACCACAAACATGTCAGTCCAACCAGCCACCCAGCCCTGCCACCCACGTGGGTTTGGCCTTGTCCAGGTCCCACGGGCGGCGCCAGTCACCCTGTGCATCTCTGTGCCGGGCGAGGCGGGCCAAGTCGATCTGCTCCCGCTCCTGCTTCCACTGGGCATAGTCCCAGCCCACCCCTGGGGGCTCCCCCACTGGCTGTTGGGGGACTGGGCCTGGGACCACACCTAGACTCCAGGGCTCCCGTGCACCCTGCAAGGAGAAGACACTCAGCACCATGTGGTAGAAGCAGAAAGAGGCTTGGAATAGAGATCCGGAGATTCAGCTAAGCCCTTCTTGTCTCAGGGTTTCCATATCCCCATTTAGTCCCTTCCACCTCTAACATACTGGGTATGGTTTCCATTCCCTGATTAGCTGTATGTGTTTGGGGCAAGTAACTCTCTGTGTATCTATCATTTTCTCATCCTTAAAATGGGGATAGCAATGGCACCCAACCCCAGGGTTGCTGCAGGGGTGTAGAAGGGCCCAGAGTGGGAGGGGCACCCAGAGGCTGTGAGCAAGAGCAAGGACTAGGGACTGCTGCCACCTAGAGGTCACACCTGGCACACAGCCAGTCCCCTACACCCTCTGGCCTCCCCTTCTCCACCATCACCTTCAGGGATATCTGGGATAGGGGACTGGAACACATCTCTAGCTTAGACTTTCTCACTGTAAGGCCTGTCCAAAGTGGGGACTGGCCAGAGAAAGGAAGGAGGGCTGGGAATTCTTGTAGGTGCTGCCTCGACCATGTCCTTGAAGATGAGGGCCATACCTGACTCAGCTTCTCTGCCTCCCCTAAATGGGGACATCCACATTCAAGTCACTGCTCCCGCTTGAAGATGTACCTTCCATGCAGAATCCGAGCTGATGGCTGGTGGCGTGGGAAGGCTCCTACTCTCATGCCGTCCACGTGACCCATCTGCACCCTGGTTCCTTGCTTTGCTGGGCTTTTCACTTACAATTCGTTTGGCCTGGGGAAGATGAAGATGGGTGGCATGGCAGTGCCAGCGAAGGGGAGGCTGTCCCCATCTGCACTTCTCCACTCACCCTACTCACCTCAGCTTTGTTTTCCATGGTCACAGCCAGCTCCACCCGCTGCCCCAGGCAGAACATGCCCTTGCAGTCCTCTGCATCCTCATGCTCAAGCATCTCATTGGCCTCTTGGGGTCCAACGGTACTCCTTACCCAGTTCCTGCTGACCACCCGCTTCTCCTATAGAATGAAAACCCTCAGGCCACACAAGCAGCACTGAGCAGGACTTGGGTGCTGGGTCCTCTGGGTGGTTCCCCAGACCTAGGTTCTAGCCCCAGCCCTCCCTGGAATGCCCACAGAGGAGCTGACTCCCACAAAGAGTTCACATGCCAATGGCATTTTGTTATCAGGGCCTGGGGGCACACTAGGGCCCAAGATGCCACAGTGGCCCGTCATCTCTGAGCTGGGAAATCCAGAGCACTCAGACAATGGGGCTCTGTCTCTGAGGCACTGTTCCTGGCACTCACTCCCAACTTCTCTGTCCTCTACATCCTGCAGGGGTTTTAGGAGCTGTCTGGTTTGGGGCATAAATGCAGGGCGGTAGGACTAGAAAAGGGTATGAGGAGGCTTCCACTGGGTAGCCTTTCAGATGTGGCCCTTTGGTGGCAGACAGCAGTGGCCTGGCTATGGAAGGTTGGGAGCTGGGCATGCACCCCAGAATGGAAAGTGGGAGAAGAGGAGCAGAGACAAGTGTCCTTCCCTGACACAGGCTGGGTCCCAAAATCCCTGTCACCCTCCCTATCTCCCAGAGTAAGGCTTACACCAGGAACCTGGCTGATAGTGACAGTGAGGCCATCAGGTCGGAGGAGCCCTGGTGTGGTCACAGCCATGCCCCCCTGCTCTGCCTGCCGACGATCTTCCTGGATCTCCTGTGGGAGGGCCCAGGGTCAGCACACGGCCCCCCAGGTGCACAGAGACACAGACGCTGACAGGCCTACATGGAGAGACACCAGTGGGACACCAGGGGGCAGAGGCACCATATCACAAGTCCCTGGGACCATGACCAAGCCCTTGAGAGGGGCTGTGCCCACCCTAACTCTGGCCCCAGGCCCAGAGACAGTACTGAGTGTGCAGAGGGACACCATTGTGCAAGCATGCGCAGGTCAGCCAGGGAGTGGCTGCCAGGTTGGTCCTCCAGGCCCCTGTTCCAGCCCACTCACCTGGTACCTGCGTAGCAAGGCCTGGTTCTTCTTACGCAGGGCAACTATCCTCCGATCCAGCTCTGCATCCTTCTCCTCCTGCCTGCTCATTGGGGACTCCGTTCTGTGAGGCCCCTGCAGAAGGCAGGGAACCCAAGCTCCTGTCCAATAGGTCCACTCCTTCCCAGTTCCCCAACTTTCACATTTGCCCACCCTACCTTATTCTTACCACACAAGGAACAGGCCCCAGACCCAAGCTCAGTCATACAGGAAGGAAGGGGGTCACTCAGGGAGATGGCCCACCACAGAAGGCCCCAATCCCCCATTCCAACGAGGCCTGTCTGCCCATGCTCAGGTCAGGGCCTAAAACCCGGAGCCACAGCTCCCAGCATTTGGCTGCCCCTCCCCCCAGCTCTCCAGGGAGCTTCACTGCCGGAGGAGCGGATCCTGGAATGGGAGTTATAAATGGCTCTGGCAGTGGAACCTGCTGTGACTGGGAAGCTGCCAGGGGATTCAGGAGGTCGAGGGGGGGAGCTGTTTGGCTTCCAGATCCAGAACCACAGAAAAAAGGGAGGTCCTGGCTAAGTCCTGGGCTCTCAGGCCCTGGACCCCACTCTCCACACCTGTGCCCAGCCTATAGGAAAGAGCTGCTCCCTCAGGCTCAGCCTCTCCAGGCCCTGAGCTTCTGGCAGGAGACTGGGGCAGGAGAGAGCCAGCTTTGTTGGCAGCCCCAGCCAGAGAACCACCCTGGGCAGGCCGAGTTTCTGCTCAAGATCCTAGGGTCCTCTCCGTCTGGTTTCAGGGTCTCCCATGTAGCCAGTGTCCCTGCCCAGCCTTCTACCCACCTTGTCACAGCTCTCCTCCTCCCAGGCCCAGCTAGCTGTCCCCAGTTGCCCCCAGAGTATGGCTGCCTGGTATCCCAGCCCCCTCCCAGTCCCAAAAAGCCCCCCTGTAAAGGCGAAGTGCCACTCACAGCTGAGTGCATGGCAACTGCTGGCACGAGAGAATTCCAGAGCAGCCCCAGGGGAGCCAGAGCAGGAGGGAAGCTGGAGCCACCGGAGCCAGGCCTCTGCCGGCCTCTCCCTGCCGGCTTCGCCGCTCAGCACACGAGATCATGTTGTGATTACAAAAGACTCCTCTGGGCTCCCAGCCAGGAACGCTGCGTCCGCCACCCCCACCCTTCCACTCTCAGAGGGCGAGGACCAGGGCCCTGGCAGCCAGCTGGTCCTGCCCAGCACCTCTCCCTGCCCTGCCCCAGGGTTCCCAGACAGACTGGCAAAGACTTCTCCCTAGCGACTTGAGCCCACGCAGGAAGCCCGGCTGCCCAGGCCTGCCTTCTTCACTCAAGGTCCTCTGGCCCAGCAGGACCCCAGGCTGCGCCTGTATGAAGATTGCCATTCCTCCCACTAGTAGAAAAAGACCTACAAGATACAGCCCAGCCCATGAGGCTGCTTGGTCTGCGGGCCTCCAACTCCAATGTGCCTTCCCTCTCCTGCTTGCTATCCTCATCACCATTGGTTTAAGTCTTCAAAGAAATCAAGAAGCTCACTTCACCATGGCCACCAAATACACATTCCAAATAACACCATTAGTCATCCATTCCTTTAGGTTGGACATTGTCTTCTCTGTACAGTCATGAGCCAAATAATGACATTTTAGTCTATGATGGATGGTACATACAACAATGGTCCCATAAGATTAAAATGGAGCTGAAAAATTCCTACCACCAAATGATGTGGTAGCCTTTATAAAGTTGTAGTGCAGGCTCGGCGCCTGTAGCACAGTGGTTACAGCACCAGCCACATGCACCGAGGCTGGAGGGTTCGAACCCGGCCCTGGCCTGCTAAGCAACAATGACAACTGCAACAAAAACACATAGCCAGGTGTATGGCAGGTGCCTGTAGTCCCAGTTACTTGGGAGGCTGAGGCAAGAGAATCACTCACACCCAAGAGTTAGAGGTTGCTGTGAGCTGTGATGCCACAGCACTCTACCAAGGGCGACATAGTGAGATTCTGACTCTAAATAAATAAATAAAGTTGTAGTGCAGCACATTGTTCATGTTTGTGGTGATGCTGGTGTAAACAAACCCACTCACTGTACTGCCAGTCAGACACTGCCGGTATAACATACCCAATTAGGTACACAGTACTTAATAACAGCTATGAATAACTATGTTACTAGCTTATGTGTTTACTATACTATATTTTTAATCATTATTTCTTCTACTAATTTAAAAGAGAAAAGCTCTAAAACAGCTTCAGGAAGGTGTTTCAGGAGGTCTTCCAGAAGAAGGCACTGTTACCATAGGAAATGTCAGCTCCATGCATGTTATTGCCCCTGAAGACATCCTAGGGCAGCAGTTCTCAACCTGTGGATTGTGACCACTTTGTAACAATGCAAATACATCCTGCATATCAGATATTTACATTACGAATCATAACAGTAGCAAAATTATAGTTATGAAGTAGCAACAAAAATAATTTTATGGTTGGGGATCACCACAACATGAGGAACTGCATTAAAGGGTCACGGCATTAGGAGGCATTAGGAAGGTTGAGAACCACCGTCCTAGTGGGACAAGATGTGGAGGCAGAAGGCAGTGATAGTGCTTGATCCTGACCCCAAATAGGCCTAGGCTAATCTGTGTGTTTCTGTCTTAGTTTTTGACAAAAAAGTTTAAAAAAAGAGAATTTTTTTTTTTTTGAGTCAGAGTCTCATTGTGTCACCCTCGGTTGAGTGGTATGGTGTCACAGCTCATGGCAACCTCCAGCTCTTGGACTTAGGCGATTCTCTGGGACTACAGGCGCCCAGCACAATGCCCCACTATTTTTTTGTTGTTGTTGTAGTTGTCATTGTTGTTTGGCAGGCCCAGGCCAGGTTCGAAGTGTACGGCCAGCCCCAGTGTATGTGCTGGCACCCTAGCCCCCGAGCTACAGGCGCCAAGCCAAGAAAAATTTTAAATAGCAAAAAGTGTACAGAATGAGGATATAAGGAAAAAAGATATTTTCATACAGCTGTACCATGTGTTTGCGTTTTAAGTTAGGGGTTATTAAGAAATAGTCAAAAAGTTTTAAAATTTTTAAAACTTTTAAATCTTTTACTTTTTTAGAGACAGGGTCTCATTCTGTTGCTCAGGCTGGCGTTCAGTGGCCCAGTCATAGCTCCCTGTAACTTTGAATTCCTGGGCTTAAGCAATCCTTTCTCTTCCAGGGAGGAGAAAGCCTCCTAAAGTGATGAGATTATAGGTGTGAGACACTAGGTTCAGCCTAAAAAGTTTATAAAGTAAAAAAGTTACAGTAAACTAAGGCTAATTTATTACTGAAGAAAGAAAAATGTTTTTATAAACGTAGTGTAGCTGAAGTGTGTAGTGTTTATAAAGCCTACAGCGCCGTCCAGCGATGTCCTCGACCTTCACATTCACTCACCACTCACTGACTCACTCAGAGCAACTCCCAGTCCTATAAGTGCCCTTAAAGGTGCACCACTTTAAAAATTTTTATACCAGCTCGGCGCCTGTGGCTCAAGCGGCTAAGGCGCCAGCCACATACACCTAAGGTGGTGGGTTCGAATCCCCAGCCCAGGCCCGCCAAACAACAATGATGGCTGCAACCAAAAAAAAAAATGGCCAGGCGCTGTGGCGGGCGCCTGTAGTCCCAGCTACTTGGGAGGCTGAGGCAGGAGACTCGCTTGAGCCCAGGAGTTGGAGGTTGCTGTGAGCGTGATGCCATGGCACTCTACCCAGAGGGATAGCTTGAGGCTCTGTCTCAAAAAAAAAAAAATTTTTTTTATACCATATTTTTACCATCCCTTTTCTATGTTTGGGCATGTTTAGATACACAAATGCTTACCATTGTGTCACAGTTGCCTACAGTATTCAGCAAAGTCACTGCTGTGCAGGTTTGTAGCCCAGGAGCAATAGGCTGGGCCACACAGCCTAGGTGTGCAGCAGGCTACACCATCTGGGTTTGTGGCAGTGCCCTCTGTGATGTTCAATGACAAAATCACCTAAAGACTCATTTCTCAGAATGTACCCCTGTCAATAAGCCAACCCATGATCTTTAAAGTATAGCCACTCCCAGGAGGATCAGCTGTTTGGGTCTCTAGCTCTCAGTACAGTGAACCAGGCCTTCTTCCAGGGCCCTTGTCATTCCAGCTCGGAACTGGTCAACATTCTTCCTGCCTTGGGCTTCTAACTCTGGTGCTTCCTGGCCTTGCTCTGTAGGGCTGGCCTTTTCAGCTTCTCTGACTCTGAGAGAGGAAGGAGCCCTTTTCAGAAAAGCTTCTCCCCTAATCTTCCTCATACAAAGGGGGCCAATCCCACCCTGGAGTCTCTGGGACCTGAGTCTTAAGGGTGTTGTTGTCAGGTGTCGCGGATGGGTAACGCAGAGTATAAGGGTGCTGAGAAGAGGGTTGATCTCTCTATATTAGGAATGCATGAGTCTGTCTTGGTAGTTAGTTATAAGGCCTTGCCTCCAGGCCCTGAGGTGAATATCAGAAGCCCCTCCATTCACCACACCACTGATTGACCTGGACCCAGGTTTCCTAACCCCATGCCAGAACTTGTCTCCTCTGCCTCCAGAGCAGAAAACACAGCTTCCTTCCCTCTCCTTCCAGACCAGCTGGGCAGCCAGAGGTCTAGCCTCCACCCCTCTGGGACTGCCCTTCCCTCCCCTCTCTCCACTCCCCACCATGCTCAGCCCTTTCCTGTCCAGGCCTTCCCACAGCACCCTGACCCCACACCCCATCTCCTAAAGCTGCCCCAGAGTTCCCATCCTGCTTACAAATGCCACTGTGCTCTTTTCCCTTCCTGCCGGATGTCCCCACTGAGTCAGACTCGTTGGCTTTCCTAGCCTCAGTGACACACCAGGCTCCTCGCCCTCAGCCCCTCACATGCACTCTCCTTTGCCCACCCCTCACAGGCTGCTGAGTTCTATCCCAGCCTCAGCAGGCTTCAGAAGCTTCTGGGAGTTTCACACTCCCCTTCTCCTGCACCACACTGTGATGTTAGAGCCAGCAGGCCTGCACAGAACTGGCCCAGGAGGGAGACCTGATGCTCTCCACCCTCTTTGGAGCTCAGGCCCCTAGACCAGAGAGGAGCAGGGTAAAGGAGGTGACAGGGACAAGGCAGGAGAACAGCAGGTATAGGCAGAAGTCCAGCCATCCCTAGGGAGGGTGACCCAGGTCTTCTAGAATGACTTCAGGAAGAGTCAAAGGCTTCCTGGCCCATCCTGCTAGAGGTCTACATGCCCTGGACAAACCAACAGCAGAAAGGGACCCACAGGTGCTGGTCACATAATTCACACAAGATTTCATGCCTGTGAGAAACCCCCACCGCCTCCCACCTCTCCAGAGTCTATGGTTTGCTTGGCTGTTCTCCCATTGGACAGAGGTTCTCTGAGGGCAGGAATGATGTGAAAGTGCCTCTGGATCCCCAGGGCCCGGCACAGTGCCCCTGCATAACACAGACCCTCCATCAGCCCTGGCAGAATGAAGAAACCAGTGAAAAACACTACCCTGTGCATCGTTGTGAGTACCTACGCATAGGCTGTGACTTCCTTTCTGGCCACCTGGAATGTGTGCATCCTGGAAGGAGCTTTCAGGAGGTAAGGGCCCTAAGATTGTTCCTCCTTCCCGTCCTTGAGAGAGGTCCACAGAATCAGGAGAGGCGGGAAGATAACAGCCCAAGTTCGCTGTAAGGCTATATTGTTTCTCGGTGCCACCACTAGAGGGCAGCAGAGTTGAAAAGCCCGGCAATGGGTGGGGGAGGCTTCCCCTCCCCCTTTGCTCCCCAGCTCCTCTCTTCCAGGCTCTGCAGTCCCCACCTCCCAACTCCATCACGCTAGAAAATGCATCCGGCTGCAGAAGACTCATTTTACTGATGAGGAAATTGAGGCCCAGAAAGGAGGCACCATCTGCCTAGGTCGCACAGCCTGTTTGTGGGACAGACGAGGCTGGAAGCCAGGCGCCTCCGCCTCTCTGCCTCGGGCTCTTTTCACCGCCCGACCAATGCTGTTTCTGCTGAAACTCCACTCTGTGCGCTCCCTCTCTCCACCCGGGGCTAGGCAGGTCGTCCCAGCTGGCTTGGGTCACTTCTCTTCCCTGGCTGGTTTCCCACCCTCCCAGGCCACCTGCCAGCTCAGGTGACACCTCCCACTCCCGGGGAGGACAGTATTTGGACCTTATTCTTGGTCCTTGAAAGAGATGTCATAGCAACCTTGAGGACAGGATGGCTGCAAGTCGGGATTCTCACTGAGGAGAAAAGGGGAAGAAGGCTGCAAGGGAGGAAAGTCCGTCTGTGTCACACGCAGAGACACCCACCCTGGCAGCACTGACCTGGCAGAGGCTCCACCCACAAGGGCAGCGCAGCTGAGGACTCCCTCCTGTCCAGAACTGCCACCCCTGTAGATGGTGGTTCAGTAAAGAGGAAGCACTTCCGCCCTCACCCTTCTCAACCTTGTCCTACTCAAGGCAGGGTGGGATGGTGGATTCCAGATTAACTTCACCCCTTACTGGCTGTGTCCCTTATCTCTCTGGTCCTCATCTACAAACGGACCTGCACTTACTTCACAGAATCATTTGGACATGAAATGAAATAACATGGGTAACCAACCATATCTGGAACAAAGTATGGCTCAAAGTGAGGCTGAAAATAGTTTTCTCCTTGCCTCAGGGAACCTAGTGCTAGCCACCTCCATAGCATCCCTTGAGGGGCTCCAACGGCTACTTCCCACCAGCCCACTGGGGCTTGAACACACTGAAGACTTCTGAATTATGTATGGGGACATTTGTGACCTGGTGAGGGCATCACCCTCAGCATCTTCCCTTTATGTCTCCTACCCAGCAAGTCCATCAAGGCCAGGCTCCTGTTCCCCCCAACCCCTGCTACCCCCAATACCCTGTCCCCTCTGAAGTTCCAAGCTCTGGCTGCCACCTCTCTCCAGTCATCGCCGGTGCTCTTAGAAGCAGTCTCTCCGGCTCGGCGCCTGTGGCTCAACCGGCTAGGGCGCCAGCCACATACACCTAAGGTGGCGGGTTCGAATCCCCAGCCCGGACCCGCCAAAACAACAATGACGGCTGCAACCAAAAAATAGCCAGGCGTTGTGGTGGGCGCCTGTGGTCCCAGCTACTTGGGAGGCGGAGGCAGGAGACTCGCTTGAGCCCAGGAGTTGGAGGTTGCTGTGAGCAGTGAAGCCATGGCACTCTACCCAGGGGGATGGCTTGAGGCTTTGTCTCAAAAAAAAAAAAAAAAAAAAGAAGCAGTCTCTCCGCTTCCCCTGCCTCTGAATCCCTGCAGGACCAATTCCAGGGTCACATCTCGGTGCTTGGGGACCATTCTTCTTTGCTAGGGGTTGAGCCCTTGGTGGTTGCTGATGCCACTTGCCAGCTCTGGGTGGGTGGTGAGTGTTGAAGAAGAAGGGGAGCAAAGCTGGATTGCATAAGAGCCCAGGTAACAAGCAGGCAGACTCCCCGCCACCACCACCAGATGACAAGGGGCAAGATAGTGGTTCAAAGCACAGCACTCCTTTCCTCCAAACCCACTGCTTCCTCCACACCCCATCACAGCCATTCCTGTCTTGAGGAACTGCTGTCCTGATTCCTGTGATCAGGGGGCCATGCACAGGCCTCTTGGTCAGGTCAGGTCAGGCCTGGTCCTTGGTGGAGAAAACTCAAAGTGGATGAGGTAGTGATCAGCCCTAGGCAGTTGCTAGTGCCAGGGACAAAGTCTGGGCCACGCCCTTTCCAAGAACACACATGCCAGAGCAGGGCAGGGCCCAGGCTGAAGACCTCTAAGGCATCCGGAAGCAGAAGGAAGGCTGGGCTGGGGACCCCCTCCTCTATTCTGCTCTCCAGGGCACACCCAGGGCTAGCGCACTGGGAGTCTCCCAGCTCTAGGCCCAGCAGTGGGAAGGGAAACCCGATGTGGAACTGCCCCCCTGAGGTTTCCCTTACCGGGGGCTCTGTGCCCAAAGAGAACACACAGGATTTTTCCAGAACCCCCACCCAAATCCCCAGCCCAGAGTTTCCCACAGAGGCTGGGTGCTGCCTTGCTGGGGCTTGCCCATGGTGGGCCATTAGCTGGCACCTACTGTGTGCTTCGCCTGGCCAAGGTGATGAGGGAACAAGGAGAAGACCCGGGCTCCACCTCAGAGGCACTTGCCAATACCAGGCAGCACAGGGCTCAGGCCCACCAGGGAGTTTTCCAGAAGGAGATGAACTTCAAGAGGATGAGCAGACTCAGGCAAGAGGATGGCAGTGACAGGGCAGTCTATGCACTCAGAAGCAAGTAGAATGGGAGGAGGCCCAGAAGGAACATTGGGTTAGGAAGGTGCAGACCAGACTGGGAAGGTGAGTGGATGACAGATTGAGGAAGTGAATAGTGTGGGGCTCACTGAAGGTTTACAGCAGGGACCAGGGGCCACACAGGGGTTCAGGAAGTTAGTCCAGATGGATTGGCTGGGGTGTGGATGGGCCAGACCCAGCAGGGCAGTGGGGCTCCAGGGAGGCCATGAGCAAGGAGCCCTCAGGAGGCCTCAGAACCTTAGCACAGCTGGGGCAGATACAGTGGCGAGGGGAAGAGCCAGCTGGCATAAACGTCTCAGGCCTAGGGGCCCTTACAGACATGGAGAGCTGAACAGGCTGGTCTGCATGTCCTCTTTCATCTGGGCCGGGCAGGAGGGAGACTGTGGGGCAGGCAGAAGCTGGAAGTCTGGGTGGGACAGACAGGCTCACCACCTGGGGCTGAGGCACAGTGAGGTCACACCTTCTAGGGGTAGAGAGAAAGTCTGGTGCAGGTCTGAGGCATGAGGAAGATGACTAGATGGCTGAGGGATGGCTGAGGGCATCTGAGAAGGCATAGGTGGTGTGGCTCGGGGCTTTCACCCGCCTACAGGCCTCCTGGCAGAAGAGGGCCACTGAGGTGACAGAGAGCACTGAACTCTGGGCCAAGGATGCTTGTGGCTGGGGAGGAAAGTAGGGTGACCAATTATCCTAGGCTGCCTGGAATTGTCCCCCTGTTAGCCCTGAAAGTCCCAAGTCTGGAACACAATCAGTCTGAGGTACACCTAGATCCCCAGCACCCTAGAGGGAAGAAGAGTGTTTCAGGAGACTGGGGCAGAGGGGAAAACTCTCAGGGGCCTGTCAGTGAAATGCCCTGAGTGGTGCCAAGGACCAACTGTGAGGGTGAAGTGTCCCAAGGCAGATCCCCAGGGCTGAGCAAAGGACGGAATAATGAGGCCCAGAATCAAATAGGTCATCAGTGTTTGTACTGATAGCAATAATAACACCACACGTGAAGTCCTTTGATCTCTCAAAGCCCTGAAATCCATGAATTACATAGGCAGGAGCTATTAGTTTCTCTTTGGAGAGGCGTGGTCAGTGACCCGCCCAGGAGTCTGTGTGGCATGCCCACACACCTAGATCACTGAGACCCACCCCTGTAGCACCCTCTCCATAGCCTATGCCCAGGGTGGGCTACCTTTATTTTCATGCCAGGAGAAAACTGTCTGCCCAAACCAAGTCAAGACACCTGGCTACCCTGCCTCCCTTCCCACCCCACAGGACAGCTTGGGAGGTAGAGGACCTTGATGGCTCTGCTGACAGGCATTGGAGGTCACAGAGAGGGCTAATATCCTACTTCAGGCCTTCACTGTGGGTCCTCACCCTCCCAGCCTGCCCGCATAGCCTCCACTGCCTCGGGAGAGGCTTCAGCCTCTTCCTGTCCTCCCCTCTCCTCTTCCTGATCCTGCTCTTCCCCCCAGAAATGCCTCCTCTTGCTCCACAGAGCTCCTCTCTTCTCTCCTGTGTCTTTCTGGAAGGGAAGCACCACCCCTCTCATCCAAGCCATAAATTCAAGCATTTGGTGGGCACTTACTACCTGAAAGGTACCGTGCCAAGGGATAGAGGGGACACATGTGTGGCTAAGGCTCTGCTTGTCCTCAAAAGCTTAGGATTAGGTAGGGAAAAGTGTCCACAAGGACATACACTCAACTATGGACTGACTCTAACATACTCACATCCTCCTCACCCATCTCAGGCCTCCTGGCCTACCCAGACTACCCTACCTTCTCTCTTCACCCACTAAGGCAGGGCCTACCTCCTCTGCCCAAGACCTCACTACCTCCACCACTGCCTGCCTGCTATGATCCCCGAGCTCAGACCCTGATCCTGAGATGGTGAGAACTGCCAGCCTGAACCTGGAAGCCGAAAGCATTGTGCCCCTACACTCATTAGCCCTGCAGCCCCCTTTCCCTCTTGGGGTCTCTGAGGATATAGGCCTCTCTTTCAGCTCCCTGTCAAAGGCTGGGGGTGGGGCTGGGAGGTCTCAGAGTCAGGATACTTGAAAGGAAAAGGAGTCCCGGGGAGAGTAGGGCCTGGCAGGCTGGTGAGGGTAGGGTACGGGTAGATATAGATAGTGCCACTTTACACAGCTGGGCTGGAGCCTGGTGGGCACCACACCTTTGTAAACTTTCCCTGGGAACTCTGCCCCTCCCCAGCGGTGAGCCAGCCTGTCCACCCTACTCTGCCCTGCCCTGCCCTGGCTCCATGAAGGCGCTCAGCAAATGTGTGCAGAACAGAGTATTAACTACTTGCCAGTAAAAAACAGAAGTCTTTTCACCATAATGTTCCCAAGCAGGCTGGAACTTTTCAGAAGAGCATTCCCTAAAAAAGAGACAATCAAATGTAATGAAAGAGCTAAGCTCTAGACTGAAATAGTCCCTAGGTGGGACTAACTCCGCACAGGCTAGGTGATCTCCAAGCAGGTTTCTTAATGTCTCTGAGCCCCAGCATTTTTTAATCTAATAAAAGAGAAGAAGCCAGGCACAGTGGTTTGCACCTATAGTTCCAGGTGCTCAGGAGGCTGAGGTGGAGGATTACTTGAGGCCAGGGGTTTGAAATCAGCCTGGGCCATATAGCAAAGCCCTGTCTCATACAAAGAAACAAACAAAAAAGAGGAAGATGGTAACATTTACCTCCAAAGAACTGTCAAAGAACCTGGTACATGAATACTTTCCTTTCCTGCCCACCATGGAAATAAAGAAGAATCACTCTTTTCCTCCTCTCCATTTTTTCAAATTGTTTTCTGATGGTGGTAATTTTTGTATTCACAGCTCTAACTGAGATCAAATTGATGTACCATAAACTACATATACCCACTCGAATTGTACAGTTTCAGGTTTTGGCTTATGTATACTCCATGAAACCCTCACCACAACCCAGATAATGAGCATATCTGTCAACCCCAAACTTCATGACACTTTCCAGTGTTTTATTTAAACTAGAATTTTACAGACAAAATTATACAGTATATATTCTTTATGTCTGGCTTCTTTCACTCAGCATAATTACTCTGAGATTCTGACACGTTTTAGCTTGTATCAATAGTTCATTTCCTTTCTGTTATTGAATAGTATTCCCTTGAATGCATGTACCACAATTTATTTATTCACTCAGGGTGGACATTCGAGAAGTTCCCACTTTGTAGTTATCCCAAAAGCTATTATGAATACTCACCTATAAACCTTTGGGAGAGCTTACATTTTCATTTCCCCTGGGTATGTGTTAGATCTTTAAAATGAATCTCATGCAGTTCAAGTGCAGCTATTCATTCTAGGCTCTTTAAGGGCAAAGCCAGAAACAATGGCTGTTTTAACTTTCCCCCTTTTGATTTCACATAGTTCTTGTTCTCTTTGATTAAAATAGGGCATGAGCCAACCCCTTTTGCCTGGCTAAGGGTGAGAGTCTTAGATGTTCTCAGTTCTACACATGACTGTGAGCCCAAGGGTGGGCAGCATGAGTCCAGGTCAGCCAGGGAGCTGAGATCATGAAAGATCTCCTCTTTCTTCTTTATCCAGAAAAAAAATTTAATTTAATTTAATTTTTTTTTTTTTGAGATGGAGCCTCAAGCTGTCCCCCTGGGTAGAGTGCCATGGCATCACAGCTCACAGCAACCTACAACTCCTGGGCTCAAGCGAGTCTCCTG
>NW_003852445.1:7031107-7042908 GCF_000181295.1 Otolemur garnettii
CAGTGAGGGTGCTGGCCACATACACGGGGCTGGTGGGTTTAAACCTGTCCTGAGCCTGCCAAACAACAATGACAACTGTAGCAAAAAAATAGCCAGGCATTGTGGCGGTCACCTGTAGTCCCAGCTACTTGGGAGGCTGAGGCAAGAGAATTGCTTGCACCCAAGATATTGAGGTTGCTGTGAGCTATGATGCCACAGAACTCTACTGAGGGTGACAAAGTGTGACTCTTTCTAAAAAATGTTTAAAAAGTTTAAAAGGAAGGAAAAAACAAACAGAAAATATAAACTACAGGAATGGAAGTCACACACACAAAATTTACATACTAGTCTAGACCAAAAAAAAAGGCAGAAAGAAAATAAATGGAAGCCAGTTATTACCCTATAATAATCGACCACTCATCCACAAATATTTACTGAGCACCCGCTGATGCCAGGAGAACTCCCATGGACTTGTCCCTTGGAACATAAAGGTGACTAAGAGAGCCACCTTGGTCATTGCATTCTAAGTGCATAGTTCACTGGGACCAGGAGACATTAGAAGTAAGGATCC
Source organism: Otolemur garnettii (assembly GCF_000181295.1). Taxonomy (NCBI): domain Eukaryota; kingdom Metazoa; phylum Chordata; class Mammalia; order Primates; family Galagidae; genus Otolemur; species Otolemur garnettii. Next base: position 7,031,658 of record NW_003852445.1, read on the forward strand.
AAGAAGATGGGAGATTTTGAAGCAGTGGCACCTGATCTGTCTGCAGGGACTATGGGAGGCTACCATAGTCAAAACACACCCAGAAAGAAGTTTTGGCAGCAGTGGCCACAAAGGTCAAAGGGCACCAGAGTGCAGAGCAAGCTGGCATCCTGGCTTCCTTCCCACTTGCCTAGATCCTATCCCAAAAGTCTCCTTTTCTGTGTAATTTCCATTCCCAGCCTAGCTCCCTGAACTGGGAAGCACATTTAAGAACTTGTACCCAGGCTTGGCACCTGTGGCTCAAGCAGCTAAGGCGTCAGCCACATACACCTGAGCTGGCAGGTTCAAATCCAGCCCAGGCTGCTAAACAACAATGACAGCTGTAACCAAAAAATAGCCGGGCGTTGTGGCGGGCGCCTGTTGTCCCAGCTACTTGGGAGGTGGAGGCAGGAGACTCCCTTGAGCCCAGAAGTTGGAGGTTGCTATGAGCTGTGATGCCATGGCATTCTACCCAGGGTGAGAGCTTGAGGCTCTGTCTCAAAATTAATAAATAAATAAAAATAAAATAAAATAAAATATGACCCTCCTAAAAAAAAAAAGAGAGAGAACTTGTGCCCAGGGCTTGGCACTCAGGACAAAGATTCCAGTAGGTCCCTCATTAGAGTCACTATTTCCTCCTCCATTCTATCTGTTTTATAAGAGTCAGTGGGTTATCTAATGTGTATTAAGCACCCCATGCATGGCCTGGCATTCAGTAGGAAATCTACCTATTGTAGAGCTAGTCTCTGGGTGCTAAACAGACTTGTCAGGGTAGGGGACCCTTGCCTTGGTTCTGTGGCATCTCACTACATTCCAATCTGGCAATGGGTTGTTCCCTACTCCCCGTATCTTCTCCCCACTCACACACGCATGCACACTCTCACACACACATCCTGCTTCCAGCTGCTCTTTGCTCAGATAATGTTTAACCCCTCCTTATTGCTTCATAACCTCTGCCTGTGACCTTCCCAGGGCACATGGCCAACCCCAGCCCCTCCCTATCGCATACAAATACACCTGAGGACAGGCAGCACCTTAGACTTCCTGCCCCTGCTCTGCACTCTCAGGTAAGGACTTGGCTCTGGCTTTTGTTGCAGGGGTCCCTGTGTGTGAGTGTCTATATGTCATGGTCTCCTTGGGCATGTGTGTGGGTGCATATTGAATTGGTATCTGTGCCTCTGTGTCTTTGCATGGCTGTGCATGTGCATGCTTATCTGTCCATCTGCCCTGCCCCACTTGAGTTATAATTAGTTTACAGCCTCTTCCATGCCAGGCAGAGGGGGCTTAGCTGAGGGTTGAAGGGAATGTATTAGGTCCTTTCCCAAGCTACCAACTCGTGTCCTTCAGACACCTGGGCCTGAATTGCAGAGGTGTAGTCCAGCCATTGTCTCTGCTCCTTCTTACCCAGATCCTGACTGGCTCCAAGGTGCTTTTTTACCTCTCCCTCCCCCTAAGCCCTGCCCTATAGGTCTCTTCCAGCCTCATCACTCACTAAGGGAAAGGATAGGGGAGCAGAAGGACTATGGCTATGGAGCCCAGGCTGACCTCAGCTGAACATTTGTGGCACAAGCAGAAGCCAATGAAAATGAGTGGCTTAAAAGGTGCCAGGGGGCCATGTCTTGCAAGAGAATGGGGCCATCATATTTGGAGGGACTGCGTGCACTTGTACGCTCAGCAACCAGATGAGTACCAGAGGGCCATGTTTTTGTTTTTTTTGAGACAGAGCCTCAAGCTGTAGCCCTGGGTAGAGTGCCGTGGCATCACAGCTCACAGCAACCTCCAACTCCTGGGCTCAAGCGAGTCTCCTGCCTCAGCCTCCCAAGTAGCTGGGACCACAGGCGCCTGCCACAACCCATGGCCATTTTTTTTTTTTTTTTTTTTTGGTTGCAGCTGTCGTTGTTGTTTGGTGGGCCCGGGCTGGATTCGAACCCGCCACCTTAGGTGTATGTGGCTGGCACCTTAGCCACTTGAGCCACAGGCACCGAGCCATGGGCCATGTATTAAATATTTGGTCCTGATGACACATACTATACTCTGATCTACAGGTTAAAAAATGAACATACTATGTGGGCACTAGTTCCATTCTGGGGTTGTTCATTGTGACTTGCATGCCAGCCTCAAGCAAGGCAAGGCCAACCTTGGCACCAGGGCACCTCAACATCCTCCCCCTGAGGAAAGCAAGGCTTGTTGGTGATCCCAAGCTCACACTCCCTTCCAATACCGGGGGAGGAGATATGAACAAGCCTCTAGGACCCTGGAGGGCTTTCCGATCACTTGTGCTTCAGGGCAAAGATCATAGAGTGCCTTGGATCCCTCAGAGGCACCCACCCACTATCCCACCATCCCCTTCCCTGCTCTGAGTACACTAATCTTTCCAAGCCTCCCTCTCTCACACCTATGCCAGATGCTTACACAGAGACAAGAATCTTTAGGGATGGGGTACCATGACCTGGCACATGGCAGGCACACAAATGAATAATCAACATGATCGAAATGAATTGACACATGATTATGAAGCAGGGTGAGGCAGGGGACAGGTGTGAGAGTATGAAGTTCACAGCCAATGCAGGGTGCTCTCTTGTGTCTCTGTTTCCTCACCATGTGGGCGAACCCATTATGTACAGTCAACACCCACGCCTGGCACCTACAGTGCCAGCTTCATACTGGGTGCCACGCTAAGCCAAGGGAGCAGTTTTATGCCTTTTGTCCTTTGAAGGAGCTGTATGTGTGCATCCCTGGGAAGAAAGATTGCGATTTACTATATAGTAAACTAAAACGTTACTTGTTGAACACAGGTGTTCCTTGTGTCTCTCTCTGCTCTTGCCCATTAAGATGGATCCAGGTAAGCACTGTGGCTGGGAGACCGTGGGCTGGAAGAAGGAAGAGAGAGGGAAGGAGAATGGGGAAGGCACAAGCTATCAGTGAGCCATATCTACTACACACCAAAAGTGTGTGTATGTGTGTGTGTGTGTAAAGGTGGTGGGAGGGTACATAATGAAAACAAGCCCTTAAATTCTATAGAACATGTTATAGTTTGAGAAACATGTTCCCCATCCTCCTCGCTAAATCTTCAACCTCAGAAGTAACACAGGCAGGTGCTTCTACCATAGGACATGTGAGGCCTAGGGGAGCCAGGGGCATGCTCAGGGTAAGAGCATGGATGTATGGCTCAATTAGAGCCCAGAACCCAGCTGTCAGCAGTTGTGCCATGAGCTCACCTCAAAAGGAACAAAAGACCATCCTGCTGGACTTTATGAAATAAGCAGGTATGGGCGGCACCTATGGCTCAAAGGTGCCAGGTTCAAACCCAGCCCTGGCCAAAAACTGGAAAAAAAAAAAAATATATATATATATATATATGTGTGTGTGTGTGTGTGTGTATATATATATACATATATATATAGCAGGTAATTCCCACCACCACTGGAGCCTTTCTTAACATCCAAGGCAGCGGTTCTCAACCGGTGGGTCACAACCCACAGGAACTGTATTAAAGGCTTGCGGTTAGGAAGGTTGAGAACCACTGATCCAAGGCCTCTCGGGTAGGCTGTACAGAATGAGCCCACTACACCCACAGCTGTGGCCCAATCCACGTGGATTTCCTGGAGGAAGTTACCACAAGGTTAGGCTAGAGAGATTTCCACATGGCAGGAGGCATGCACCAAAGTCAAGTGCCGAGACTAGAAAGTCCTACACAGGCATCACCACACAGCTCTGACAGGCTGAGCAGAGGCTGAGATAAGTGGATGTGAGAAAGGGAGGGCAAACAGGGGTACTGGGGTGAAGCCATGAGGAAATGGAAGAATCAGGTTTTGCCTCTCTGGAAGGCCTCCCTAGTGTCATGGAGTTCAGCTGAGGTTGGGAGAGCAGAGAACTGACAGAGGGGGGACAAGAACCCACACCTCCTAATCGGCCCCAGTGCACCCAGAAAGACTCAGCCAGGATTGAGCACACGGGTATGCACAGCTAAACTCTGTATTCACTTTCACTATGTGCCTGTTGTTGAGTGAATGAAGGAAGGAGGGATTGTTGGGCGTAGAGGTGTGCGCACAAGCTCAGCACTAGGGAGTAGACATGTTTTTCACTGCTGACTAAAATGACCGATGCTGCCTCTTTATTTCCCTTCCTCTCCCACAGGTCGAAAGGTAGGAGAATTCCCCAACCCTCTCCCCCTTTTCCTCCCCACTGCCATGCCCTCCAGACCCCCAGCTCCTTCCTAGACCCTCAGGGAGTAGCCACCACTTCCTGCAAATGACAAGTAGGGAGCAGGCTCTGACACCAGCCCCCACAGGGCGGAGCGTCGCATCGGTCCTCCACCCCCTGCTGGCCGCAGCCTTCTGGCGTCCTTTCCTCTGTTTTCCCATCTGTCTCTCTTTCTTTCTCACATCCTCTCCCTGCCCCAGCAGCCCATCCTCTCTCCTGCTGCTTCCCCGCCTGTTCTAAGCTTCTCTGTGTTCCTGGCTACCTCCATACCCTGGCTGGGCCGCTGGCCTGTTCCCAAGCCCCAACCACTCTGCTCAGCTCCAAGGACCTGCCTCTGCCAGAGAAGGCAGGCTGCCCATCCTCCACCTCTTCCCTCCATTGGCTACTACCAGCAGACCCAGCTCCTACGCCTGGATCTTTGTCCCTCCCTCCCCCCAAACAAAGGAGCCATAGGAGGAGAGGCAGGTAGGAAGTGGCTGTTTCCAGGCATCTTGGAGGCCTGATAGGGCAGGGAATGCTCTAACAGGGCCACAGGAAAGCCTCCAACCCCAAAGCCTGCCTATTTCCAACTTGTACCGAGCCCTAATCAGGCCCTAAGAGGCAGAAGAAGGCTGGGAGTTATCCAACCCCTAGGTAGAAGTATATCTCCAACCCTGCTCCACAGGGCCCCAGCCCATAGTGCCCTAGTGCAGAAGCAAGACGGTATGTCTCTAAATGCAGTATACACCTTACATACACCCCTACACAGAGAACACACATATCCTCACCTTGTCACCTCGTCCCCTTGGTCTCCTCTCACCCTCCAGCTGTCCTCTTCCTCCTTCTCCGCTCCCACACAGCCCCTACCCAGCCTCCTGTCTCCCCTGCCCCAGGCCCTCAGTGAGCTCCTCTGCACCATCCCCCCCACCTCGACTTTCCTCCATGTTCAGTGAGCCTGCGGTTTCTAGTGTGGGAAAGCTTCTCATCACTCTGCAAAGCTTCCTGGGTGAGGGAAGGGAGGATATAAGATAATTCTGCTTCTTAGACAGGTAAGACAAACCAAGGTCCATGGAGTAGAAGTCATATCTCAGCTTGAGGAATAGAATCCAATAAAGTCTAGGTTGCTCCCTCTTTGTCTGCTTAGCACTCTGTCAGGCAAAGGCACAGGGCTAGGAACTTCACTTACTATCCCTGACACCTGGCCCTCGACCCCTTGCTTGCCCAGGAATCCTGAGCCCACCAGGGAAGTGGGGTGAGGGGGAGTTGATCTCAGGGAGTATTGGCACTGACCTCTGACTCTGACATCGATCATTTGCCTTTCTACAGGGGCACTGCCATGGTGGAGGACACGGTCATGGCCATGGCCCTGGGCACCATGGTGGGGGGCATCCTCCAGGTCACTGTGGGCCCCCTCCTGGCCCAGGACCCTGTGGGCCACCTCCAGGCCATGGCCCTGGGCCCTGTGGGCCACCTCCAGGCCACGGCCCAGGGCCCTGTGGGCCACCTCCAGGCCACGGCCCTGGGCCCTGTGGGCCACCTCCAGGCCACGGCCCAGGGCCCTGTGGGCCCCCTTCCTGCCATGGCCCATATCACTGAGGAATAAGAAAAGACACAATATGGATAGCCTGAGTGAATTGCCCTGCAGACCTGGCATGTGGACAGGAACCAAAATCTTTTTTTCCTAATAAACAGCCTCCTGGAGGCCATGTTATATTCTTAAATGAGCCAGGTCTTCCTTCACATACAACCTAATGATTAGAGGACCTGATTGTCTCTGAATTCTCTAGTTGTGAAACTAAGGCACTTAGCCTAGCATTCTCAGAAGCTTGGTTCAGTGGTCCTCACTGTATATGGCTGTAGAAGGTCACCTCTCCTTTCCTTTTCACTCCTGCCTCCTCTCATTATGGGGCCTCCAGTGTGACCTCATCACCTCTAACCCATCCTGTACACCCAGATCTAGTGGGTCTTCCAAGGTCCCAGCTTACATATCTCACTCTCTAGATCTGAAGCCTTTAATGACTCCTAACTGTCCAGATGGATTTCTCACCGTTCCCTGAAAATACATCAAACTTTCCAATTTCCTTAACTTTGTTTGCAAAGTTCCCTGACCTACAGCCCAGGTCAGGAATGCTTTCTCTCTCTCCTGCCTCCACATTTTCAAAGCCTACTCTGCCTTCCAACTCAGCTGAAGCTCCATCTCCATAAAGCCTTCCCCAAGGCCCATTAGAAAGAGAGAGGTCTCTTTGTACAGTGCCCCCTTGTTCACAGCGAGCTGCAGAGGCCCATCTCGTGGGCCTGACCATACTCTGCCCAGTGGGTATATATAGGCTGACCCTTTATCTCTCCCACCAAATTGTAAGCTATTCCGGGAAGACTCATCACTTCTACACCTCTAAATTCTCCCACCCCATCCCTTAAGACCTGTGCCCTTCATAGACTGGCATTGGCACACATTTTAGGGATATAGTTCAAACACTCCTGCGTTCTGACTCTCTCCCAGGGTCATACTTTCAGCCAATGTACCTACCTCCCTGCCCATGCAGCAAACCCTAAACATCCTGCTTGCTGTGAAAACCTTCCTACCTATCCGAATCCCACATCCTAGGCCTGCTCCACTCTCCTACCCGCAGGCTTCTCTCACTGCCAATATCTATTCTACTTTTGCCAGTCTTCTAATTATGTCCATCACTCTCAAGAAAATGTGCTCCATTTCCCCCTTTCTCACAGCTACTCTTGATGTGGGAGTCGGCAAGTGCCCTGGAGTGAGTGGCTATCGGTACCTCCCAGGCTGATGTGGGGGATAAGGGTGACTGTAAAGGAAACTGGCCCCCAGGGGTGATGGCTCACTCTGTAATCTCAGCACTGTGGAAGGCTGAGGGGGAAGGCTGAGGGCTTAGCTCAGGAGCTGGAGTACAGCCTGAGCAAGAGTCCTACCCTGTCTTACTAAAAATAAATTAGCTGGGCACGGTGGCAGGTACCTATACTCCTAGCAACTCAGAAGGCAGGGGCAAGAGAAGTTTGAGGTTGGCTGAGGCCATAGCGCTCTAGCCCAGGCGAGTAAGACTTTGTCTCCAAAAAAAAAAAAAAAAAAATGAACTGGAGATGGTCTGAGTGTCTCTCTTCCTCCACCATAAGCTGCACTTGAATAACACTGTTGGGCCTCCACATCTGAAGGGTGCGGACCCAGGTCCAGGTCCAAGTCCATACTGATGGGAAGAAAGACCCAATATGAGCAGATGCCTAGCCCCTCTAGGGAAGACAGGAGGGCGCTGAGCGGAGCCCAGAGAAATGTAGGACTAAAGTCATCCGACCTCTCCTCTGGACCTCTACGTCCAGCGCTGTAAAGTGCAGACGTAAAGATGCGCCCTTTCCAAATGAAGAGTCTACATTTCAATTTGTGAGATTCTGTGCCTGTGCATCTTTGGTCCCTCGAGGACCCCAGGAAGGATCAGACGGCCAGAATCCTAAGACCAGCTCTCAGACTCTACCAGGATGGTGGGGCCCACGCCCCTAAACCCGCAGTAATCAAGGCGGAGAGCCTCCAGCACAGCGCAGCGGCCCCGCAGCAAGCCTCAGTCCCCGCCCCTCGGCGCCGCGTCCATTGGCTGGGTTCCTCCTCGGCCCCGCCCAGCGACAGTCCCGCTTGCTGCAGACGCATGCGCAAGATCCTGACACCGCCGCCACCACCGCCACTGCCGCCGCGGCTTCAGCACCAGCGCCCGGACAGCGGCGCCGCCCACGGGCATGGACGGTGTTAGCAGCGGCAGCGGCGGCAACAGCGGTCCGGCTCCCGGCTCGGGTCCGGAAGGGGAGCAACAGCCCGACGGGGAGCTCTTGGCCCCAGATGGCAGTTCCCCGGAGAGGTAGGGCGGACTTCTACGCAGACCCAGCTCACCGACCCTCCTAGCCTCCCCACCCTAAGTATCCCCAGTAGCCTCCATATGTCACCCCATTAATTATCCCACTCCTCCCAGAGGCTCTTCCCCTGATCTCATGCTTGCGAACCCTCTCGCCACGCCCTCATCCTGCCGGGTCAGATTCCTGGGCCCTCAACACCCTTTAGTATCATCTCCCACCGCCCTTATCGTGTGGGGGACCTGCCCCAGCCACACTGTTCCTACATCTCCTCTAAGGTCTGCATTCCCTGCTCCTATAGTCTCCTGAGCCCCTCCCCCTAGGCCCTGCCCCTGCGTCTTCTCTGGAAGCGCCAAGCCCGCAGCAACCTCAGTCTGGGTTTCTGCGTGTCAGTGTGCAGGGGGGTGCGTGTGTACGTGAATTGGAGGCTTGCCAAGGCGGGTGTCATGGGGAAGGCTGGCACTCTGCAGCCACGTCAAGGACTGTCTTTGTCCGTCACTGTCAGTGGATTGCCTGCCCAGTATGGCCCCCAGCTGTGCATGTGCGTGTTCAAGTCACACATACGGCAGCCACTGGCACTCTCTGGAGATGCTAGGGTGGGAAGCGTCTGAGGCGCAGGCTGCTGATCTGTACCATCACTGAAGGAGCCCCAGACTGGTGAGACAGGATGGACACCTTCCTGCTGAGGGCCCAGATCTCGGTGCCTCTCTTCTCCCTTCCTCCACCATATGTGTGAGGGAACAGCCGGGCCAGGTAGCAATATGGCGTAGTGTCTGTGCCCTGCCTGGCTATGCTGCCCCCAGAATCCCTCCATTGACAGGACACTCCTACTCCTCTCTCCTGCCTGGACTGAAATAAAAGGCATTTTTGGTAGCAAAAAACAGAGATAGACACATTGTCTCCATACTGCCCCAGTTAAATTTAAATGTATATTCTGTACCTCAAAGGGAAGAGAAAGCCCCACAAGTGGAGAGAAATGTTTTCTTTCCTCTACTGTTAACACATCAGCCTAGATAGATTTAGCAATCTTTTAGTCTGAAAGGCACAAAGCCTCTTCAAGAGGGTGAGACAGGGGGTGGGTGTGTTCCCCAGGCCAGGGGCCTGCCTAGGACTATAGCTTAGCCAAAGAAGCCAGGCATGGAGCAGTAACAGGGTAGGGCCCGGGCTTGGGGTTAGAAGCATCCCTAGAAGGGGCCAGAGAGTCCTTTGCTATGTCAGATATCTTGCCAAGGGTCAGTCTTATCCTGTCTGCATGTTTCCCCTGTGCATAGGATCTACTTGCTGTCTTCTAGAAACTCTCTGGGACCTCCGGCCCCTCTCTGCACTTCCCCAGAGACATGGGGACTAATCAGGCATAGGGACTTGCCTATGCAATTCAAGGAAGAAACAAAAATATGCTTCTGTGAGCTAAGTTGCACAGTGGGGATAGATATACAATGAATAAGATTAAGACATACACATATACATGTATATACACACACAAACACACACACACATACTTACAGTCCTTTACAAATGCATTAACTACAGAGAAATTTGAAATAGTTAGTTCTTTTTGTTTTTGAAATTACCTTTTTATTTTCTTAGTGGTATGAGCTGCTTCCCTATCAGTCCTGGCCACTCTGTGGGATCACATGAACATCCATGTGGCTGTGTATCTGTGAGCTTAGGGGCATGGTTAATGTACATATACATTTGCCACTTACTAGGGTCCCAAGTTGGGGCTCTGTGTCTGGGAACCTGCCAGTCAGGCCAGGATTGCTGGATGTTGGCTTCTTCAGTGAAGCCTGTGTCACCACTTTCCATTCCCCTTGCCTGCCTGCTCCAGTCACTTGGCATATGGGCTCACAGGACCAGGCAGGCAGCCCAGGAAGTTACTCATCTTAGTCATGGCCATTGAACTGAGAGGGTGAGAATGATAACCCCTTGGGAAAGGGAGGCCTGGGAATACTTAACTCCTATTATTAATGGGTCTCCTGAGAGCAGAAGGTAGCAGAAGCTGGCAGAAGAAAGCTTTTAATTCTGAGAAGAGTTGAGTTTGGCTCTTCTCATGCGATGATTGAGACAAAGGCCTGGCTCTACCACAGTAGGAATGTGGAAGGTTTCAAATTATGTCAAATTGATGGTGGTGGGCAGTCAAGAAGGGTGACATTGAGAGCAGCTGATCCTAAGTCCCTGGAGAGGAAGAGCATGGGGCAAAGGGAAGGAGCTGGAACCAGGGAGACTGCAGTAGAAGCAAACCAGTGGTGGAGACTAGAACCTCTCCTGAACAGGAGCCAGCTAAGAAAAGGGATATAGCAAATTGATAAAGGAAGATTGTTCCCACTCTTCTCCAGCACCTCTTGGAATTCTGGCTTCACTCAATCTAAAAGAAACTGAGAATCCTAGTGGAGGCCTGGCTTCTAGGACAAGCACAGTGCTCTATTCCCTAAGGCCCTGGGCAGCTGGAACAGGCTCCTCACCTCTACCCAGGATGCCCCACTTTCATGATCCCTGCAAGGCAAGCCCTGCTCTAAAAAGAAAGACCAAGGCTGATGGATAATCTTCATGCCTTCAAGACCCAGAGCAGGCACAGAACACATGACAGATGCTTAAAAAAGACCTGCAGAATTAAAAACCTTAAAAAAGTAGATGTCTGGCTGGGTATGATAGCTCACATCTGTAATCCTAGCACTCTGGGAAGCCAAGGTGGGAGGATCACTTGAGCTTAGGAGTTCGAGACCAGCCTGAGCAAGAGTGAGACCCCAACTAAAAGTAGAAAAAAAATTATCTGGGTATTGTGGTGGGTACCTGTAGTCCCAGCTACTCAGGAGGCTGAGGCAGGAGGATCCCTTGAGCCCAGGAGTTTGAGGTTACTAGGCTGATACGATGGCACTCTACCCAGAGTAACAGAATGAGACTCTGTCTTAAAAAAAAAAAAAAAGATGTCCACACCTACACACATAACTCAGGGTTTTTATCCAGGTTCTCTTTGGCTCACAAGGTCTTTTGTCTGCCAGGACATTGGTCGCTTACATCATTAACTTTATGGTCATCTGAGGTCTTGCTTTAGAATAATTTTGGCCGACTCGGCGCCTGTAGCTCAACCGGCTAAGGCGCCAGTCACGTACACCTAAGGTGGCGGGTTCAAATCCAGCCCGGACCCGCCAAACAACAATGACGGCTGCAACCAAAAAATAGCCGGGTGTTGTGGCGG
>NW_003852445.1:7043329-7045775 GCF_000181295.1 Otolemur garnettii
GGTCTCAATCTTGCACAGGCTAGTCTCAAACTCCTGAGCTCAAGGGATCCTCCTGCCTCAGCCTCCTAGAGAACTAGAATTACAATATGCCCCAGCCTTTTTTTTTTTTTTAAGACAGAGCCTCAAGCTGTCCCCCTGGTAGAGTGCTGTGGCATCACAGCTCACAGCAACCTCCAACTCCTGGGCTCAAGCGAGTCTCTTGCCTCAGCCTCCCAAGTAGCTGGGACCACAGGCGTCCACCACAACACCTGGCTATTTTTTTGGTTGCAGCCATCATTGTTGATTGGCAGGCCCACGGGCTGGATTTGAACCTGCCACCTTAGGTGTATGTGGCTGGTGCCTTAGCCACTTGAGCCACAGGTGCCGAGCCATATGCCCTAGCCTTAATGCAGCTTTTGGCTAACAAAAAGGAAAGTATTTGTAATTATATATGTAGTGAGATTCTCAAGGTGTGAGAAGTTCTAAAATAGAGATATATTATCTGAGATTCCAAAAGAGGGCAAATTATAAATGAAAAATATACTTCTTAAAGTATATGCTCCCTCCAGCAATGAGTATGGGAAGGGACAGGAAAGTACCTGTGTCTTCCACATTCTATGTTCCATGCCAGGCACTTCACAAATGTTATGTCAATTGTCAAACCAAACTAAGAGGTGGACATTATATCCTCAATAGATAAAGATGCCAAAGTTCCAAGAATTGTGCATTTTCCCAAGACCCCAGAACCAAACGGTGCTGGAGCCAGGAGTCTACCTCCACTGCTCCCCCATTTTACCCTCAGCCTAAGGGTTATCATCTCCCATACTACTGGGCCAACCAGCCATCCTTTTGGGAAGAAGAGCATAGAGCTTGTCTGTTCTTTTCAAGTCATCTACTTAGGCTCTGGGAATAACTTAGCCTCCATAGGCAATGCCTATCTACCACCAAGTCCAGGACTCTGGCCTATGGTCCCTTCAGTAGTGCAGCAGCCAGGACTGGAATTCAGGGTTGGCTCACACAGATTTGGCTCTCCCAAGGAATCTATACAAACTCTGGGGATCTAGTGAGCCAGGCAAATGGTCAGGAAGAAGGAGACAGGGCTCTGCCAGGCTTGCCTAGCACTGAACCCCTCTGGGAACCCTCCATGGCCCTTGGACATTCTGTTCTAGGGCCATCATTTCCTGTCCTGGATTTGGCAATCCTGCCCCTGGACTAAGATTCCACCTCGTCCTACACGCAAGGAGTGGGGCTGGGTCTGTGCTCAGAGTATTGGCCTGATGCATTATTCTGGGACAGGAATCTATTGGTGACTCTTTCCTGGCAAGTTCCTTGAGGGGGATCCCAGCTCCCTCTCCCAACTGTGCACACACTTGTAAAGCAAATCTTCTGCTCCATGCATGGCCCAGGACAGGGTTGGTTGAAAGGTAGCAATTGCATCTACATACTTTCTCTGACTACCTCCACCCTTGTCAGAGTTGGGCTCCCTCAGCACTCTGTGACTTCCTCTCTCATAGCACTCAGCATGTGGGACTGCCCACATCTCCCAACTGCTGTAAGTGCGTAGAGGGCTCGGACTGGTCTTATCTTAGCGTCACTATTAGCAGCCAGTCTAGCATTCAACAAACATTTCTAGAGTGCCTCCTGTGTGCAAGGCACTGTTCAAGGCACTGGAAATGAACAAAGGTACCTGGCCCCTGGCACTCACATTCCATATGAAAGACAGGCAATAAACATGACAACTATGGAACATAATCTCCGGTTGCAGCAAATGCCCTGAAAAAGTATAAAGCAAGATAAGAAGATAGAGAGCTGGTGGACAACTGTTTTAGGGAGAGTAGTCAAGGAAGGCTTCTCCGAGGAGGTAACAGTTGAACCAAGACCAGAATCCAAAAGAGGGCCGTGGGCCAAATGCAGGGGCTCACACCTGATAATCCTAGTACTTGGGAGGCTGAGGCACGAGGATCATTTGAGACTTGGAGCTCAAGACCAGCCTGAATACCATAGCAAGACCTTCCCATTTCTAGAAAAAGAAGGCAGGCATGGTGGCACACACCTGTACTCCTAGCTACTCAGGAGGCTGAGGCAGGAGGGTCACTGAGCCCAGGACTTTGACGTTGCAATGAGCCATAATGGCACCACTGCACCCTAGCCTGTGTGACAGAGTGAGACCCTGTCTCAGAAAAAAAATAAAAATGCAGTTATCTGGAGGAGGAGCATCATAGGCAGAGGAAAGAGAAAGTTCAAAGGCTGTAAGATGGGAACTAGAGTGTAGCAGGTGTCCACTAGAGGTCTGTCAAGAGAAGGAACAGATGACTGCAGCAGGAGAGCACAGGACTACAAGTTGAAGAACTAGTACATGGTCCAGCTCTTTACCTCTCACTGAACCTGTTTCCAAATCTTTTTTTTTTTTTTTTTTTTTTTTTTGACAGAGCCTCAAGCTGTCCCCCTGGGTAGAGTGCCGTGGCAT
>NW_003852445.1:7045873-7064525 GCF_000181295.1 Otolemur garnettii
CGCCACAACGCCCGGCTATTTTTTGGTTGCAGCCGTCATTGTTGTTTGGCAGGTCCGGGCTGGGGATTCGAACCTGCCACCTTAGGTGTACATGGCTGGCGCCTTAGCCGGTTGAGCTATAGGTGCTGAGCCCCAAATCTTTAAAATAAATACTCCCTTTGTAGGATTTTTGTAAGGAATAAATAGGATCACATATGTAAAAGTATACTCAGTGTCTAGCTCAGAATGTGGCATGTAGCAGGCTGCCAGTGATGGCTTTTGCTTTTTGTTTTTGAGACAGAGACTCACCCTTTCACCCTCAGTAGAGTACTGTTGCATCATGGCTCACGGTCAACTCAAACTCTTAGGCTCAAGCGATCCTCTTGCCTCAGCCTCTTGAATAGCTGGGACTACAGGCACCTGCCACAACCCCTGGCTATTTTTAGAGATATAGTCTCATTCTTGCTCAGACTAGTCTCAAATACCTGAGCTCAAGGGATCCATTGACCTTGGCCTCCCAGGGTACTGGGATTACAGGCATGTGCCATTGCACCCAGCCCCAATAATATTTTTTGAGAGCATGGATAAATGAGTGAATGAGGGAATGGACTCCAGGAGGTAGGCTGAGGAGTCCATTACCTCTCCCCTAGGACTAATAGTAAATCAACCCTGAGCCCTGTGGCCTTATCTTGTTTTACTGAACAAGGCTGGGGCATGGGATGGCCCACCATGGTCCTGCACCCCAATCTTCCCTGCCTCCTCTCTTCTTAGCATCCAGACCAAGGCTGTGGCCCCTGAGGCAAGCCCAGAGAGAAGCTGCTCCCTCCACAGCTGCGCCCTTGAGGATCGTTCCAGCTATTCAGGACCCCCACCAACAAATTCCATTCTCCAGCCTGCGGGTCTGTCCAGCCCCTTGGTCCCTGCCCACTTCATCTATCCTCACATACCACAGGAATACCAGGGGAGCAATTGCCTGCCAGGACATGGGGACCATACAGCTCTTTGCTCCCAGGGCTCCAGTCTCAGCCCTTCCCCAACCTTCTCACAGCATGATGGGGTCTGGAAACCACCCTCTCTGCAGCACCATGTGGTCAGCGTCAGGTAAGGAGGGGTCCAGTAGCCTGTCAGCTGCCACTGGACAGTAGGCAGGGCTTGAAAGTGGGGCAGACCCCTGGGGCTCTAGACTCCTTTTTTAGGAGGCAGCTGGATGTCCTCTGTCCAGATGGAGTAGGAAGTAAGAACTGGAATGTGGGAGTGGGAAAGCTCTAAAAAGGTTAATGCCATTTTCTTCAATCCCTCACCTGCCCACTCCCCCTGCACACTCCTGCCCCACTAGAAGACTCCAGCAAGCGTCTTTTCTTATCTTCCACAGGCAGGACCGGGCCTTCCAGATGCCAAAGAGGTAGGACTTGGCCTTCCCTGGACTGCTAGGAATGACCAGACTGGCCAGATTAGCCCTACTCCATGAGTTTTCTGCTCTACCCACCTTTCTGGTGGACCCTAAGCTCACCAGGCCCTGCTATCATACCCAACACCAACTCACATGGGCTCCCTCCCTCTTTCCCAGCTATGCCCAGCTGATTGCTGAGTGGCCAGTGGCCGTACTGCTCCTATGTCTGGCTGTTGTCCTCCTCTGCACACTGGCTGGACTTTTAGGAGGCCGGCTGCCTGACTTCTCCAACCCTTTGCTGGTGAGGGGCCAAGAGGAGGGATGGGGCTCCCAGGTCTGGCCACCTCAGCTTATTCTGGGATAGAAAGTTGGAGTGGCCTAGCTGGGGGCAGGGTAGCAATGGGAGTTCTTAGCCTCTAGAAAGTGCTGGGGAGGTGGTATAGAGGTCACGCTCACATCTAAAATCCAGACAGATGGGCTTGCCCCCCCCCCCCACGCACACTTCAAGGAACCAAAGGCAGAGCTGAGACTGTCCCGATGAACAACTCCTTCCCTGCCCACCTGTTCTTTTCTGCCCTCCTCCTTGCAGGGCTTTGAGCCTCGGGACACAGACATTGGGCGCAAGTTAATGGTCTGGAGAGCACTGCAGGCTCTTACAGGCCCCAGGAAGCTGCTTTCCTTTTCCCCAGAACTAGAGCTGAACAGGTAACAGATCCTCAGATTTCCACTGTGGGTGGGAAAAAGAACAAGATCTCCAGGGAGGGACACTGGGTGACCTCCCCCAAGGCAAGTTCCAGGGGTTATCTGGGGCTCCCTGGGGACTAATCTCTGGCCTCCTCTGAGCATTCCACCCCTAATGATGCCTGGTGTAGATATTCTCTTTACCTCAGCTCAAGCTCCCACAGCTCTTTAAGCCCTGCACCCCAGGAGGGCATTGTCCGGCCTCGGAGGATGGTGGAGCCCCTGGAGGACAGAGGGCAGGAGAGCTTCTTCTGTGGCCCTCCTGGTAAGTGACAGTCTGGCCAGATCTGGCTTTAATGATAGTCCCTACCCCACCTAGCACAATAGTACAGGCAGTCCCAGAACAAATTGGACAGACAGAAAGGGAAAGTGGCCAGCTGGCCATGTTCGAGCCAAGGAAGTTGGATTACAGGTGGAAGATGTCAGGCAGGACTTGAGTGCTCCAGCCAGGTAGGGTCAAACTGTGGGGAAGGAAGGGATAGGGGCAGAATCAGGCAGCCAAGCACAGGTTTGAGGTTCCAGAAAACCTGAACCTTATATAATCCTGGATAAACATCTTCCTTTTGGTGGGCCCAAGACCCAGGGCCAAAAGGCTAAGCTCCAGGGGTTTGTGTTGCAGAGAAGAGATATGCACAGCTGGTGTTCATGGCCACCTCGGAGGGCAGCCTATGGAACCTGCATGCCATCCACTCTATGTGTCGCCTGGAACAGGACCAGGTGAGCTGGCTGGGAGGCATCAGAGACTTGGGAGGAACTAAGGACATGAGGGATCTGAGCCAGAACTGCCAGGTAGACTGAGGAAGAACATTCTTCAGTTAGAAAATTATTCCAACCCTGTAAGAGGCTCCAGGATGGGGTGGCAAAAGAAGAGTGGGCTGGTTTTTGGAAAAGCCAAGACACAAGTGCTGGAAGAAAGCCCAGGCAGATCCCAGGGATTTTCAAAAGGTCCTAAAAAGGGGGTAACTCTGAAAAGCTATTGAGAAGGCCTTGGCCCTGGGAGGGGAGAGTGTGGGCTTCAAGGTCCCAGCCCCTGTCAACCTAAGCAGAGCCAATCCAGTTATGCTCACTGGAAAACTATATCTTGTATCATCTAAAGAAAGGTTTGCTGAGTGAAACCACTCAGTAGCCCAAGCTCCCCACTTCACATGAGGATATTCAAATTACCAAAAGATAAGAATAAATGTTCTGGGGCAGCACTTCTTTCTTTTGTGTGCCAAGCCCTTTTCTCTCTCTTGGAGAAAGTAAAATAAACTTTTTGCTTCTTTCTATCCGAAAAGAAAAGAAAAGAATATGTGTTCTGAAGTTAGATGCCTGAATTTAAAGGCAGCTCTAAAGTTCCCTTACTGTGTTACTTCATATATGCTTTTGTTGTTGTTGTTCTTTTGTTTTGAGACATAGTCTCACTCTGTTGCCCCAGCTACAATCCAGTGGCATCATCACAGTTCACTGCGACCCCAAACTCCTGGGCTCAAGCAAGTAGCCAGGACTACAGGCATGCAACCACCATACCCAGTTAATTTTTCTATTTTTTGTGGAGACAGGGTCTTACTCTTGCTCAGACTGCTCTCAAACTCCTGACCTCAAGCAATCCTCCTGTCTCAGCCTCCCAAAGTGCTAGAAATACAGGCATGAGCTGCTGTATCCAGCCTAGATGTGTTTTTTTATTTTTATTATTTTGAGACAGAATCTTACTCTGTTGCCCAGGCTAGAGTGCCATGGTGTCATCCTAGCTCACAGCAACCTCAAACTCCTGGGTTCAAGTGATCTTCCTGCCTCAGACTCCAAAATACCTTGAACTACTGGCGCCCACCATGCTTGGCTAATTTTTTTTTTTTTTTTTGAGACAGAGTCTCAAGCTGTCACCTTGGGCAGAGTGCAGTGACATCACAGCTCACAGCAACCTCCAACTCCTGGGCTTAAGTGATTCTCTTGCCTCCGCCTCCCAAGTAGCTGGGATTACAGGCACCCACTACAATACCTGGCTATTTTTTGGTTGTAGTTGTCATTGTTGTTTCATAGGCCTGGCCAGCTCTGGTGTATGTGGCTGGCGCCTTAGCTGCTTGAGCTACAGGCGCCGAGCTAGCTAATATTTTTCTATTTTAGTAGAGACTGGGTCTCACTCTTGCTCAGGCTCAAACTCCTGAGATCAAGTGATCCTCCTGCCTTGGCCTCCCAGAGTACTAGGATTATAGGTGTGAGCCACCATGCCTGGCCTCAGACATGTTTTTTAATGTCTCTGTGCTTCGGTCTTCACATATGCTAAATAGGGATGATAAGGGTACTTTCCTCACAGGGATGTTGTGACAATTAAACAAGATTTGTCTTGAATTTAGAAAAATATAGCATGACTGGCAATAGTAATCTCTCAATAAATGTTACTGTGTTGTCACCATGATCTTAGGACCAAGGTCATACACACTGTTAGTAGTAGAGCAGGGCCTCTGATTCCCAGGCTAATGCTTTCTGTATTGTGTCATCTGCCATGTTGTCAAGGACAGGAAGGGAGAGAAAAGGAGGCATGAAGTCTGAAAAAGAAACAACCTGTGCCCTAAGAGGGCTTAAGCAGCCCACTGGACAGAGGCAGGGGACTGAGGTTTGGCAGTAACCCTGATTCTGGAATGTTTTAGCCCATGCATGGCCCAAATACTGGCCTGCTTTTCCTATTGCTTGCTTCCACCTCCTTGGACCCTTGGCCCCATTCTATCCGTGGCTGCCACTCCATTCCCACTCCTGGCCTAGGCAGTGCAGAGTTAGGGTATGTGACCTACAGGGGCCCTTAGGTAAGGGCCTCTCAGGCTGAGGTCTTGGGCAGTATCCTGAGGTTCCTCTCTGATGGAGTCAAGATGTAGCTGCTGGCACCTAATCTATGCACCAAAGGCCAGCCCTGAGACAGGCCAGTTCTGCTGGGCTGTCAGGATCCCTCTTTGCCTCTGTCTGGCAGCCTGAAAGGAAGTGAAAGGACCTCAGACAGGACTGGGGCTCCTTGGGTTACACCTGAGCTCTCTTCTCTTGTGTGTGTCCTACAGATCCGCACCCATGCCCATTTTGGGGCTCTGTGCCAACAAACAGCAACCAAGGAATGCTGCCCCAGCTGGTCCATGGGCAACTATGTAGCTGTGCTCTCCAATCGATCCTCTTGCCTGGACACTACTGAAGCTGATGCAGCCCGCATACTGGCCCTGCTTCGCGTCTGTGCAGTCTTCTACCACCGACACACCCTGGTGCCCGCCTGTCTGGGACCTGGGCAGGACAAGCCCCCATTTTGTGCCCAGGTTCCCACCAAGTGCTCCCAGAGCAGTGCCATCTACCAACTCTTGCACTTTCTGCTTGACAGGGACTTTCTGAGTCCCCAGACTGCTGACTACCAGGTGCCCTCCCTCAAATACAGCCTGCTCTTCCTGCCCACCCCAAAGGGTGCTCCCATGCTGAGCATTTACCTGGACCGGCTAATCGCCCCGTTGGAGCTCGCTGACAACTACACTTTTATCACTGGCATGGACCTGGGAGTAAAGCAGGAACTGCTGAAGTACTACCTGGTGCAGGATACGGTGTACCCCTTCCTGGCCCTGGGTGCCATAGTCCTTGGCATCGCCCTCTACCTGCGCTCACTTTTCATGGCGCTCATGGTGCTGCTGGGGGTGCTGGGCTCCCTGCTGGTTGCCTTCTTTCTTTACCAAGTGGTTTTCCGCATGGCCTACTTTCCCTTTGTCAATCTGGCGGCCGTCATCCTCCTCAGCAGCGTCTGCACCAACCACACACTCATCTTCTTCGACCTATGGCGCCTTAGCAAGCGCCAGCTGCCCTCTGGGGGACTGGCGCTTCGAGTGGGCCGCACCATGCACCACTTTGGCTACCTGCTGCTGGTCTCTGGCCTCACAACTAGTGTGGCTTTCTACGCCAGCTACCTGAGCCGCCTGCCAGCCGTGCGCTGCTTCGCCGTGTACATGGGCACGGCTGTGCTGGTGCACCTGGCACTCACGCTGGCCTGGCTGCCCGCCTCCGCTGTGCTGCACGATCGCTATCTGGCACGCTGTTGTGTGCCCCGGGAGCAGGGTCCGCGGGGAGGCAGCGCGCTCCGGCGGCTGGCGCGGACACTGCACCGGCGGCTCCGCATCCTTCGAAAGGCGGTGACCATCACCTCGCGCCTGCTCTTCCAGCGCCTACTGCCCTGTGGCGTCATCAAGTTCCGCTACATCTGGATCTGCTGGTTCGCGGCGTTGGCGACAGGGGGCGCCTACATCTCCGGCGTCAGCCCCCGCCTGCAGCTGCCCACTCTACAGCCCTCCATTGGCCAGGTCTTCCAGCGGAGCCACCCCTTCGAGCGCTACGACGCAGAGTACCGCCAGCAGTTTCTGTTTGAGCAGCCTCCTGAGGACAGGGCCATCCGCATGCCCGTGGTTTTGGTGTGGGGTGTTCTGCCTATGGACACTGGCGACCCCCTGGATCCCCTTAGCAACAGCTCGCTGGTGAGTGACCCTACCTTCTCAGCCAGCAGCCCTGAGGCCCAGCGCTGGCTGCTGGCACTTTGCCATCAGGCCCAGAATCAGAGCTTTTTTGGCACCCAGCCCGAGGGCGGGCCCACGCTGTGTTTCATGGAGACCCTGCAGCACTGGATGGAGAGCCCCAGCTGCAGTCGCCTGGGGCCTAACCTCTGCTGTGGCCATTCAGACTTTCCCTGGGCCCCACAGCTCTTCCTGCACTGCCTGAAGATGATGGCCTTGGAGCAAGGCCCCAATGGCACCCTTGACCTGGGACCCCGCTTTGACACCCAAGGCAGCCTGGCTGCCCTGGTTCTGCAATTCCAGACCACCTTCCTATATACTCCAGACTACAGCGAGACCCATCGCTTCTACAATGAGGTCAGCCACTGGCTGGCAGCAGAGTTGGGCACGGCACCCCCAGGCCTCCGGGGTGGTTGGTTCACTAGCCGTCTGGAGCTGTTCAGCGTGCAGCACAGCCTGACTACTGAGCCTCCTGTGGTGCTGGGCCTGGCTCTGGCACTGGCCTTTGCCACACTGCTGCTGGGTACCTGGAATGTTCCACTCAGCCTCTTCTCCGTGGCAGCTGTGGCAGGTACTATACTGCTCTTTGTTGGACTCACAGTTTTGCTTGAGTGGCAGCTTAACACTGCCGAGGCTTTCTTTCTCTTTGCCTCTATGGGCCTCTCAGTGGACTTCACCATCAACTACTGCATCTCCTATCACCTGTGCCCACACCCTGACCGCCTGAGCCGTGTGGCCTTCTCCCTGCGCCAGACCAGCTGCGCCACAGCAATGGGGACTGCAGCCCTGTTTGCAGCTGGCGTGCTCATGCTGCCTACCACAGTGCTACTCTATCGCAAGCTGGGCATCACCCTCATGATGGTCAAGTGCATCAGCTGTGCCTTTGCCAGCTTCTTCTTCCAATCTCTATGCTGTTTCTTTGGCCCAGAGAAGAACTGTGGACAGATCCTCTGGCCCTGTGCCCACCTGCCATGGGATGCTGGTACTGGGGAGCCTGGTGGGGAGAAGGCAGGCCACCCACGACTAGGGCCTCTGGGGATGGTGCCTGGGTCCTGCTCAGAGCAATATGAGCTACAGCCCTTGGCACGACGCCGGAGCCCCAGCTTTGACACCAGCACAGCCACCAGCAAGCTGTCCCACCGACCCTCAGTACTCTCTGAGGACCTACAGATGCATGATGGTCCCTGCTGCTCCCGGCCCCCACCAGTCCCTGCTTCCCCAAGGGAGCTGCTCCTGGACCACCAGGCAGTCTTCAGCCAATGCCCAGCCCTGCAGACCTCCTCCCCCTATAAGCAGGCTGGCCCCAGCCCCAAAACCCGGACCAGGCAGGACTCCCAAGGGCAGGAAGCTGAGCCCCGGCAGGCCTCACCAGAAGCCCCAGCCCACTCGCCCAAGCCCAAGGCTGCAGAGCCTCCTGATGGCCTCTGCTCCTCAGCCAGCACCTTGGAGGGGTTGAGCGTCTCCGATGAGACCTGCCTAAGCACCTCTGAGCCCAGTGCCCGTGTACCAGATTCCGTGGGTGTCTCCCCTGAGGACCTGGATGACACTGGGCTGCCAGTACCTGAGCGGGGCCAGATGAATGGGAAGCGGGATACCCTGTGGCTGGCGCTGAAGGAGACGGTGTACGACCCATTAATGCCCACCTCCCACCAGAGCAGCTTGTCCTGGAAGGGCCATGGGGGAGTGGGGGGTGGCAGTCCTGTGATGGTGCCCAACAGCCGGCCAGATCTGCCTGACGTCTGGCTGCGCAGGCCCAGTACCCACACATCTGGCTATAGCAGCTAAGGAAGGCCCTGGAAGGCCAGGCCTGGGGCGCAGAGCCCTGTCCAGATGATAAGGCAGAGCAGCAGCAGGCTGGACCCTAAAGCTCTTTCTCCTTGTCTACATGGAGAGGTCTCACCCTCCAGCTATGGATTTTAAACCCTGCCAGAGGCTCCAGCCTTGATTTGGTTGCTGCTTACTCCTCACATCTGGAGGATTCCACAGGGAGGGTCTTGGGAGGGGACTTGCTTGTGACCTACTGAGGCCTTGTCTGCCCCACAGTCCCAACCATGACCCCTCCTCTAGAAAGGGGGAAGGCCAGATTTGTAGCTCCAGGAATCAGGGGAGGCTGACCTGACCCTCATCCCAAGTGACGAGAAGTTCAGTGAAACTAAGGACCCCATCATTGGAATCCTGATGGAGTACCTCACTGACCAGAGGGCCCTCAGGAACCTATGCAGCCTCCTAAGTCTCACCCCTTTCATGGGCTCATCCGGGACCCTCCCCTCTCTTTGGGAAGCTTTTCTGGGCCGGGATTAGGCTGGGGCCCCTGTCCTGAACTGCCCTGCTCTCCTCACACTCACCAATCTAACTAGAAATTCTCCAAGCTGGGCACAGATGGTTTCTGGGAGTGGAGCAAGAGGAGGGATGGTCAGCCTTAGAGTATTCCTAAATTGCAGGACAGTCCCCCTTTGGAAGCAGGCTGCGGTGCTCTCCCCTGTTACTGAACAATAATAATCCTTTACCTCCCTGTACCTTTTCAGTCTTCTTGGATTCTCACTACTTCACTACAGGGTAGCCTGCAGTTGGTCAGGATCTTTTGCCCCCAAATTACAGGTAAAGACATTGAGACTAAGTAAGGTTAATTGACTTACCCTGATAAATGACAGAGTGGTTTTATGACTCATTCCACCCCCACAGCTCCCAGTCTCCTCCTGGCTACCTGCCCCAGGGACATTAGCTTATGGCTATCTTGGTCCTTCACCCCAGCACCCTGCTCCAGCCTGCCTCCTCTGGTGTCTCTAAGTAAACCTCCATCTCCAGAGAAAGCCCTGACTCCTCCACATCTCCCCTTGCTTCCCTCTAGAATCTGCTGAGATGCCTACTGCCCTGGGGCATCATGGCTGATTGGGTTCTCAGGCTTCAAAAGTGTGCCTCTTTTAAGGCCTCAGTGTATGGAGAGGCCCTACCAGGAAAGGTGCCAAGGGAAGAAAAGATTGAGTAGAATCCAATTAAGGCAGGAATTCAGACCTGTCCTTTTTGGGAGTGTATAACTCTGAAGCTGCTCCTTGTCAGGGTCCCCAACCTTTGGATGGGTCACTGATGGCACCATGTGCCTGGCATCATCATTTTTGCTAGAGTTCAAGTACCTAGGATTAGGTGACCAGGAGGGCTTCCTGGAGGAAGAATGACTTGAACTGGGCTTTAGAAGACCAAGTATCTTAGACTAGAAGGGGCCTTAGCAATCATCTACTCTAGCAATTTTCAAATATTATGGTCTCAAGACCCTTTCTTCAAAGAACCCTGTGTGGAAACACAATATATAGAACATGTAAAAAGCATCTACTCTGGGGGGCACAGGTGTGGGGGTACAGAGTCAGCTCAGCCTCCCTTTTACTGCCACCTCTTTAGGGATATGGTCTGAAAACCACTGATCAGGCCATTTTATCAGAAAAGGGAAGAGATTTTTCCAGGGCCAAACAGTCTGTGTCAGAGCTGGAGGCAAATTGGCAAGTGCTTTTATTTTGGTCCATTCCTATGTTATTGAGACCCACCTCCCACCCCAATTACTTCATGAGTGATTGGAGCAGAATTCTTTGGAGCAGAAACCCAATGAGACATGGGAGTTGTGGAAGAGATAAAAGACAGTCCAGATAAACGCTGGAAGGGGAGGCAGTGACTAGGACCTAATTTGGATCTTTCCTCCGGGGTTCCTTTTTCTCATCATGTCAAAGTAGCATCCAGCCTTTCTGGCCTTTGGCTGCTCATCAGGGTCCTGGCTTCTCTGGTAACTATGTCCCACCATTATCACACAGCCAGGATGAGAGAGCCCTGGTCTCCTTTGGAACAATGAGCCATGGGGAGGACAAGGGAACCCTTCCTCCTGAGCATGAGCAGAAGTCCTGACTTGGCTCAAAAGAGAGTCCAGCATCTTAGTTGCTCCTGAGCAACTAACCCGGACTCTTATAGCCCATTTTGTGTGTGATCAGCAGGTATCTGGACCTAAAAAAAAAAAAAAATCTGCTCCCTCTTTTGTGTCTTGCAAGGGGAGAGACTGGTATCTGGGAGTGGAGCTTCAAACACTTTGTCTGAACATGACCACTGATGTTAGAGTGTGGAGGGGTGGGTAGGTGGGCATCAGGGAGTGGGCCCTATTTGGGGATTTCTGGGTACCATTCTTACAGGCTTATACAACCCCACAGGAAGGCAGATGAGGCATAGCAGCTGATGTATCAACTGGATTTGTTCTTTATGTTGCCAGGCCCCGAAGACTGGAAGAAACCAGCGGTGATCTAAAACATCACCTCATACCTAGAGTGGCCCAAACCAACAGCAGGAAACCCACATCAGCGGGTAATCCAGCCAGCCTCTCTAGCCCTGACTTTGGAATGTGGAACTTAAAGCATTTTCAATATCCTTTGAGTTTCAGCAGATCTGTTCACTTTATTAATGTTATGGCCCTGGACACGTGTGGCTTAGAAGCATGCTGTGAGGCATGTGAAAGCCAGTCAAAGCATCCGTGTTTACCCTGCAAAATTCAACAAATGGTTTCTTTCCATAGAGATGTTTTAAAATAGAACTATATTAACACTCACTTGGGAATTGAGGTCATTTCTCCTATTTGTGCCACCCACTTGTGAACTTACCCTCAGTGTATAAGTATATGTGCTGTATGTTTTAAAAATATTACTTTGGGCTGGGCATGGCGGCTCATGCCTGTAATCCCAGCACTCTGAAAGACCAAGGTGGGAGGATTGTTTGAGCCCAAGGGTTTGAGGTTGCAGTGAGCTGTGATCACACCATTGCCCTCTAGCCTGGGCAAAAGAGCAAGACCCTATCTCTAAGGCAAATAAACAAAAAATATATATGTGTATCTATAACTTGGTATAGTTTGTTACTATGAGAAAACTCAACCTTCCATGGCTATGGTGTTTTGGGAACTTTTAGAATGACAATATTAGACAGAGATTGATTGATTTGACTGGCAGAATTTTAGATTTTGCTGACATGTAGCATATTCCATACTATGATATTTAGGTAATATTCCAGCTTGAGCCAATTGTGAAAGAGACATTTCACAAGAGATTTATATGCCGCACCTCCTAGCCGCCTTTGACTCATTCCATCCTTTTCCCAGTGCATGACAGAGCAGGAAAGGAGGTGAACGGTTTTAGGAAAGAGGACGCATTGGTTTACAACCTTCACCTGTTGTCTAGAGAGTTTTCTGATCTTGTATTCTGTGGTGGCATTATCTTACCCTTCGATAACACATAGAGGCAAAGGCAAGCTCGCTGGCATGCCATGCCATGCATCAAGATCCCATTTCCCTGGGGATAGTAAAAACAGACATTCCTCATCATTTCCATTCTTACCCTGTTTATAGTAATGATTGTAACTTGAGGTGTGCAGGTGTTTAGGCTTAAGAAATTGTAACTCAATTTGCCAGGAAGAGGAAAAACAAAAGAAAGCTACTGTGTGCTATGTAAATGTCTGGCCATCCAAAGCCACTCTGCAGAAGAGCCCTGGAAGGAGCTTGATAAATTGCTCTCACAATTATTATCATGCCTCTGTGTGGTTATTCATGTTATAGCTCGACATAGAGAAAAGATCCACATTTTACCAAATTCACACAAACATCAAACAAACAAGAACTCCGGTTTGCTGAAGAAAATCACACAGCTGAGTAGATCGATGAGATCAACACTCATGAGGACTACTCACCTCAACTGGACCCTCAGATCTGCCTAGCTAGTTTCCATTCTAGTTACTAGCTTCCATGCTTCATAATAACGATTTCATATTTTCTTCACCTCCCTCAAACATCTGATCCTCTCCATCCCCCCACCCCCATTTTCAGTGAACAGAAAAATTCACTCTTCTAGAAGAAAACCGAAGCCCTCAGAAAGAAATTTCCTCCCCTTCAAGGTGTCAAGGCCCCAACTTACCTACCCCTGCCTGCCTCTCTCTCCACTTCTTCCTCCTATACAATGAAGGAAGCAGCGATGGCTCCATCAGTAGCTTCACACACTTGATTAGGATGTGAAGAAGGTGGGCGGACACAGATCATTTTCAGGAAATCAATTTCCAAAGCCACCTCTGTGGTGTTCCCTCTCCTTATAATGATGGGCCCAAGAAGAAGCCTTAGTCTGCCGTTTCTCCTTCCTGACCTTCACTTTCTCAGTTCCCTTCTCTCCCTCATTCTGAATACTACTCTGGCACCTTGCTCGGCAGTGTAAAAAAACAAAAGGACTACTTGAGAACCTTCCGCTTGAGGAAGTCCTCAAGAGAGCAAAGCCTAGAGCAGGCCTCCTCAAACTACAGCCGCAGGCCACATTTGGCCCACCTAGGACATTTATCTGGCCCACCAGGTCTTTTTGCCACTGCTGCCTGTCCTGCTTGGCAGCCGACTCGTCCCAGGGCCCTCAGTCTGGCCCTCCAACGGTCTGAGGGACAGTGAACTGATCCCCTGTTTAAAAAGTCTGAGGACCCCTGGCCTAGAGAACTTCATTGAGAAGATTCAAAGTGGGCAGTCCTGTGCCTCAGTTCTGTGCCCTCTTCATTTAATCATTCAAATCCAAAAGTGCCATGGTTGACACAGGATACATATTAACCACACTTCTGTGAATGGAAAAACAAAATTAGACATTTTCTGGTAGAAAGTCCATCTGATATTGGCTGATGGGCTTACCAGAGAGGACAGGCTTTGCAAATAGGATATATGGTAGACATTTTCCCCAAAATGAAAGAACTTTAATCTGCAGCTCCATGGTTTGAACAAAAATATATTTAAAGTACATACGCAACTTCCTTTCCCAGCAAACATGGAGTAGCAAGGACCAAATTTACCCTCTTGCCTGAAAACAACCAATGAAACAGACAAAGAAAAAAAAGGGTTTAAGGACACTAGACATCAGGCAAAAAAAGAAGACAGTGATTCCCGAGAAACAAAAAACAAATGAGATGAGTCCCGGTGATCACCTAGTTAATCCCTGAGAATTTCCAAGATATATTGCAGGGAGGGAGAAACCATGCGGACTCTGAGCTAAGGGGACATCTATGACTTTGAGGCAACCAAGGTGGCTAAATACTCAGGACAGAGTACTGGAGAGGAAAAAGGTACACAGAGAATTCTGAAAATCTGCAAAGGCCCCCTCTTGAAGGTTCAACAGAGTACAACTCATTGTCTAAGTGTGATGAAACTACTTGAGATCAAGCAAAGAACACCCAGAACCATAGGAGGGAAGAGTAGCCACTAGTCACAGACAGCCTGAACAGGGCCTGTCCCCACTAGCCAGACTGGAAAACTTCTTAATTTATGGAGAATCGGAGACAGTTCTCAGAAGGGTCTTGCATCAGTAGTGGGGATTCATTAGCCCTAGGCTTTTTTTTGTTTTGTTCTTTTCAGTTTTTGGCCGGGGCTGGGTTTGAACCTACCACCTCCGGCATATGGGGCTGGCGCCTTACTCCTTTGAGCCACAGGCACCACCCCTAGCCCTAGTTTACATACTGCTCAGTCCTATCTAACAAATCTGAAAAGTAGGACCTATTAAGCTAGTTGGCAAACTAATACACATCCACACAAGAGAAAAACTCAATTCAATTCAAGTTGGGGGGAGAAAGAAGGGAAGAAAGGGGGGAGGGAGATTAGCGCGTTCCCACCTAATGGGCGCAATGTAAGGGTATATGGCACATCTCCTGGGTGCAGGACACTACTGCAACAGGAACCTTACCTAACAACACAGACATTGTAACCTGATCATTTGTACCCTCATATTAATCTGAAATTTAAAAAAAAAATCTTCAAAAATAAAATAAAATAGTCACTTAATAATAATAAAAAAAAAGACAGAAAAAAAGGAAGACCTGGCTCAATGCCTGTAGCTCAGCAGCTAGGGTGCCAGTCACATACGCAGGAGCTAGCAGGTTCGAACCCGGCCCAGGCCTGTTAAAAAACAACAATGATGGCAGTGCCTGTGGCTGAAAGGAGTAGGGCGCCAGCCTCATATGCTGGAGGTGGAGGGTTCAAACACAGCCCTGGCCAAAAACTGCAAAAAAAAAAAAAAAACAATGACAACTGCAACAGAAAACAACTGGGCATTGTGGCGGGTGCCTATAGTCCCAGCTACTTGGGAGGCTGAGGCAAGAGAATCACTTAAGCACAAGAGTTGGAGGTTGCTGTGAGCAGTGACACCAGAGCACTTTACCGAGGAAGATAGTGAGACTCTGTCTAAAAAAAAAACCTATTCTTACCAGGGATCAACTGTCTTTAAGTAACTTAACTGCACCCCAGAACAAAGCTCAAGACTATTTATGGGAATCCAAAATGTAAAATTCACAATGTCTGGAGTATCCAATAAAAACGTTATCAAATTACCAATCATATGCTCTTAGTATCCCTCATCTGGGTATTTGTATGAGTTTTTTATTCATTCTTTGACTCACCACATATTTATAAAGCTTATGCCGTGTGGTCTGGCCCTGTAGTAGGAATAGGGAACTCATGAAGAATAAGATCTGGAATCTCCCCTCAGGAAGCTCAAGAAGCTTTGTATGTTGAAACAGACACACAGAACCAGAATGCAATGTGGTCTGTACAATAGTAAAAGTATTTGCTGAGGTAGAGAAATATAGAGGAGTTTAAATATTTATCATAGTCTCAGGGGCTGATACATGAGGTCCTTGAAGGCAGACCCAGACCTGTGATACAAGTCAGTCCTGAAAAACATGAATTGCCTGGTGCCTGTGGCACAGTGGCTACGGCGACAGCCTCATACATCAAGGCTGGCAGGTTTGAACCCAGCCCAGGACAGCTAAACAACAAAGACAACTGCAAAAAAAATTAGCTGGGCATTGTGGCAAGCCCCTGTAGTCCCAGCTGCTTGGGAGGCTGAGGCAAGAGAATGGCTTAAGCCCAGGAGTTTGAGGTTGCTGTGAGCTATGATGCCATAGCACCCTACCAAGGGCAACATAGTGAGACTCTGTCTCAAAAAAAAAAAAAAGTCATGAATTGCTATCCTCCACAGGTGGAAGGAATCTGATTTAATGAATTTGTAACTAAGTGATTAAGGGTGGTACCATTCCTCTGAGGGTGGTACCATTTTGAAGACTCAGATTCAGTCCTTACCGTTGACAAGCTAGATCTTCAGCAGCTGCAGCAGGGCTCCCAAACACCTTCCATGCCTATGACGATGGCTGTGCTGTTCCTGGGCCCATTGCATTTACTGGGTAGCTAAGGGCAGAGCTGGCCGACTGCCACATCTGGTCACACAGGTGTTTGAAACTGCCCTTTATAAAATTAATAAAGGGCCACAAGGTGGGAACTGTACTAGGGGAAATATATATATAACCAGCCATTGTTCCTAGCTTGCTTTCCTATAATTGCTTACCGCTCAGGAGTCATGGTCATACAATTCTTAGCTTTTTCTATCGCTCTCATAGATAATATCACCCATGTAAAACCTAAGGCTAGCTTTTGAGACATCTTTCAGACCCTGAATTTTAGTGAGTCGGCTGACCCACTCAGACCAGTGGCCCATACCAGTTGAAGAACTGACTCAACAGATCTGTGACCTCCCCCACCCAAGAACCAACTCAGCAAAAAAGACAATTTCTATACTCCTATGGCTCTGCACAATCCTAGACAATTAGCAGACTCAATTGCCTAGCCCTTTGCCCATCAAACCATCTTTAAAAGGGTGTTCACACCTGCAATCCTAACATTCTGAGAGTCTGAGGTGGGTAGATCCCTTGACCTCCCTGAGCAAGAGTGAGACCCCATTTCTACTAAAAATAAAAAAACTAACCATGCCTTGTGGCAGGCACCTGTAGTCCCAGCTACTCTGGAGGCTGAGCCAAGAGGATCACTTGAAGCCAGGAGTTTGAGGTTGCTATTGAGTTATGAAACCACGGCACTCTACCCAGGGCGACAGACTCTGTTCCAAAACAAACAAACAAAAAAACCCTTTCTCTTAAATTCTGAGGGAGATGAACTGAGAACTTCCTTCTGTGTCCTTGTATGGTGCCTGTGATATTAAACTTTTTCTCTGCTGTAACCCCTGTTGTTTCATTGTATTGGCTTCCTCTTGAGCAGTGGGCAATGAACCTGGTAAGGCTCTACCATTGTCAGTGTTTCTCCCTCAAAGATGTTAGCTTTCAGGCATTGATTTCAGACAAAAAGATCCACATATCTTATGCTTAATTCTATAAATTCATTCAGGTGCTACTTTCCCAAACACCTTTGTCTCTGATCTTATACTCTTGCCATCTTGCTCCTTCTAGAATATGACGAACCAGTCCATCAATCTGTGATTTTTCAGTAATCAACATGCGCTTCTTACATATGATCAATAACCACACGTTTCACTTTGCCCTCTAGACCACTTAACACTGTCACCATCAACACCAAAAGTACTCATTGCTCTGCTTCCTGGAAGCATTACTCCTTCCTACCATCCTTGAGCCACTCCGGTGTGAGTGCACAACAGTCTATTTTCAATCAGCCACGCATGAATTTTTTCTTCCTACTTAGTGGAGTTAGTTAATAAAGGGTAGCAGAAAATGCCACCCCAAAACATGCCACTTTCCCATATGAGATATTTTCAGCTGAAGGTAATTGAGAAGAAGCAGATACAAGAAAAGCTCTCTGCTCTTTCTCTATTTTTATAAACGAATGACACAAATTTGTAAGGGCTCTTTCCTTCCTTGGATAGCAGGAAGGACAGGAGTTAATCACAATCACCAGAGACAACTTCAGACCTTTCTCAGCGGGAGACAGCATGAATGAAATCTACAGAGCACACTTTACTAACTAGCCATTATCTTCCATTCGTTCCCCTGTACATTTACCTTCACACAATGGAGTCTAGAAACTCAAAGTTCTTCTTTGATTTGTCACTTCTCTAAAAATGTTTTATTCTTTTGTTAAGATGCAACATAAGCACAAGTTCTAACCACCCCTTTGAGTAACTCATCAGTGAGTGCTCCCACATACAAACTTGATGTATGTCTTAATAAACTTTTGTTTGTTTTTTAAAAAAATTATCAGTCATGTAAAATATGACCCAGAATCAGAAAAATCAACTGAAACCAACATAGAAGTGACAGGAATGTGAGAATTACACAAGGATATTAAAAGTTATTATAACTGTATTCCATATGTTCTAAATAGAGAATTAGAAGCTGTTTTTAAATACCCACCTTGAATTTTTTTTTTTTTTTTAAAGACAGAGTCTCACTCTATTACCCCAGGCTAAAATGTCATGGGATATGCCTAGCTCACAGCAACCTCAAACTCCTGGGTTTAAGTGATCCTCCTGCCTCAGCCTCTTGAGTAGCTGGGAATACAGGTACCCACCACAATCCCCAGCTAATTATTCTACCTTTAGTTGAGATGGAGTCTTACTGTTGCTTTCAGTTTGATCCTAAATTCCTGAGCTGAAGTGATCCTCCTGCCTCCTCCCAGAGTGCTAGGATTACAGGCATGAGCCACTGGTCCCAGTCACCCTCCTTGTACTTTAGAGATGAAAACTAAAATGTCTGAGATTTTCAAAAATCACTAGATGGAAGGAAATTTGTACTAGCTTATTTATTGCAGCTCAATTTACAATTGCCAAGATGTAGAAACAAACTAAGTGCCCATCAACCCAGGAATGGATTAATAAACGTGATATATGAATACCATGGAATACTATTCAGTCATAAAAAAGATGGAGACTTTACATCTTTTGTATTAACCTGGATGGAGGTGAAACACATTCTTCTTAGTGAACTATCACAAGAATGGAAAAGCAAATATCCAATGAGGAAAGGTGAGGAGGGGGAAGAGGAGAGGAGGGAGGGGATTACATGCTGTCACTTAATGGGCACAATGTAAGTGTATATGGCACACCTCCTGGGTGAGTGACACAAATACAATAGGAACTTTACCTAACAAACACAAACATTGTAACTTAATTGTATCCTCATATTAATCCAAAATAAGTTTTTTAAAAAATAAAATATCGGCTCGGTGCCTATAGCTCAACCGGCTAAGGCGCCAGCCACGTACACCTAAGGTGGC